>NC_142379.1:8922500-9276666 GCF_059441005.1 Hippichthys cyanospilos | reverse complement strand
GAAACACGAGATATACAAATGGTTTACGCTTAGTGATAGTTTACCTACAAATATGCTCCTTTGTCGTTCACCCGCGCTAGAAAGGTATAACAAATCCGGTGACTATATCGGCCACGTTGTTGTGTTTCCCTAAGTGATGTGTCAGCTACTGCTGCAAAGAGAGCGTTGCTTGCTTGCTTGCTTGATGCTGCCCGTGCCTGGGAATGACAATTCCGGCTTCCGTTATTCCGTACCCGCCCTGACCGCTTCAAACAACTAATCACATCAGAGCATAATCAGATGGACCAATGGTATTTTAAATGTGGCGGAAGTGGATTACATAGAAACAACGCCTACAACAATATAGTTACAGAATTCGACGATCTTCTTCTGCTTCAAACAACCAATCATATTAGAGCACATACAGTTTGACCAATGACGTTATAAGTGTGGCGGATGTGAAACTTAAACCCGCCTACTAACATGTCGTTTTCCTAAATATCACACAGTGGCGCTTAGGACTGCTCTGTAAGTTTAAAAAGTTTTTAGTTTTCAACTTATTATATATTTCCACAATAATTTAAAACGTATACGTTTAACTAGATTGACAGCATACAGTAGACAGAAGACCATATCAAATTGGTGGCGTTTGAAGGCAATGCATTTTGTGACATAATACAAAAATCCCATAAACTGACGCAAACATGTCTCTTAAAGAAAAAAAAAACACTCAGGACAGTAGCAAAGTAATAAGCGAAGTGGATGCGATTGTTTCTCATGAAAACAAACACACACAAACAAGCAACAGACGATCGCAGTTTCATAAAGGGGCTCTAAACTAATAACATAAAACCAGAGGGAGTAGATAAATGATTTACAGTTTTATTTACTAACTATTTCTGGGCTTGCTGCGAGGCGAAAGGGGGCGCGTCCTCGCCTGGTTGTCAAGCTCGACTCCACTGGCGCAGGAGAGAAAGGGGAGCTAGGAGGCGGAGGAAGGGGGGGGAAAAAGTTCAAGTAAAAATGGCTTCCTTGTCTCTGGAGTCTACAGAGCAATCCGACAATAGCGCAGAGGAGCCTACAACCGCCGCGGAGGACGAAAAAGACGCGGATCAAGTCGCCGAACGCCTGCTCCAAAACTTCCAGCTCTCCTCGGTTAGTTTTTCAACCGAACAGGTCTCGTGTCTGTGCGAGGCCCTCCTGCAGGCAGGCAATGTGGATCGCCTGTGGAGATTCCTCTCCACTATCCATTCCTCGTCCGAGCTGCTACGTGGCAACGAGACCCTGCTCAAGGCCCAGGCTTTGGTGGCGTTCCACAGGGAGCACTTCAAGGAGCTCTACACTTTGCTGGAGAGCCACGACTTCCAGCCGTCCAACCACCCCTTCCTGCAGGACCTCTACCTGAGAGCTCGCTACAAGGAGGCGGAGAGGTCCCGCGGCCGCAGCCTGGGCGCCGTGGACAAGTACCGGCTCCGAAAGAAGTTCCCGCTGCCCAAGACCATCTGGGACGGCGAGGAGACGGTATACTGCTTCAAGGAGAAATCGCGCAACGCTTTGAAGGAATGCTACAAAAGCAACAGGTACCCCACGCCAGACGAGAAGAAGAACCTGGCCAAAGTCACCGGGCTGTCCCTCACGCAGGTCAGCAACTGGTTCAAGAACCGGCGGCAGAGGGACAGAACGCCGCCTGGGACGCATTGCAAAAGGCAAGAACGCGCACGCACGCACGCGAATCCATATTGTGAAGTTCGAATTCGACCAAGCTTTTGTTGAACCTCCGTTCGTTTCTGTGTATAAACAAAGCCCTTCCGACTTCAGTCGATACACGGTAGAGGAGGCGACAGCAGAGCGTGTTGCTTTGTTATGAAATGTGAGAACCGTCCTGGCTCAAGTGACCTGAAAAACACTCAGCTCTGACTGACACACGTTTATGATACTAACAAAGAGGATGTTTTCAATAAAAAGGAAATCTTTTCACACCAAGTACCAGTTAAAAAAATACTTACCTCTCCTAGGTAATGGCCGACATTGAAATACAGTACAAATAAAATACAATGACCCTTAGGCCCACGTGTAATAAATTATCACACCAGTCTTACTTGTATACAACTGATATAAATGGTAAAAGTTTAAATATTCTGCATATATCAGCCATTTGGTCATTGTTTGATGGGCCATAAAAGTTTGCTTTGTTCAGCTGGATGAATAATTGGATGGGCCCTTATTGTGATACAGTTTAACATTATGCAATTCAAACAACGCAACGGTTCAATTTTGGACAATGCAATACTTCACTCATGTAATACTTTTTTTTTTTTTTTAATAAAAATTCTATGATGAAAATGGACCTGAAAATATATATTTGATAAACCGTTTAACTGAAAGTATGACTAATCAAGAAACTAACACTAACTGAAATCAAATAACAACAATGAAAACAATCACAACAAATGAAATTCGAACGATTATGAAAAATGCAAAACTTATAATCCTGAAACAAATACTGTAAAGGTCCACCTCATTCAACTCCTTGAGTAAAAATATCAGATGATACTTTAAAAAGGTGTCGTAAAACTATGCAAATATGATAATATTACAACAGTGGCAAAAGTTCACAAATTCACCTAATTATATGTAAAAAAATAAAACTACTAATGCAACCCAGTAGGAAGAAAAATCATTTCGCATGACTTAAGACATTAAAGAATCATGAAGAGCAAAATAGATTAGAAACGCACTGAAAGTACATTTTATAAATGTACATCAGTATCACCCACCACTGGGTGGTTAGCAGATAAGTGACCTTTTACCTTATGTGGAGGTTTTTGTGGAAGTATGGCATCGTGTTCATTTCAAAATTTGTTTTTTCAGTATTTGAGTTTGTTTTTTAATTGTCTCGCTAA
This sequence comes from Hippichthys cyanospilos, assembly GCF_059441005.1. NCBI lineage: Eukaryota > Metazoa > Chordata > Actinopteri > Syngnathiformes > Syngnathidae > Hippichthys > Hippichthys cyanospilos. The sequence goes on along the minus strand of NC_142379.1, from coordinate 9,273,784 downwards.
AAGTACATTGTCTGTACAATTTCTGTGGTGTTTTAGTGAGTCTGACGGAAATCACAGCAGTGAGGACGAGGCGAGCACCGTGGACGAAACCTCAGAAAAAGCGGACGAGCCCGCTGCCTCCAAGGCCCCCGTCATCTCGCTCTCGGCCATTAACTGCGCCTCGGCGGGTCAGCTGATTGTCAACGGCTCCGGCGGCTTCCAAACAGCTTCTCACCCGTTGATGTTCAACGGCAACCCCCTCATCTCTGGTACGGGCGCCGGTGTCATCATCAACGGGCTGAGCTTGGGAGATGGCCAGAAAGTGACCCTGAGTCAGGTGACCGGCCCTCCATTGATCGTGAACGGGGCTCAGGTTCTCGCCAAACCAGTGGATTCTCAGCAAGCGGTTTCCTTGGCAGATCAAGAGGTTTCCCCCATGGTCACAAAGCCCAACAGCCTTCCAACAGTCGTCCTAAGCACCAACACCTCAACGGTTGCCAACCCAACGTCAGTCATCACTCTTCCCGTGCAATCAAAGAGCCAAAGTAGCAATGAGATGGGTTTCATCACCGTGCCAGAAGAAATTATAAAACAAGAACGCGTCCAACCAGCTTGCTCTTCTCCGACAGCAAACCTTCCTTCGGTGGGTCTCACACAAACCCCCCAGTGCCAGGAGGCCCTCCCGTCATCAGCCTTGCCCATCTCGAGCTCTACCTTGTCCGTCCCTAGTCAGCGAGGAGAATTTGTCGTCTTTGCCAGTTCAGCCCCTCAGATAAATCCTCCTAGCTCATTGGTCAACTCCATCAACTCAACACCTCAAGTGTTCTCTTTGCCCCAGGTTGTGCCTTCTATCCAGGGTATACCAGTGTCCCAGTTGGTTCAGCAATCCTCCATAGCACAGGTGTCCCAACGTCCTCAACTAGTCCCGGTTTCCCCTCACACGTCACCAACCGTCAACATCCAAGGACTTCCGACATTGAATAGGCAACCAGATGCTTCTACGGCCTTGGCCGATGGTTCCACAGGCATCATGTCCGTCTCGCAAGTCCCCGGTACTCCTCTCCCGCAGCAAATGACGCACCAACTGGGCACCCAAACCATCAACGCCTCGCCCACCAAATTCCAGGCACCACAGATCATTTCTATCGCCTCCCCAACTCGAGTGGTTCCAGTACCCCAGGCGAAATCCACCACACCGGCAAAGATAGTCCCTCTGTCCGTACCAAAGCTGGTGCCTGTGTCGTCCGTCCAGACATCGTCCGCCATTTCATTCCCCCAGGTGGTTCCTACCAATCCCTCTCTGTCCATGACCTCGGCCGGCGTGCCCTTGCAGATCCTGGCTTCAGCACCAGGCGGGATCAATCCAAATACCCTCCGGAGAAACCAACTCAATGTGGTCCCGTCAACCAATGTAACCCCCGGCATGCATCTGCTCAATTCTGGGATCATTCAGCTACCTTCTGCACCCCAAGGTAATATAGTCGCCAGTGCACTCAATAGTTTATTAAATTTTATGCATATAAATGATGGAATCTTACATCTTAGCAGCACATGATCACATGAGTGAGCAGCACATGATCGGTCTGTTGATAGGATTAAAAGATAAGACAGAATGTCTGAAAATAATCATGCTAATAGTCTTGACATTGCTAACCATCAATGATGTTCGTCTGCGGTAGGTAACCTTCTTCTGAGTGGAAGCCCCTACTTGAGCGTCCAGCAAGGAAAGCTGATTCTGACCATTCCGGCTGGTTTTCAACTTACCAGTTTGCCTCTGAAACCAGTTCCTGACCCGCCCCCCCTTCAGACCAATGGTGTAAGCCTTAGTATCACCCCTTCAAATTTCCCCGTGACGTCCCAAGTTCCTACCACCCCGGATCATCCCGCCAACGTCCTTGCATCGCCTCCACCGAACTTCCTCAATCCGCCTGCTCCATATTACGCCGTGGAAACTGCAAGTACAACCACCCTGACGCCCGCCGTTTCCTCCTCAACACCGCTGGAACCGCCAGTCGCCCCTACCACGCCAAACGCGCTCTCCCCGGAAAGCATGCTCACCCTCAGTCCCATGTACGGAGGCGGGGTGACGCCCAACATCTCGTTGTCCCAGCCGGCCTGGAGCCCCCTACCTCTCGCCACCTCGGCCGGTCTGACTCTGTTTGATGGGCGAGGGAAGGGGGAGCTACCGGTAGATCCAGGGCTTTTGGGTCTACCAGGTGGGGAGGCGCTGCTTCTGGGGAGTCCCTCTCCGGAGCGGGACAGCAGCTCCCCGCTAGGGCATCCCGAAGAGATTGACGGCGACACCAAAATCCTGACTCAGCTTCAATCGGTCCCCGTGGATGATGAGCTGGGCTTGTAGACTTGTTTACCGATAACGTCCGAAAACAAAAAAGACAAGGAAATGGTGCCCGTTAAGTTTATCGTCTTGACTTGTTCATACTTGTACGACCATCGCAGCCTCATTTGGCATTTAGAAGATGACTCTTCTGCAGCTTTAATGCATAACATGGGACATCAATCCATCCGTTTTGTATCCTGTTTTGGGTCACGTGAAAACTGGTGAGTGTCCTACGTAACTTTGGGCGCCTTCTCCATTGGTTGCCGCTCAATGGAGGGGCACATAAAAGACAATTGTTCTTTCTTGATAAGACCCACAATCTGAGTGAGCTTGAAGCCATCCCACACACATCCCTGCGCACCAAAGTCAACATCCTAACGTTGAGTTTCGAGGACAGTGCTTTTCAAAGTGTGAAATACGACATTCCTCCAGCACCTGCTCTATGCGTTCTAGATGCAAACAGTTATCGTGCCGTATTTTTCGGACTCTTCAGTCTATACTCAGGTACAACTTGTGCGTATTAAAATTAGAGCTCAGTCTGGCACCTAAAATCCCCGTTGCGTAATTGTGTTGACTAGTGTCATGATACCAAAAATGTTGCCTATGATATTTTAATTGTGTAAGGTATCTCAATACACATACTGAAATTGGTACCATGGCAAACATAACATATGTTACAAGAAGCAATGGAATTAATAGGTCATAGTCAAAAAACTTGACTAAACTAAAAAAAATATATAATATTTCTCCAAAGTACCATGACTTAAAATAATGGTATAGTGTCATTTTCTTGCTCTCCAAAACTCACAGAACGATACTGGGCCCGGTACTTGGTGCACGATATGATGAAGATAAACGCGTGATATAAGTGCACTATGTTGACTATTTACTGTAATACTTGTGATGATTTTTTTGGATGACTAGCATATACTAGTGGTGCATTAATGCCGGTGGCCAAGTGGATGGATGGCACCAAAATTATTCGCCACTTGCCAAAAGTAGAAGAAATAGAAAATACTGTGTCTGTCATATACCCTCAGCATTTACCAACCACCAAAGAAGTAGTAATGTGTGAAAGGCAGAGTATGTCGCCCTTGTATTAATTTTATTTATTTTTTTTTAACTGGCCGAAACTGCGCAAGGAATGATCCCGACCTCGTTTGCAGCCGGTGCGAATGTTTCACTCCTCGTGCACTGTGGATGTGTGTGGCTTTTTGGTGGCAATGTGGTCAAAGTTAGTTTGAGAGGCAAAACAGTAAACTATTCACCAGACCATCTGGGAAAGGTACAGGTCTTGAAATAGTTGGGTGTTGGCTGACATGTCCAAAAATGCATTTTTTATTACTACTTTTGCATGTATGATGTACTACCGAGGAGGCCAGCTTTTTATGTGAAACACTATATGTATATTTTTATAGCTTCCAGGGATGTCCATTTGTATTGTGTGAGCTGCATTTACCACCTGAATAACAACTGCCATCTTTTTTTTTCCCCCACTATATTAACTATGCAATTTTTTACTTATAGGACACTAAAGTGTCTCAAGTTGGCAAAAACTTGGGAGCGTAACGAAAGCTTTACATTTTTGAACTTGACATCACAAATGCTGCATGACACTAAAAGACAATGATAAGTGCCTTATATTAAACTTTACACGTTTCGGTATAAAAGGTTTTGAGATGCCTGCAACCGGCGGGACTTCGTATGCGACTTTTGTTCACATATGGGTTTTATTTCCAGTATAGATGTGTTGTTTTCTTTGTATATTTTGCACATTTCTTTCATACAAGGTTGACATCGTGTTGATATGTGTGTTTGGACACGTGATCAATTCAGGCCACAATTCTAGTCTGAAAAGGTCTCGTAAATTGTCAGCGGTGAAACCTTTTGGCCATTTTTGGTACACAGAAAAAAAAATATTTTTAAAACGGTGTTGTTTTAGTTGTATTTTGTTTGTTGTTATGGCAAAATACAGTGTACATAAAAAGTCGACACACCGCTGTTCAAATGTCAGTTGTTTGTGGTCACTACACAAGTGTGGACACCCTCTCAACTGGCATGCGGCCGTTTTGCAAAAATAACATGTGACATTCGCAAAACGGAGTAAGTGCACACCTGTTACCGTTTAAAGTGCCTTTGATTAACCCCAAATCAATTTCAGATGTCTACAAGGCTTTTCCTGCCATTATTGTTTTTAGCAAAAGAATGAGCGTTTGTGCTAACACTGCTTGTGTTTATAATTTGCTCCTTTTTTCCTGCAGCAAAGACCACACCCATAAGTGTCTGGGAGATTAGTAATGAGCCAATGAAAACCAACTAATGATTGCAAAAGGAAGTTTTGGCACAAACACAATACTGAGATCACCAAAAAGAACACAGTAGAGAATGTGTGGTGGGAATAACAAACTGTTTTAAATACTAGTCAGTGTTAGATGAAAATCTCCAGACATCTGCTAATATGGGGAAAAAAATCAGGAAAAGCCTACAAATCTATAATTTAGTTGGAGATAATCATCGACAATGAATGAGTTTTAAAAGAGGGCGTGTCCACCGATGCAACGCCATCTAGTCTTGTTTGGCTCCTATTGAATAGTACAGGTTATGGGCCACATATTAGGACAAAATGTTTTTAAATTGTTATTTGTTGGTCTGATTTTCAGTGTCATTTAAAGGGTGTGTTGACTTTTTATAAAAAAAAAAGTTTGTTTTCTTCATGCGGTTTAAGTTTAGGTATCCGTCAGTTTTTGAGATTTGAAGAAAAAGATTTCTGGGGAAATACTCATCTTCGTCGCCTCAAGAAAATTTAAGCGGCCTCTCGTCGGATCAAATGGTGAAGACGATTGCGTGGACAAATCATTTGTTAGTGGAGCGTTTAAAGAGGAATAAAGGGAAACATGAACTTGTATGTTAAACACATTCTGGTTTTCGAGCCATCTCTAGCCAAAATCGCGTCGCCTGTTTGGGCTAATGCACAATTGTTTTTTGGTTTGTTGTCTGGGAGTTTTCATTTTCCTACCTGACACACATACACACAAGAACGCCAACATTCACCAAAGATAACGTATTGACTATTTGATAGTGATTAAAAAGGGATCACTTGTGTTGTTTTCTCCTTTCTACTAAATGCATTCTATTTTTTATATTACACCACAATGTAATAAAATACATTTATATGACCTACAGTGTGATTCTCTTCCTTGAGTAAACCATTCTAGTAATATTTCAGCTCGACCTGTTGCCTTTTATACAATGGAAGTAGTAATTTCACTTCAGTCAGTTCCAGGGTTCTTGGCTTTTTTTAATTGACATTTGTAATGAAGCAGGGAGTAAATGATGAGACAGAATTTAAAAAATATTCCCTGTTTTTTTTCTGGTATCATGTGAGGCCACAAAAGCATTTGACAACTTATGGTTTTGCGTGGTTTGGTTTGGTATAGTTCAGGGACATTGTAAAACCCTTCAGCACCAACCAAAAAATAGAAACTTGATCCTGCCGCTTAACATAATTCCATGAATTTATACATGTTCTGAACCGCATATGTAAATCGCAAGACACTAATGATAAAGAACCCCAAAATTGCTTTGACTGAATAAATAATCTTCATTGAGAAAATCCTGGTCAAATATTCCTTTTGAGGAATCAGGAGATTTTCACTATTTTAGGTAAAATGCACCATCTTTCCTTTCCTTAATGAATTTCAGTGTTTTGACATTGGCAAAAAAAAAAAAAAAAAGTTAGTGCATCTTATACTCATGGGACAAACTGTAAAAGCTTCGTAGAAATAACATTTTGGCTCCGGTAGCATTTAGGCAGTAGAAAAAAAAAAAAAAAACACGCGCTCATACAAGTTTGTAGCTCAGCTTCAGCTGATCCCGTTGACCGCATCATTTCCTCACTCCAGTCCATGTTGGTCCAGTAAGAAAGCCTCCCTTTCAGCGGCGCCTCCCCGCTGCTTCGAAGCTGATGAGAACTTGCCTTCATAAGCCCAGGTATTCAGCCAAGAACACAGCTAAGATCTTGGTAAGATTTTCCACGGTGGGACGATGGATGTTCTCCTCATTGTCGTCCATCGTATGCCAGACGTCCGGAAAAGGTGTGGCGATGATGTGGAGAACAGGTACGCCTGCGAGCGATTGTCAAAACTGGATTTAAAGAAAACCTTCCACCAGGATCGTTTTTGTAAAGTGCTTTGAGCGCCACTTGTATCCCTCAATGAGCCAAAAAGCTAACAAAGGTCATAAAACATGACAATTAGGCCTTTGGCAGAGGCAATCAGGCGTTCAACTTTGTTAGTAATACAGACGTGCATTTATAGGCATTCACCTCGACGAAGGAAGGGTATGTGATCATCCTCAACCGTTCCGAAGTTCAAGTCGTTTCGGAAATAGGTCTGCTCCAAGGTGTGCGACTCCAGTAGACCCTGACGATGGAGGCGCTTCTCTGTCAACGACAAGCGAATAAAAGGACGTAGAGAAAAGATTAGCTTTGCTTATACAGTGTTCCCTCATTTGAGATGGTTACGTTTCCAAAAATACCCCAAATACCCAAGCGGATTAAACTTTTTATTTTTGCTTCTTTTCCCTCTTTTTTTTTTTAATTCACAAAGAGGTTCATTGCCAAACATTGTCAGTATTTCACAAAATATTATGAAACATTTTCACTGGTGCAAGCTTGTTCGAGTTATTTTTAAACAATATTTATATATACCAGCATTCCCCCTTTTTAAGCTTGTTTCCTTTGTGAAGAATAAATCTATGAGAGCTAGTTTTTTGTCTGGTCTGAGGAAAAATATCAGAAAAACAGCGAGGTAAACCTGCAATAGATATCAAAATCCATGTAAGAGTTTTATTTTTTAAGAAATAAAATGTTCTCATTGGTCTAAAGTAAAAGGAAGAAAAAAGTACAAGAAAATAGCGATGTAAGCCTGCATTCGATAAAGTTACAGTAACAAATAAAAATCTGTGATAGTGAAGCCGCAATAACCGAACTGCGACGCGGTGAAAGAACATATTTGTTATATTTGCTGTCGACCCACTAGTGCATGTACCTGCGGCAATCAAGCGCTTGAACCAGCGTGCCGTGTTGTCGAAGTGGTTCACTATGATTGGATCGCGAGGACCCAGAAGGTCGAGCAGCACAAAGAGGTCCTGGAAATAGAATTTAAGGTTAAAGAGGTGCCTTTTTTTTTTTGTTTACATACAAAATACAACGATAACCCCTCCCCCCCGCGCCAAAGATTGTTAACATCTAATATGTTGTGCCATGCGACCCCCAAAAAGTCATTTAATTCAGTACAATTTTTTTTAATTCATCTAAAAATGTAACTCAGCATTAGCCTTAAAAAATCTTAGTCAGGTCTTTAAAAAAAAAAAATAGCACTCATATTGTATTTTATTGCACAAAAGAACAAAGCAACAAATAAGATGTTTCAATGAATGATTCAAATAAATGATGACAGATTCATGAAAAGCAACTAACTGAATTAAGCACCAGTGACAGCGAGCTCGACATGACTCCATGAAGATCATGTAACCGCTTTCAGCCAATGAACATCCGTAGCGTCGAGAAGCGGCAAGATCTAGACTCCGTGTATATGGCGGGGTGAATGGTGTCTTTCTCACCACAGCATGCAGCATGTTGTTATGCAAGGGATCCAGAAAGTGGGGCGTGTTGGCCATGTGCTCGGCCAGTTGTCGAGAGCCGTACAGCGAATCGGTGGAGGTCCATTTCTCGAATGACTCTTCCCCGTCAAAAAAGACGAGTTGCAGAGTTACTGCTGGTTTCTGTGGAGGAAACCGGAAGGAGAAGCGGGTGAGACAGGTGTATTGTAATATACAAGATTGCATAAAACAGTGGTTTCCAATTTGCGGCGCCCCCTTTTAAGGGATCAAGTAAACACGAAGAACATTATTACGGAACTCCGATGAACACTGCGGTGGCCACTTTTACAGTTAAAAAATGACACTGGCAAGTGTACTAAGCCAGTGTTATTTGTTTTCATAAAAGCGTTCATGGTAGCGCCAGGCTCAGAATGCCCCTGTCTTGAAAACCCCTGGCTTAAATAAAGGTTAACGCTCTTCTACATTCAAGAGAAACAAACAGGTTCTACATAACCAAAATTGACTGGCTCAGCACTGTTGCAGGGGCTGAAAAGGTGAAAAGAAATCATTGTTGTATAGTCTCCCCGAAAACGTATGCTATAACTCATCGTGATGACTTCTGTGCTGCCAATGTGGACAATGCAAAGGGTTCCGACCATACACGTGACAATTTTACTCACTTGTTGTTTCAAAGACTTGAGTTTACTATCTAGAGCGATGACAAGCTCCAGGATCATAGCGCAGGGCACCGCCGAGTCACTGGCGCCAAGGAACACCTTGTACGGGGCCCGGCTGTCCCGAGGCAGCGCCTTGGAATCGTAATGACACGCCAGCAGCAGCCTGCGAGGGGCCAAAGGGTCCAGAACGGCAATGACGTTTGTGAATGTAACCTGCCCTTTTGGGGTGGCAGCCAAAAATGGTTCCAGTTCTACCTCCCAGTTGGCGGACAGCAAGGACAGCGTGTTTAAGATGTGCTAGAGATTGGGGGGAGTTTTTATCATGAGCATTGTGCATTTTATACAGTTTAGTATTAACGTAAAAAGCTATACAAGCTCAAGCTGTAACAAAAAAGCACGTCTGTAATGAATAAACAACAGATTTCCGCAGTAGATAGTAGATAAGTAGATAGGTTGCACAAAAATAACCAATGAGGTTTACCTGTCGCACGATCCTGCTGCCTTGCGTCCCAGGCAACCTCTCGATCAGGATAGGCCGGAGGTGAGCGTCCCACAGGCGACTTATATCCACTTTGGAGACCAGGCGCTGGATTTGAGTCGCGGAGTACTTGGTGGGTTTGTGGTGCCACTGGAAAGGGGACAAAATCAAGGTGTTATCAAAAGAAAATTCAACAATGTCATCATTTGAAATTGTCAAAGAAAAACCTGAATCAGACATAATGGTACTTTCCCCATTACTGCTTTCCAGTCAACAGTGTGGTGTTTAAAATATTGGTTAACGCAAAACATTTTTTTTTAAAACGTAGTACTTTCATAATATCTTTATAAAAGCATTAGAAACATAATTGAGAGAACATAAGTTGGTCTAATTGCGCAAAACAACAACAAAAAGTACTAATCTGTAGACCAAAAACATGCTTCTACTTTGAGAATATCACTTTATATTCTTTATCTCATACCAGTATCTCAATATTTTTTTGTTTCTTTTATACCCAAAAGTTAAAAAAAAATCCCCTTCAATCCTGCTAATGGGTTTTTAATAGTGTCAAAATTAATCAATTAACAAACAACTGATCGACTATCATTATAATCAACAGCTATTGTGATAATCATATTTTTAGTAGAGCTCTCAAAATTTATGAATGTAATCAATTATCAAATGAAACATGTGATTTTAAAATGAAGCATAAAATGCAAAGGATCTAAAGGCGAATTACTTTTACTTGATTTAAACTTTTAAATCTGTCATCTATTTAGCACAACGTGTTGCACACTTTACATGCAGCAAAATTCATGTTTGATGCATGAAAACTTTCAAGGAAGCCCAGTCCACTTCTGTGCCATTCAGTGACTCCTCCAGTCTCTTTACTGCGACCTGATGATAAGGCAAAGCTTGTCCTGTTCAAAGCGTTTTTGTGACGATGTTTGTTTGGAATCAGCATGACTTCATGACAACAACAACAAAAAGGTTTCAGTCCCTTTACAGATCGAGCGCCTGTTATGCCATTTAGTAGAAAACAGCAGGGCCAAGCATAAAGATTTGGCGGAATGTACAGCTAGATATATGTATTCAAACGTTCAGAAGATCAAATTAAGTTCACATGCAAGAGCTGACGTTGGCTTCAGTGTAAACACTAAAGTTTGTGGAAAGACATATACAGTACCGCACGTTTGAACGGCATCACAAACTCCTCTAATGCTTATCTGCATCAGTAAGACGTTCACAATCGTTTTACCTTATCGTTAGCAAGATCTGCATCCCGCACAGGGTTTCTATGAGGTATATTGGTCAGGTAAAACCCGAGCACCAGCGCGGCCAGTAACACTCCGAGGAGACATAGCCGCGTCTGCCGGTCACAGTCGTTACCCTGCCGCGGATACATGTGCCGCCGGGAGAACTTGGACATCACAGCGGCTTGCGAAACCTTTCTCTTAAATTGTCAGCGGGTTCGAACAACTACGTGTCCATAGATGGAACACGTGAGGGGGCATGTAAAGCAAGAGGCGGGACTAAACGACATTTCATAGAAACAAGCTTTTCTATCGTTGCAGCGCTAAACTTTACGTCCGCGTAACATGCTGTTTCGAAGGCAATAACACACTGGCGTTGCGGTACATCATTATCGTTTTGCAAATTATCTACCAGATTTTGCAGATAGTGACGATGTTTGAAATAAAGCCACTTCCGTGTTTTTGTGTCATTCTTCTATTTGTTTAATGGCAGTTAGTAAACAACATTTATAGAGCACTACTGCCACTACATGGCAGGAAAGTGTAGGACACCCCCTTTGATTCACAATTATAGTACTGGGCTCCACAACGAAATTGGCCTGAAAGGACAAATATAAGTGATTCTCATATTCTTGATGGCCATCGGAAGCCTGTAAAATATATATGTATATATTTAAAAGCCTTTCGTTGCATTGGTAGTTTTAAATATAATATATATATATATATATATATATATATATATATATATATATATATATATATATATATATATATATATATATATATATATATATATATATATATATATATATATATATATTTAATTGTCGTTTTACAAGTTCCACAAACTCTCACTCTTTCTTTATATAATGTAGATCGAGAAATATTTGTCAGCGAGATCAAAAACACATCTCGCATCGGGTTTTTTGGTTGTGGTTACCATTACGCGGCACTTGTAAAGTTAGAATCAGTGGCGTCTCTGTAGGGCCTGGCGCTGGTGTGGTGGAGCACTATGCAGGCTCAAAATAATTTTCTTCTTTTTATAAATAATATTTTGTCTAAACCTATCGCTTGGGAAAAAATGAGTAACTAAACGTTTAGCCGGTGGTTTTTAATTTAAATTCAATTCGTTCAATATAGTTCAAGCAGGAAAGAAAAAAACCTGCACCTTCAACTCCAATTGGCTCAAATGGATCATGACTAGCTAACATGTGTAACTAGGATGTCGCTGGAGACTAGTACTCACTACAATTTATAATATATGTACTAGACAGCGACGTGACAAAATGTTATAAATGACACAAAAGTGAAATAGGACAGAAAGACGTTCATAAGCTCTATCTATTTATTGACTTAAACATTAGAATCAGGGGAGAGCGCGAACGCAGTCCCCCACTACCAGAAATTATGCAGTCGAGATTCCCACATTTGGGGAATTCGCAGGGGTCAGCCCAACCGGAGTGCAATGGCTGAGCCTCACCCTGGGTGAACCACCTTCTTGATCATGGTATCTCCCCTGCCAGGTAAGTATGAGTTGTACACGCCACCGGCGCCCTAGTCATTCCCGCACACGCCATCTTCAGCCGTGGTCCGTTTTAGTCACGCACGCGAAAATCCCAACACGCCACATGCTACATGCGGCACCACTCGCACATTGGTCACAGCGATGCGTTTAAGACAATTGCCTAAAACAACGGTCAAATGTGTGTTTTTTAAAGCTACAAAAACATTCCCATCATGCATTGCTTCTTCCGCTTCCTTCGTCCGTATCAGCGCAATACATGTAGTCATAGACGTAACGGCGCTGCTGACGTCTAAGTGACGTGTAGCATACGCTGACCCAAGACACCGGGGCTGGCTTCATTCTTTTATTTGCATTTTTCTTTGACAATTGGCATTGGGGCGTGTAAACATTCCCGAGAGTGGCATCAACCTCGTGAGAATTTCATTCAAACATTATAGTCTATGTTGTAATATTACAGTATTTGCCAAGAAAATCCTGGCGAAAATTCGACATCAATTACGTTAAGAAGTACATAATCCTCTAGTCTTTCGAACAACCTCGACATCAATTACGTTAAGAAGTACATAATCCTCTAGTCTTTCGAACAACCTAACCCACACCTGCCCTAATAATTGAATATATTCAAAGAGACACTATTTGGTCGTCTTTATCACTAAATGGTTCGTCAACGATTGGTCTCATTTCACGTACAAAAGTTCCTCCTTACAGAGAGAGCCTCCGAATCTTTCAAAATGGCAGATTTTTTGAAGGCTCGGCAACGACCAGCGCGCTGCAACGCTCGATTACAAATCATACATGTTTGACCAACGATTCACTACTTTGTCTTAACCACGAGAGGGGGGTGCACCGTTCCTGGAGGTACTGCAATACCAGGTCGATGCGTGGAGTGGACGGAGCAAGCCCCTATTCCATCTCCCAGTTCCAAAAATCAATTTAATATATGGTCCCCGGATAGGGGACGTATCAGATATTAAACTGATAAGAACAGATACTACACTTGATCTTAGCCAAAAGGCCGAGAAGCGATACCCGAAAACTGGCAGAGGAGACCAATTCATTCCCAGCAGTGCCATTTAACGTGACGGTGACAAACGTCAACTACCAATGACACACAATCACAAGCCAAGCGACAACTTTACAATCTTCGAGTGATGGTGGGCCACGGGCGTTGTTTTTCCTCCCTTCGATAAATATAATGTTTGATAAACGGAGCTACTGAGAAGCCCGCCGGTCACGTGACCGACGTTGCTCCAGTAGAAAGAAGCGAAACATTTATCTGACTATTATTACTAGTCTCGTCCAATTGCGCTTGAGTGTTAGGAAGCCGACGAAAACAGCGAAACGCTTTCTATAACCCTGCATGAATGCAATTCCTATGCAAAACGAAAGGCTCTTTAAATCGACATTTGACGAAATGACTCGCGAAATCATCCACCCCGCCTCGCCGAACCGCTTCCTATTTCCGGTTTGCTAACTGACAAAGTACTAGTACAGCGCCACCATCACAGGGGAGTAGAACTACAAACACACGTAACGACTCACGTCAATCAATTACCAAACACGTGGCTGAGCTATTAAGTTGGTCATTAGCATACAGTACGCATATCCCACAGTCATAATAAATGCGAAACATACATACATGCAATCGAGTACTGGAGTACTGGTGGCACCAGTGCTGGATACTAATGTGTAACAGCGCTTCGGTGCGCGGATGTTGAAAGTCGTTAAGTGTGGCCTGGGCCTTAAACGTTAACGAGCCTTATCTTACCTGGTGGAAAAGGAGAACGACGAGCACGCCCGTTTTAACAGCCTTAAAATCTCCCAACCGGTCGTTCTTGATCATTCACTAGAGTGTTTTCTTCTGAATTCTTTTTTTTTTTTTTTGCATCGGTGTTCGTCCACATAAATTCTCTAACTTGGCCGTCATTTCTTTCAAAATATCGTGACGTTCAATGTCACTCGGGAATTTTCAACTTCCTTACGTAAACGAAACCTGTACCGTTTTATCGAACAAAAGGGCAACATTAGAACGCTGAATAATTTATATTTGGATAAGCCAGCAGAGCGAAAAACAAATATTTTCTGTTTTTAACGAACTAGCCAGTTCTTCTACGAATTCACAACTGAGTACACAGTGGTTTAATTTAACGTGGTGTTCACTTGTCCTCGGGGAATTTACTTTAAGCACTTGGTTATAAAACATTCACATTGTGGATTTTTACAATTTCTGTATTTTAAAATATCAATCGATTGACAAGGAAAGGCTGTAATTTTACACTACAATCGTAAAATAACACAAACTCACTTTTTACGTTACAGTCTTCTGCAGAGCTTGCTGATGAGCTGATTATTTGAATCATCAAAAACATGCAGGTATGCACCGATATGGCCTTCAATGCTGTTGACTGCCTGGGTGAAACACAGGGGACTTTTCACAATAGCAAATCTATGTCTCGGACGTGAACAAACAAACAAATAAAATGTGTTGTGCAATCTTCAATCTGACTTAAGTTAAAACAAAACCATCCAACAATGAAAAGAAGAAAAATAAATTGTGAAATTACATTCACCTCAGAAATAGAATTGTGATACTCTGCAAAGCAGACAAAATGGTTGTGGTGATTTTTAGACACATACTGTGGCGTAGACCATCCGCGAGTGACTGAAGTCACCTAGCTGCATCTCTTTTCAAAGGCCTGTAGCAAAAATGGTGAGATTTTACCTAGTCATCATCAGATAAGAAAATGTCTGTTTATAGGAGAACTGCACAAAGGGTAGACATGTTCAGTTGATTTGTGAATATCCAGCGATTGGCTGGCAAGCAGTCCAGGTTGTGCCTGTTGGAATTTTATTTCTAATTCAACATAAACTAAAGTTAGTAATCTGACTCCAATTTGTGACTTTACCCAACTGCCACTAATCCAACAATTTGCGCGCTCGTTCTGCAATAGAAAGGTATCAGGAAGCCGGCATTTTCACACAGGAGTGGATTTATTCCTAACACGCAGATCTAATACAAGCACCTGGGTCTCGGGTCCCTCTCAATACAGCCCTGTACGCCGCTGTTGCCACCAGCAGACGTACTCTCATCCGAGTTGCCCAGCAATGAGTTATACTACACAATATGCAAATGGCACATGAACAAAGGCATTCTGGCATTATTTTATTGGCTATGTGTATACTGTTGTTAACTTTAGCTTGCTCTCATTGGTCTTTCTTCCCCTGCAGAATTGCTTGCTTACTCCTCCTGGTTGTAGTTTTCCTCAAAGTTGTTTTTCACCAGGTGCCAAGGTCATCTCGTCCCCGCGACTAGCACCGCTTGCTCTGAAACATTCCATTCTTACACTCCCTTGCACCCCATATTGTTTTGTTCACTTTACAGTCTCACACTCTCATACACAGAATGTAGCAACATCTAATGAACTACTTTAAGCTCAAACTCTTATATTCCTTTATGCCCTTTCATCCATGTTTCATCCGAACATTCATCCATACTTATCTACTAATATGCTTATTGCAGAACAGCATTGTCAACATCATTGAAGGCCATATCGAAGCCTATGGACATAGAAGTCGATTTGTAGCCTAATGGAGCTTTTGCCTTTTAGCCTAGCACAGGGGAAGGCAACCCTGGTGCTACAGAGGTGCATACCTGCATGTTTTTGATGATTCAAATAATCAGCTCATCAGCAAGCTCTGCAGAAGACTGTAACGTAAAAAGTGAGTTTGTGTTATTTTACGATTGTAGTGTAAAATTACAGCCTTTCCTTGTCAATCGATTGATATTTTAAAATACAGAAATTGTAAAAATCCACAATGTGAATGTTTTATAACCAAGTGCTTAAAGTAAATTCCCCGAGGACAAGTGAACACCACGTTAAATTAAACCACTGTGTACTCAGTTGTGAATTCGTAGAAGAACTGGCTAGTTCGTTAAAAACAGAAAATATTTGTTTTTCGCTCTGCTGGCTTATCCAAATATAAATTATTCAGCGTTCTAATGTTGCCCTTTTGTTCGATAAAACGGTACAGGTTTCGTTTACGTAAGGAAGTTGAAAATTCCCGAGTGACATTGAACGTCACGATATTTTGAAAGAAATGACGGCCAAGTTAGAGAATTTATGTGGACGAACACCGATGCAAAAAAAAAAAAAAAGAATTCAGAAGAAAACACTCTAGTGAATGATCAAGAACGACCGGTTGGGAGATTTTAAGGCTGTTAAAACGGGCGTGCTCGTCGTTCTCCTTTTCCACCAGGTAAGATAAGGCTCGTTAACGTTTAAGGCCCAGGCCACACTTAACGACTTTCAACATCCGCGCACCGAAGCGCTGTTACACATTAGTATCCAGCACTGGTGCCACCAGTACTCCAGTACTCGATTGCATGTATGTATGTTTCGCATTTATTATGACTGTGGGATATGCGTACTGTATGCTAATGACCAACTTAATAGCTCAGCCACGTGTTTGGTAATTGATTGACGTGAGTCGTTACGTGTGTTTGTAGTTCTACTCCCCTGTGATGGTGGCGCTGTACTAGTACTTTGTCAGTTAGCAAACCGGAAATAGGAAGCGGTTCGGCGAGGCGGGGTGGATGATTTCGCGAGTCATTTCGTCAAATGTCGATTTAAAGAGCCTTTCGTTTTGCATAGGAATTGCATTCATGCAGGGTTATAGAAAGCGTTTCGCTGTTTTCGTCGGCTTCCTAACACTCAAGCGCAATTGGACGAGACTAGTAATAATAGTCAGATAAATGTTTCGCTTCTTTCTACTGGAGCAACGTCGGTCACGTGACCGGCGGGCTTCTCAGTAGCTCCGTTTATCAAACATTATATTTATCGAAGGGAGGAAAAACAACGCCCGTGGCCCACCATCACTCGAAGATTGTAAAGTTGTCGCTTGGCTTGTGATTGTGTGTCATTGGTAGTTGACGTTTGTCACCGTCACGTTAAATGGCACTGCTGGGAATGAATTGGTCTCCTCTGCCAGTTTTCGGGTATCGCTTCTCGGCCTTTTGGCTAAGATCAAGTGTAGTATCTGTTCTTATCAGTTTAATATCTGATACGTCCCCTATCCGGGGACCATATATTAAATTGATTTTTGGAACTGGGAGATGGAATAGGGGCTTGCTCCGTCCACTCCACGCATCGACCTGGTATTGCAGTACCTCCAGGAACGGTGCACCCCCCTCTCGTGGTTAAGACAAAGTAGTGAATCGTTGGTCAAACATGTATGATTTGTAATCGAGCGTTGCAGCGCGCTGGTCGTTGCCGAGCCTTCAAAAAATCTGCCATTTTGAATGATTCGGAGGCTCTCTCTGTAAGGAGGAACTTTTGTACGTGAAATGAGACCAATCGTTGACGAACCATTTAGTGATAAAGACGACCAAATAGTGTCTCTTTGAATATATTCAATTATTAGGGCAGGTGTGGGTTAGGTTGTTCGAAAGACTAGAGGATTATGTACTTCTTAACGTAATTGATGTCGAGGTTGTTCGAAAGACTAGAGGATTATGTACTTCTTAACGTAATTGATGTCGAATTTTCGCCAGGATTTTCTTGGCAAATACTGTAATATTACAACATAGACTATAATGTTTGAATGAAATTCTCACGAGGTTGATGCCACTCTCGGGAATGTTTACACGCCCCAATGCCAATTGTCAAAGAAAAATGCAAATAAAAGAATGAAGCCAGCCCCGGTGTCTTGGGTCAGCGTATGCTACACGTCACTTAGACGTCAGCAGCGCCGTTACGTCTATGACTACATGTATTGCGCTGATACGGACGAAGGAAGCGGAAGAAGCAATGCATGATGGGAATGTTTTTGTAGCTTTAAAAAACACACATTTGACCGTTGTTTTAGGCAATTGTCTTAAACGCATCGCTGTGACCAATGTGCGAGTGGTGCCGCATGTAGCATGTGGCGTGTTGGGATTTTCGCGTGCGTGACTAAAACGGACCACGGCTGAAGATGGCGTGTGCGGGAATGACTAGGGCGCCGGTGGCGTGTACAACTCATACTTACCTGGCAGGGGAGATACCATGATCAAGAAGGTGGTTCACCCAGGGTGAGGCTCAGCCATTGCACTCCGGTTGGGCTGACCCCTGCGAATTCCCCAAATGTGGGAATCTCGACTGCATAATTTCTGGTAGTGGGGGACTGCGTTCGCGCTCTCCCCTGATTCTAATGTTTAATTCAAATACATTTTTAAAATAGTTAGAGCTCTATCCTAGGTGCATTATTGCTAACAAGCGAAATCCGAAATGTTCCATTTCATTCCGTCGCTGCGCAGTTGTTACAATATTACGCTTTGTTTCAGCGTTATTATAAATGCGCGGTTGTCGGAGCCTTATCAGTAGGGGGGTGGGTGATCCTTTACTAAGTTACATTTTCATTTCATTTTCACAGGGTTGGCCGCCAATCAAGGCAGGCCTAATACCGTTTTTTTCCTCTCTGACCACCTACTATTCACGATTCACCTTTTCACTCTGCTGCTGCGACTTTTGGAAGCTGAACCCCTCCCTGGTGGAGGATGAGGCTTCAGCAGACCAATATAGAAAGAATGACCAGGACGGCCGGGCCGGACCCTCTGAGGCTGTGGCAATTCACCTGTACAGTGGTGGGAAATGGAAACGGTGAGAATGCAAAGTTTTTTTGAAAAGAAAAAGAAGGAAACAAAATCCATGCTGGGACTGCTACAAAGATCACAACGTTATTTTAACTTATCACAAAAGGGGATACATTTTAGCAATGACATTTAACAAGTCAATAATGAACTAAGGGGCTACAGCAGACATCAAGAGTGGAGGCAGATTGTTAAGGAGCAAGGAAAAGGAAGTAGAAGAAGGAGAAAATGCACTGTTATTTCTTGAAAAACCCAAAACGGGAACATATGCTGCTGAATGGTGTTTTTCT
This sequence comes from Hippichthys cyanospilos, assembly GCF_059441005.1. Taxonomy (NCBI): domain Eukaryota; kingdom Metazoa; phylum Chordata; class Actinopteri; order Syngnathiformes; family Syngnathidae; genus Hippichthys; species Hippichthys cyanospilos. Next base: position 9,255,015 of record NC_142379.1, on the reverse strand, counting down.
TACAATTACCGTTGCTAGTGTACGCAGAGGCACTTACGTATCGTTACCTATTACTACAGGTGCCATGCAATGGGGGAAAAAAACAAGTATTTATTCATATCTTAATGTGGCTGAGCCTGACAAGGTTTTTGATCCGAAGCCTTTTATCTAGTAAATATTATGTACTGTAGTGCGTTGGCACTAAATACTTTTCTCGAGAATATTCATTATCTCCCCAGGTGTACTAATTATTACAAAATAGCTAATTAAAAGTATGATGGCAGTCCTTGATCTTGTTTTTCAAGAGAGCGGCGTTGTTAAACATTGAGGTGTAAGATGGACGTGCTTGTTTTTCTACATGCCGTGGTCGGTTTCAATGAATGAATAAAAAAGCCCCTCCTCCAAAAGTTTGTTGTGGAATTAAATGCATAATTTAAACGTCAAAATGCAGATAATTCACGTACTGCCTTATGATTATTTGATTGTTGTAAAAAGCAGGGGTCACCAACCGTTTTGAAACCGAGAGCTACTTTTTTGGTACGGAGTAATACGCACTTTATTGAAGAACCTGATCATGTTATTCATTTCTCACAATAATTAAGAAACAGTCGCAGTAAACATGTGAGTAAAGTGTAATATGTCATGCGTATGTCAAATATGCATAATCAGTAGGAAAATTCCCAGAAAATCACAATTTGCCATCACTTGTAAACTATTTGCAGCACAGGTCTGCGGGCTACTCGTGTTATACTCGGGGGCTACCCGGTGCCCCCCGGCACCACGTTGGTGACCCCTGCTATAAAGATATTGGATGACCAAACTTTGTTTTTGTACAGACAAAAACGTCAATCAAATGGCTGTATTTTTGACCTCACTCACAATCATGTCATTTAGTCATAATATCCGTGACTTCCGCTCATTTCATTCGACATTAAAGTCACGCACCGCTTTTCTCGTTTTCTTTTCCTTCACAATTGGATTTTGACCTACTTCTCTTCAATCCCGCCACAATTTAACGCGAAAAAAACAACCGGAAAACCGAGTCGAGAAGGTTGCGATTGGCTGTCATGTTTTGAGACCCGCCCTATTCTCGGTGCCGATTGGTCAATGTGGCCGGCGAGTTCTCCCTTCACTTCCCTTTCCTTTTCTACAAATATAACGTCAGCGGGAGTTCAGTGGCTAAGGAGTCACTTCTTCCCGCGCTGTCTTCTGGAAAAGGACACCCGAAACCCGGCGGCTGAAACAAGGCGGATTCTAGCCCAACAAAGTACACAGTACGCTGCATTATGCATGTGATTAAGAGAGGTAAGTGCCAACCGGTTGGTTTAGTTGCTATTTCTTGAGGCCTTCTTCTTAATTTGTTTCTCACATTCATATGAATTCACCTGCTGCAAGGCAGAAATAAAACTCGTCGTGTTGTAATAACTACGCGAAGTTAGTTGTTTTGTCACTCGTGAACAAGTCAGACTCAGTAAAGCGAATAGTGTTAGCTAGCAAGCGGCACACAACGCACAACTTGAATTTACTAGTTGGAGCAAATGCATCGAAATAAGCATGTTAGCTTGAGGAGGAGGAAGTAAACCACAAAAAGTACAGAGGGGTTGTTGTGTTGTGTCATTTACCCCGTTATTCGTCGCTCATTTGTGGTTTTCCCGACGTCTTTGTTATAGTTGGCGCCAACTTGTTTATATAAAGACGGACATGCGCACTCGGGACCTTAACCTTGGTCTTAAAGCTTACGTTCCGTGACCTGTTTCGACAAAAAAATCCCGCAAAATGTGTGGTTTTTTTAATCTAAATAGGGGCTTTTTCAACGTGATAAAACGACACAAAAATACTCAATTGAGCGTTTGACATTAGCATACGGTTTTCTTACCCCGATTCGGTGTATGTTAAAATTTAATCAGGTATGTGACGAATATTTAAAAAAAATTGCAAGATCAATGTCTCTTCAAACAGCTTGATAAAAAGAAAGATAATTGTTTAAATGTTTTTAAAATGTTATTATTTAAGGAAGCTATGACATTTTAAAACTTCAAAACGCTGGCAAAAATGACCACTTAAACATTGGTTATGAACAATTATAAACAGTGATAATGGTAGGCGATCAATTATGTAAGCAAAATACCAGAGTGGCGGCTGTTGTCCTCTTGTCCTCATATACCTCAAAATTAGGCATATGTTGATATGGGGTGGGGTGGCCGAGTGAAGCTCAGACAGACCTTTGCGATGATCACACAGCTATGTAGTCATGAAAAACGACAGAATTGAGTTATGTCAACTACCAAAACCCTGCCTACTAAAATACACGTTTTAGATTTACCCGTGTGTGACAGCAAACACAGGTTATGAATGTGTGTTTTTATGGGACAATAGTAACTGTTCAAAACAGCGCATGTGAAATTCTTAAGAACTGTCTGTCCAATAAGTATATGCTGACTTAAATGGAAGTGCCATGGACAATGATGAGCAGCACAATGCATATTGAATCAAAGCAAAACAAACGGTAAACGCAACGTTTTTGTAATGGCGTAAATGTGTTCCAGATGGGCGCCAAGAGCGCGTCATGTTCGACAAAATCACATCCCGCATCCAGAAGCTTTGCTACGGCCTCAACTCGGAGTTCGTGGACCCGGCCCAGATCACTATGAAGGTGATCCAGGGCCTGTACAGCGGCGTGACCACAGTAGAGCTGGACACACTGGCAGCCGAAATCGCCGCCACGCTCACCACCAAGCACCCCGACTACGCTATCCTGGCGGCACGCATCGCAGTCTCCAACCTACACAAGGAGACCAAGAAAGTGTTCAGCGAGGTGATGGAGGACCTCTTCAACTATGTCAACCCGCTCAACCGCCGCCACTCGCCCATGATCTCCAAGGAGACGCTGGATGTGGTCCTGGAGCACAAGGACCGCCTCAATTCAGCCATCATCTACGACCGCGACTTCTCATACAACTTCTTCGGTTTCAAGACCCTGGAGCGTTCGTACCTTCTCAAGATCAATGGCAAGGTGGCGGAGCGCCCGCAGCACATGCTAATGAGGGTGGCGGTGGGCATCCACGGCTCAAACGTGGACGCCGCCATCGAGACGTACAACCTGCTCTCTGAGAGGTGGTTCACGCACGCCTCGCCCACACTCTTCAACGCCGGCACCAACCGTCCGCAGTTGTCCAGCTGCTTCCTGCTGGCCATGAAGGACGACAGCATCGAGGGCATCTACGACACCCTCAAGCAATGCGCCCTCATCTCCAAGTCGGCGGGCGGCATCGGCGTGGCTGTCAGCTGCATCCGCTCCACGGGCAGCTACATCGCCGGCACCAACGGTAACTCCAACGGCCTGGTGCCCATGCTGCGCGTCTACAACAATACGGCTCGCTATGTGGATCAGGGCGGCAACAAGCGGCCCGGCGCCTTCGCCATGTACTTGGAGCCGTGGCACTTTGACGTCTTCGACTTCCTGGAGCTGAAGAAGAACACGGGCAAGGAGGAGCAGCGTGCCCGAGACCTGTTCTACGCCCTCTGGATCCCGGATCTTTTCATGAAAAGGGTGGAGAGCAACCAGGACTGGTCGCTCATGTGCCCCAACGAGTGCCCCGGTCTGGACGAGTGCTGGGGCGACGAGTTTGAGGCGCTATACACGCGCTACGAGAAGGAGGGCCGGGTCAAGCGGGTGGTAAAGGCCCAGCAGGTGTGGTACGCCATCATCGAGTCACAAACGGAGACGGGCACGCCGTACATGCTCTACAAGGACGCGTGCAACCGCAAGAGCAACCAGCAGAACCTGGGCACCATCAAGTGCAGCAACCTGTGTACAGAGATTGTGGAGTACACCAGCCAGGACGAGGTGGCCGTGTGCAACCTGGCCTCCGTGGCGCTCAACATGTACGTCACGCCCGAGCGCACGTACGACTTCAAGAAGCTGGCGGCAGTCACAAAAGTCATCGTAAAGAACCTCAACAGGATCATCGACATCAACTACTATCCGGTGCCCGAGGCGGAGCGCTCCAACATGCGCCACCGGCCGATCGGCATCGGCGTCCAGGGGCTGGCCGACGCCTTCATCCTCATGCGCCACCCCTTCGAGAGCCCCGAGGCGCAGCTGCTCAACATCCAGATCTTCGAGACGCTATACTACGCGGCCCTGGAGGCCAGCTGCGAGCTGGCCGCCGAGCAAGGCCCCTACGAGACGTACCCGGGCTCGCCCGTCAGCAAGGGCATCCTCCAGTACGACATGTGGCAGCGGACGCCCACTCCGCTGTGGGACTGGGCGCTGCTCAAGAAGAAGATCGCCGAGCATGGCGTGAGGAACAGCTTGCTGCTGGCGCCCATGCCCACCGCCTCCACCGCACAGATCCTCGGCAACAACGAGTCCATCGAGGCGTACACCAGCAACATCTACACGCGCAGGGTGCTCTCCGGCGAGTTCCAGTGCGTCAACCCGCACCTGCTCAAGGACCTCACCGAGAGGGGGCTGTGGGGTGAGGACATGAAGAACCATCTTATCGCGAACAACGGATCCGTACAGGTAACCATCAACCTGTTAATATTGACTGTGGGGTGTTCTGGGAAATCTGCAGAATAGTAGGAGCGGGGCGGGGGGTGTTACTGCATTAGTAAATCAAGTCTTGGGTTTTTCTCTTTCCAGGACATCGCAGAGATCCCCGATGACCTTAAGCAGCTCTATAAGACGGTGTGGGAGATCTCCCAGAAGACTGTGCTCAAGATGGCCGCCGACCGAGGGGCCTACATCGACCAGAGCCAGTCGCTCAACATCCACATCGCAGAGCCCAATTACGGAAAGCTGACCAGCATGCACTTCTATGGCTGGAAGCAGGTAAGTAATAGAAAAGCGGACACGTTTTGAAAAACGCAGGATGTTAAAATGGCCGCTTGTCATCCATCTGCTCCCAGGGTCTGAAGACGGGCATGTACTACCTACGCACTAAGCCTGCCGCCAACCCCATCCAATTCACATTGAACAAGGAGAAGCTGAAGGAGGGGTCCGCCATGACCAACGGCATGACCAACGGCACCGTCGATAAAACCGCCGAGCAAGACGCCAAGGAGCGCAACACGGCTGCCATGGTGTGCTCCCTGGAGAACAGAGACGAGTGCCTCATGTGCGGCTCTTGAATCGCCCTTCGCTCTGTTCCCATTCAACTCCAGCAGTCTTTTTTTCTTCTATATTGTGTTAATACTCTTAAAAAGTGCTAAATAAAATGTTTATTTAACGAGTGGAGCCAATGTCTTAAAATTGTGATTTTATCCTGTCATATCAAGCACTTCACATTTCATTTGGCTACATGGAAACAGAGGACCAGAAAATGAGGAAAAACTTGTCCAAAAACTTGACTTACTTTTAATTTTTTATAAAATGAAAACATAATTTACAGTTAAAATGTACAATTATTACAGCCCAGAGCAAACAGAAGAGGAAAGATGAAAATGTAATAAAAAGACAATACCCTCTCCTCACTTCTATAGGTTACGACCAAAAAATAAATTACCAAAACAAAGGATAATTGAACAACATTGCAATTAGATTTGTTCAACATGGATCACTGAATGCTATAAATAGCTTCGTTTTATACATAGACAAGGAATAAAAAACTTTTTTTTTTTTTTTTTACATGAGAAAAACAAGACTTGCAGACACCTGAATGGAGATTTTAAAGCAGGGGTGAGGAACCCAGTGGTTCAAAAAAAACTTGCTCCGTCTTTTTAAAATTGTATGGTGGGCTAGATTACATTGCCCACCCCTGATTCAAAGGTCCATTTACACCTCCGTCCTCAAAAACCATTTCACAAATGGCAAACTCAACTCCACTTAATTTCCAGCTCGAAGAAGTCTTAAAGGGAAAGCCGTAATGATGAAGTGAGAGAGAGAAAAGTGAGATTTTTTTTTCTTTTTACACAGTACCAGTGATGGATGGTGTAGCATTTAGGTCCAGCATCATAAGGAACCTGAGCCAAGTATTCAAACAGTTCCAGTCATCGCAAACAGTTTTATCGGAGTTATCAAAAAGTACCGGTAGCTGCTAAGCACAAACTTCTCTTTCTGTATGAAAAATAGATCAACAGTATAGAAATACTTTTTTTTCCCCACCCAGACACAACGGGGGCATTTGTCTCCCATCTGTGCCTGAAATGATAACAGAAGCATGAATTAAGATTTTTTTTTTTTTTACAAAGACACGTATAGAAATAGCTTGAATTTCTGGGAAGAAAATATATGTGCACTTTTTGGAAAGAGTAGATAGAAGACATTTTTTTTACAAGGAAGTGAACACTAGCCTAGCTTATTTTAGCTTAACAATCGGTGGGGAAAAATGACGTAAGTCACCCATGTGGCTTATGGTTTAGTAGCTCAATGATTAAAAACATTAGCGGGACATGCTAATTATCACTTAAAGGCAACGACATAGCTAATAGTCAGCCATTAGTTGTGTATTAGCTCGATTGTTACAAGAATGAGACAAGCATGAAATTGGGCAAGCTGCTAGTTTCTGTTCTCAAAGCAATAGAAAAGGCTAAAAGAAGTCACCCTTACGCTTAGTGGTAACATATTAGCGCAATGATCGCATTCCGTGGTGGGAAATGTTAATCGTGTTAGTGTGCAAAGCTGAAACAAAATGTTACAATTTTGTAGCAAAATTAGCTCCGCTGAAAAGTCGGCTCAATGACTTAAAGCAATAGGAAACATTAGCACAGAAGCTAACAAGCGAGGCAGCTAGCTGGCGCTAAAGATTGCCAATTTGTGGCCAAGCGTTAGCTCACTATGAAACCGCAAGAAATGCTAATTAGCACTCAACTCAAAGACACTGAGAATACAAAGTCATCCACTTGACCTTATGTGTCATCTCAATGATTAAAAGGATTCTATTTTCAAGGTGAGCCGGGAATGGTGATTAGCTTGCTAGTTAGTGCTCAGAGACATGGCAAATGCTAACACTTACCCACTTAGCTCACTGATAAAACGAGAACAATCATTGCTCTTTAACCTCGATAATGAAAAGATCTAATAGGAAAGCTAACTTGCGACCGTAGAGCTAGTGTTTCAACGTCTTAAAAGAATGATGAAAGAGTGCGAAAGTTGAATTACGGAGATAGTACTAGCATTCAAAGCTATAGAATACGTTAAGACACTCAATTAGGAATGATGGGACACATCAGCTGAAAATGCTAATTAGTTGGTCATTTAGTGCGGGCGTGCAGTCACAGAAAAGCGCAATGAAAATGTAAATGAATAGTGACAAAGGTATGATCAGATATTAGCTCAATATGCTAGAGAGCCAGGCAGCTAGTTCACGTGCAAAGCCTTGAAAAAACAAGCAAAAACCCTAAAGTCGCCCAATTAGCTTTGCGGCTACACGTTAGCTCACCGCTTAAAAGGCTGATTAGCAAGGAAGGCTAAATAGCACTCAAAGGTACAGAAATCGCTAGCAGACGAGCGAGAAAAGATGATATGTATTAGCAAGTGAGTTTTAGAGGTACCGCTTCCTCCGGCAACTCTGTATGCATTACAAATATCTCCAGTACTAAAGGTCCTCAGTTTAAACGATGAGGGGCCCAGAGTTTTGCGTAAACTAGTTTGTTTGTTGCCCATATATCGTTGTAAAAACACGCGCACACGCAATTGCAGTCCAACAAGAACAATGCAATATAAGATTATATACTGTAAATAGGCGCGCAAGTACTTCACAGGCGTCATAAAACACTGTGTAGCTCTTACGGGACTTCAAGTGCATTGTGGGAGATGTAGTCTCATGGTGTTTTTTTTGTTTGTTTTTTTGTTTTTTTGCCCGATTGGCTTGCAGGAACAGTGTTTAGGCCTCTCCGGGTGATTAAAACAGTCTTCTCCGACATAGGAACCATATATCTCACACTTATAAAAATAAGAGGCTCAGAGGGGCGGGGGTGGGTGGGCTGAGGGTAGAAATGTTTCCAGTTTTAAGGCAGCCAAGTCCAGTCGTGTTCACTCCCTTTTGGGCGGCGGCTGGAGCGCGGCGGTGTGCACGCCGCGCTCGCCTTCGCCCAGGTGCCCAAAGAGTCGGTTGAACTTGCGCAGCTGTTCGCTGGCCGTCACGCTCTCCTCCTGCAGGCGCTGGTTGTTCTCGCGCAGGTTGGCCATCTCGGCCATGAGCGCCACCTTGTCGTGCTTTTCCTGTCACAGCACACGTGCAGCGTCCTTATACATATAGCATGATGATTGACACGTCATGTTAAGTGTTCTCATTTGTTTGGATTCCATTAATCACATTCAAGTTGTTATAAACATATTTTCTTTATCCTCCATGAAAAACTTGTTTGACCATCAAATTCTCACGTAATGTAGACATAAGTTTCATACTGCCCTCTGGTGGCCAATGTGCGCACACCCGGAAGAGCAGCACAATCAATAAATCAACGTATAATCAGTTGAATTCTTTACTTTCTAACTACTGTATTAGTTTGTCAGATGTGTTTATATTGCTCTTTTTTTCCTTATTAAAGATAAGATGGAAAAAAAAGGTTTGTCTTCTTTTTGTGAGACTAGGCCACTTCCTCCTAATTACCAAAAATAATAACTGATGACATATCGATTAATTGATTAATCATCGCACCTCAAAGAAATGAATGACAACCATGTTGAAAATATAGACAAGAGAGTGTGATTGACTCACTCTTTCCAGGTCATTGTTGAGCTGTTTCAACATCACCTCCAGATGGTGAAGACGCCCCGACAAATCGTTGGGCACCTCGTCGCTGCCAGTACAGCGGACATCAGACCAGTGTGTACTGCAAGCGTGAGCGTTGACCGTAATGGTAAGGTACCTGCTGAGGGTGGGTGTGGTTCGTGGCGTTTGAGGAGTGGGAAACTGCACAGGACTGCCGGCAGGCCTCATGTCCACGCCGCCGCCTCGCGTCTCGGTCAGTGAGAAGAGCGACACCGCTCTCTGCGCTGGAAGCAGAAAACGCCATTGGACCAGAAGTTCACATAGAGAATTCATGCGACCTATTCTACCTTCATAGACTTTGGCAGCATTGACCAAGCTGGACCATTCTAGTCCACAGGCCGTGTCGGGCAGGGGCATGAGTCCAGGATCCAACCTTCTCAGCGGTGGTACTTTGTCTCTCACCTCAGTAAGGGACAGTTCTGATGCGGACAGCGGCACTGAAAGGAAATTGGCTGCGGTGAGGATGACAAACTCAGACGTGAAGGCGCCGGAGGAGTACAACTCACCTTTCTTGGGCTGCGTGTGGTTGGAGGAGGCGGAGTGCTTGCGGGTGGGCAGAGTGCACGTGAAGAGCATGTCCACTTGTGCCGACTGGTTTTCAGAGTTGGCAAAGCTGGCGTCTCTACGACCGCTGCACAAAGACTCGTCGGAAAAGGTGCGCTGCAATGTGCGCCGGGGGGACTGAAGCAGAGAGCGGTGTCACAATATTGATCAATCTCCATCTTACAGTATCGCAAATCACAAGCATTCAATTCATGGCCTGGGGGCATCGTTATTTGTGTCCCACCAAAGCAAACCAAGACATGTTTTTTGCTAAATGGATATCATTTCATGTGGCGGAAAATTAGCACAAAAACACAGTTTTGCAATCACAAAAAATGGAATTTAAAAGTCGTTTTTAACTGACATCAAAAACTTGTCCTGATCCCATATGATCTGATACGTTCTGAAAAGAGGTTGAAAACAAATCCCTGATCTCTCTTGAACGTTTGGACTGTCTGAGTTGTAAAACAACTGCATTTCTTGATCGAATGTCTTTTTTTTTTACTAAAATAGTATGATTCTTAGATGACTTAATTAAAAAAATGAAATAGCTCTTGATATTTTCCACCCCCACAACAGAAGCGCAATGGAGTAGTACACTACTTGGCAGCAACCAGTAGAGGGCATCATTTGTCCAATAGTGCTCAGTTGGTTTGCTGCTTCTTTTGGATGTTGCTGTAATTACAGAAATGGAGACTTCCTAATGTCGAGTTAGGTGTTAAAGTGCACATATTAGGTGAAATTGAAGCCGTACTTAACAATGGCAAGAGCTATTTGTTTTGAAATGTACACGATTTGCATTGTATAAAGCTTGGTCTAACTGTGGGCACGAGTGTGTGTGATCCTCACTGGATCCCGCTGTGGAGACTCTCCGGGGTTGTCCATGATTATCAGTTTCTTCAGGTCGTCCTCGATGGTACTCTTGTACGTCCGCCGCGGAGAGCGCAGGTCTCTCAGAGACGCTCGCAGTCGCGGTTGTCCGAACACGTTCTTTGAGTTCATGTCCACCTGGCTAAAAGAAAAGGACATTCGCATACAGACAATTATTTTTCAATCATTGGACAATGACGGATTTCGCTTTCCAAGAAAAGCACAGTGTGTGACTTAGTTCAATTGATAAGCAAGAAGATTTTTAAGTGAATAACAAACATACGTCTTGCTGTGGCTGCTGTTGGAGCTGGATGAGGTGTTAGCATTAGAAGGTGACGGGCTCCCGTCTTCAGGCTGCAAGGTGCTCTGTCTGCTCTTTCCGTAAAATGCCTTAGGAGCGGAGCTAGAAATTGGCGTGGAGATCAGGTGGGCCGAAGTGGGTGTGGTGGTCGAGGCGCGGATGGGCCGTGCTTTGTCCGCCATGGGAGTTTTGTAACCCTGAGGTGTGTAGGCTCTGGAACATAAAATAACACTTTGAATATGAAGACCACAGAAAAATTAGGCCTTAAACCAAACCAAAGTAACTTGTCTTTTTACCTTGGTTTGAAAGTGTCCATTTTTTCAGCATTGGATTTAGGAGGCGGGAAGGTCCGCGTGCGATACCCTTTGTTCTGGCAGTCTCCCCCACTGCCACTCCTTCCCGCGGACAGCTCCTGGTTGTAGGGGACGGCCCCGTGCGAGGACTTGTGGGACTGGCCACCGGAAACGTGGCGACTGTTGTGATTGTTATAGTAGGCCGGCGCGTCGATGCCGCTGTCATTGGATCCGCCCTTGTTGAGATGGTCTGGATCGGGATCGGCGGGGTCGCCTGGGAAACTTCCATTGCCTCTGTCGCCTGCCGGTCCTCCGTCGAACCAGCGCTCGTCGCTGTGGCTGCTGGAGGCGTTACTGGACAGCGTGTTGCTGCTGGAAGGGCTGGAGTACTGGGTCTCACCCTGTGGCATACACACACTAAGTGAAGGAAGGAAGGTGACAAAGTGACAACTTCAAATAGTGAATCAAACCTTTGAGTGTCTGTTTGGAGAATCTTTTCCTTGAACGTCCTGTCTGACTCTCCTCTGTCCTCCTCCTCCACCCCCACCAGCTGTCTGCAACCTGGATGTTGCCACTGGAACATGCCAGAGGGGTTCTACACAAAAAACACAGTAACAGAACAATTTGTTGTGCATTCAAAATGGAGACTAGCTGTACTCAACTTAAATATTTACCTGTTTTGCAGCGCTCTATGGTGCTCTCCTGACTGGTGAAGCCGGACGACGATTCTCCACTGGACAAGATGTCCATGCTGAATTGGGGCTCGTAGGGCAGCAGAGCGCGCTGTCCTGGTCCGTATCTGCGCAGAACAAAGAAGGGTCCGACATGAGGAACATACTGCAGTCATACACATTAATGCAAAACACACACAGTAGACTTTTTAAATGACTTCAAATGTCCCACAGTTTTGTTTATAGACTTTTGGTTCCGTTTTGCATGTCAGTTGAATAAAATCTTTACTGCATCCCAGAGTCCCCTGATGATTCTTCAACTCGATTGCGAACCCTCATCTGTAGACCTTGAATGTGCTACAGTTACATAAATTGATGTTTTTCCATCTCTGTGTGCAACAGTTGTTTTGACTGACTTGCGACATAATCTATAAAAGACAAAACCCCCTCACCTGTCGGGCGAAGGTTTGTAGCGCACAAAGGGTCCCGGTGTGATTCCAGGGGGCCCCATGTTGGACAGGCCCACCAGGCCAGAGGATGGAGAGGAGAAGCTGGCAGAGGGGTTTCTATAAGGCAGCATTCGGTCACCACCTGCAGGTGATATGTTGTAGTGGTTTTCTGGATAGCTGACCGGCCTGGGCAGAGGCAGAGAGGCAGGGAGGGAGGGAGAGAAGAAACCAACACTGAGATGACTAAAATGAATAAACACTACTTGAGTTGAGCAGTTTATCAAAATGATCTTAAAAAAAATAGTTTTTTTTCTGCACTGTGCAAAAACAGAGAACTACAAGCAAAAATAAACAACAAAAATTAATGGAAATTGAATACTAAACCAGTTGACATGATATCAATGACTGTGAGAGGATGGCTTTAAAGCCAAATTTTTACAAAGACACATTTGGCTTAGTGGATGAGTGGTTAGCACGCCCGCTTCACAGTTAAGGGACCCGAGTTTAATTCCAGCCTCCCTGTGTGGTGTTTGCATGTTCTCCCCGAGCTCGTGTAGGTTCTCCCCGGGCACCCCGGCTTCCTCCCACATTGCAAAAACATCCATGGTAGGCGTATTGGACACAGGAAATAGTCATTTGGTGTGATTGGGCGCGTGAATGGTTGTTTGTTCCAGTGTGCCCTGCCTGCTGCCCAAAGTCAGCTGAGATAGGCACCAGCAAGCCCTTGACCCTTGTGAATGGATGTGATGGATGAATGAATGAAAGAATGGATGTTCCATGCAATTCCCTCGTGTCTAAACACAGCAATGATTAATATTAGTTATCGAACAAACTATGGTAGAAAAAATGCTTGGGTTGACTTTCCCTTTACCAAGCACAAAAGGGTAGTAGAGTTTCTTAGTGAAAAAAAAACAGACTTTTTATTTGTTTTCATAAAACGTAACTGGGCTACTCACAATAATTAATCTAATTGTTTCTGTAGATGTCCCCTCACCTCTTGGAGTTGAAGTGCTGAGGCTCTCTGTAGGGAACAGGCATCAAAGCCTTGTGGGAGGAACGCATTTGTGGAGGTGGTGGTGGCGGGCCCATGGGGGCCCACCGCTGTGGGTTGGGGGTGCTATGCAGCCCCTGAGGAACAGGCGGGCTGTCCCAGCGCCATCCTGAACGAGGGGAGGGTCGGTAGCCTGCGGGCAAAGGCTCAGCTTCCGGCTTCTGCTCCATGGTCTTCATCTCGTACTCCTCTGTGCAGCCCCTGAAACCATCACAAACACAGCAACTTGTTCATAAGCGTTACACTCAAATCCAATTTCTTCCCTTTCTGTAAAGACCTGAACCGCATACTAAAACTCACAATCGTGTGCTGACAGTACGCTTTGTAGAAAACAGCACACACATAATGGCAAGCACTAATGAGCTCCCCTGACACTGACAGGAGCAGAATGAGAAGAGAGGAAACTGATTATTGGCACAACAGGACTTCATCTCGCCTACAGAGAGACGGAGGTCAAGTATGTGTTCGAGAACTGCGGTCCAATCGAATCAAAGAACTCGTCACACAAGGCCTCAATCACCATTTACTGTGGGGCAAATTATTTTATACTGTATGTGTGTGGTCACGACCAGACTAATGATGGCAACTTTAATACGCAAGTCTAAGTAAAGCCCAAAACGAAACATACCCATTCGCTAACATTTCTGTTCATGATTGTTTTTGAACAATCAATTTACATCCAGCACATCACAACAAAAAGATCCCTTGGCTCAAACTTGTTTCATGTTTATTTATTCATTAATCAAAAAAATAGCATAGTAAGGGGCATCTATTATTTACTGATAATTTAGGACAAAAGATGTAGCTCTAAACGTGTAGAGTTTAGTTAAATGACAACTATACATCATCACTGGCCCGAGTACCTGATTGAGGTAGTACAAGGACAGCTAGATAACTATACACATAAAGGCCTGAACGAAGGCAAGACCTCTCAACTGTGAGGCAGAAGTGCTAACCACTACACTGCGGCTGCTACTCTAAAACACTTGATAAAAAATACTGCAATACTCAACTGTAACAGCAGAGGCTGTGTCAGATTCAGTGTGAACTAAGATGCATCCTGAGGAGCAATATCACATCAGCTATGCAAAGTTGAGCTGCATGCAAGCTAATTCATGCAAAAATGCATGCGGGAAAACCAGTCAATAATTTGCCAAAATGCCATAATATGAATGGACTGTTGACTTGACAATTTTTTTTTATACACTTTCAGAGAAAGTGCATCTTTATTTTGTTCTGAACAAACAAGGTGCATTTTCTCTGCAGAGATGATCCGAATAGTTCTGAAATTGACATTTAAATCGCATTTGGCACAACAAGTGATTGACATTTGCCCTAGTTAGTGCTTGGTGAAATTAAGCCTTCCAATTTTTTTTGATCATGAACATAACGTGAAAATCATATGCATTCTATTATAGAAAAAGCAATGAATTGTAAGACATCAATTTACATTGTGCTAATTCCCCACCCTGTTTTGTCAAAATGGTACATACCTAAAGCGGCGACATATGCGTGCATGAATGGTCTTTTTCCACACGGCTAGCCTTCACCCCACACGCGCGCAAGGTTAAAGCCACTCTTGCCATTTATCACACCTTCTCTACCGCCGTATCTGTCAGTCTCTGAAACCGAGGCAGAGCAGAGCGGAGGCATCTAGCGCTCTTCTCGCTATCTCCGTCCCGCCCACTCCCTTTCACCCTCGCTCGACGCTGTTGAGACACGTTCTCCTCTCACTGGCCCCACCTTCCTCTCCTGCTCCCTTTTTATCCCTCCCTCTTCTCCCGCAAAGCATTTTTAATTAATCGCATCCACTCGCTTGCATTATTTATTTATTTTGCGTTGCCTTTTTCTCCCCTCCCTTCTGTGGATTCAAGTCCTTAATCTCACACAATCGGCTTGCTTGGCACATAACGGCAAATGAGCGAGGGAAAAAGAGAGAGAGAGAGAGAGAGAGAGAGAGAGAGAGAGGGAAAAAAGAGAGAGAGAGAGGAAGGGGAAAGAGTGAAATACAAGACTCTTAATTACTAGCTGTGCCTATGCCACAAAGCGTGTGTGCGTATTTGTGTGTTAAAGGGTTGAAAGTTGGTGTAATTAAACGGGCTCTAACATTAAAGCTATGTGATGCAACGACTGTATTCAAGAGGCTCAAATACTCAAAGACATGCTCACACAAGCCTTTACTTCAACCTGCAACCACTTTAAAGTCATGAGACATTACTCATTATCTTATTCATTATAGCCAAGGCTATACTGCAAGTAAATCATATGCTGGCTAGCAGGGAAAAGAAAGGTTCGTATTGCTTTCGCGGCAGACATCCTAGTTTGTGCCTGTTCGCTCGCTTCCTCACTTCGCACCCTCCCACACAAAAATCTGCCCACGTTCTCAGCCACACTTTTGTGTGTTTGTGTCAAGTGTAAGGATGGGCATTGGATTGAATGGCATTAAAAATGAGTGATCCATATAAAATATTTTTTGCCGGAGATGTTTAATCACACGTTTTGCTCTATTTTAAACGAGAGCTAAGTCAAAAACCTTTTCCAAAGAGGTGTTCGTTTGATATTACAGTTGTTCAGGTAATGACCAGTCGTGGCTCAGGTTGTAAACGTCACATGAAAATTGGTGAGCTGTGATTGGTTGCTACCTGAGCCCTTCGGCACGATAATGTCATTTGAATTCGACGGCAGGTGTCAAAATGGCCGCACCCTGAAATGGACAAAACCGGGTGGATTTTGCTGCTTAGTTCATATCCCACAAACACAATATTGGTCAGAATGACATGTTTTGACAAGTGGGGGCGCAAAAAAATCTCATGTAAAGACAATACAGTGTTGGCTTGACGCTGCCTTGAAAAAAAAAAAAAAAAATCAAATCAAAATAAAAAATGTGTTCGTTCGCTTTAGACAGTAAACTTGCTCATGACTCAGCCAACATCATTTAAGCTGGTTGACTCAATTTTGTCAATTCCAACTCATACGCTCGTCAAAACAATATTCACAGAGGGCATTTTACAGCAGCAGATCGAAATTGTCACACATGTACTTTACGCACCTTCGCGGTCCACCCTCTTCGTACGGTGGGATGATGACCACTTTGACTGTGACAGATGTCCTGAGCAAGTCGATCATCTGCTCGTGAGTCAGCGTCACCGCTGCGACCTTGCAGATTTCCACCAGGCGGCTGCCCTGCCTCAGGCCCGCTTGCCAGGCAAAGCCGTACTCCTCTACCTGTATGGCAATACAAAACACACCGCTTCGGGTTAGCTCAAAAGCGTGTGTAGGTCAATGACAAGCAAAGGTGGCAGCTGATGTTGGTACCTCAGCCACGGTGCCATCCAAGCGCACGTGAAAGCCCAGTTGGCCAAGTCCGTTTCTCCTCAGTGTCATATCCACGGTTTCGCATCCCACTGTTAGTGACTGAAAACAGCAGAAAGAAATGGAATTTAAATGATAGATTTGAATAAAATAGAACGGACTTTATCATCACTACAGGTACACAAAGAAAGTAGAAAGGTTGCTCCAATTGGTGCATATTAAAAATATGAACAATAAATATAATAAAGGAACAGGGCATTTGCTTGAGTTTTTTTTTTTTTAATAATATATATTTTTTTAATATCCTTAGTTACAGTACTTCACATTTTGCTGCTATGTCAACACACTCGCTTGACTAGCGACAGGATCAACATGTATCTGCTTCTTCTACAAAGATGAACTTGTTCTGTTTATTTTCCCGACATTTTCTTTCTCTGACCATTTAATTCATCAAATGTCATAGGGATTATGGTAATATGCAAATGGTTCTGCATAAATGCCCGCATGCAATTGCGCAACTTCTAAGCTAGTTGATCATAGGAAGTGCTATTAAATCTTTTTATATCATTGTTGGATTCATGTTAATTGACTTTAACATGTCTGGTTTACGCAACATACATTAGCTGGGTAGCTCATTAGCATTAAGCTTACATAGTTTTATGTTCAGTTAAGGCTTAAGTTGTTCATTGAAAGTGACTTTATGAATTAAACACTGAGTAGTGAATAGCTTTAATAATCAAAATGTTCAATCTCAAATGAGCTCTTCAAAACATACAAAAGGCAAATGTTCTTAACGATTTTGGTTATGTTACAAACAGCAATACGGGGCCTTTCAACTTTGGTGACTCCAATTAAGTTTCATATTTGTGCATTTTCCTTGAGAAATTATTGATATTATTATTATATTATTATTAGCATTATTATATAGGGGTAGCACAGTGCAGGTTTAGGGTGCAGGTTCAGTGTTCAAATTGTTCGTTAGTGTGAATGAATGTGATTGTTTATATCTGCCCTGCAATTGGGTCTATCACGCTTCTCTTACTCTATAGCCAAATGAGATGCGCTCAATCTCTTGTCCATACTCCACAAACATGCATGTTAGTTCCATGAGGGCAAGCGCTACAAAAATGGATATAATTATAGCATGTTTGAAACAGCTTTTGAAGTTTTAGAAGAATTAAAGTGTAATATAATAGAAGTCATGCATAATTATAATCCATCTAAGTCCAGCTCTATTTTGTTCCAACTTCAAAACAGAAAATGGGAATATGTGATTTACATTTTGATGCACTTCCAAAGTGCATTATTTGAGATTCTTTTGATTTTGCAGGTGTAACGTCTTTGTGTTTTTGGTTCATTATATTACTTTAAGACTTACTGTAGTGTATTATCAATTCTCTGAAGTGACAATATCAATGTCTTTCAGTGTATAAACAGTGTCCATATTTTTACTTTAGTACTTATTTTTGTTCACAATGTGCAATTTTCCTTTCCCTCATTATTTTGCCAAATCAAAACATTTTGCGTCTACAAAAGGTTCATCAAGAGATCTCGGACAAAATTCATCAATGTATACAGAAATATTCCTTACCTTTAACCTCTGCACCATTTCCCTGATGTCCTGTGCACAGCCTTCGGGCACCCGCAAAGCGATGTGGTCGCCTCTTCCGTAAAAGATTTTCAGTGCCAAACGCTCCGCAGTCCAGCCAATCACGTCGGCGCAGAAGCAATTGAACACCACTTCTTTGGTGGCACAGTCCACCAGGAGAATGTATTCGGCAGAAAAGCCGAGGGCGCAGCGGATTTCAGCACCCCCGCCGCTAAAGTCTTGGGCCAAGACTCTCCAGGCAACGGCCCCGGCGGCTCCCAGCTCGGCCGCCTCCCGTGCTTTCGTGCGCTCGCGTTTCTTAGATGCCAGGGAGATGAGGTTGTTCAGTTTACCGGCAGAGTCCATGGGAGTGCTGCTGACGTAGTTCTCTGCCAGGTCGCGCAGGTATTCCTGCCTCGTCCGTGTAGCCATGGTGTGGAACTTTTCAGACTTGTGTGCTGCATTTTCTGCGTTGATTATTTTGGCTAGCAGGAAGTTCCGAAAAGTGTCAGAATCACGGAAGGTGACACTGCTTGGGATGGGTGGGCCAAAAGGAGGAACATCCTTCATTCTTGTTACACCAACACTAAAGCAAGAAAAGACAGCAAGCTCAAGATTTGAAGATCATACTTGGCCATATGTCGGCCTGTGTTTTTTTTTCAAAACACTCTCAGGGAAGTGCATTTTAGTGATGTTTTGATTGTGTTTTTGGTGATAAGAAAATGGCCAATTTTAGACTTTGCTGGACTATTTAATTTGTTAGATTTTTTAAAAATATATATTTTCTATAAATGTACGCTGTTCTTTGTTTGATGACAATGGTTGTTTATTTTTATTGACTGACATTTAGTCTATTTAAAATTCACTCACTATTCCAAGTTACAGTTCGATTTTTTTCATAGCTAATATATTGATTGTTAGTAGTACTGTAGTTTTGACCATTATTGACTTTTTTTTTAAAGAAGTTTAAGATAACATACTGTATATCTTTGAAGTAGAACTGTAGTGAATTGCAAAAAGGGTCATAAGCCTGCCTGTCTGAAAAAGTTGAATTAAAATAAAAAAAAAAACATTTTAAAATTTCACTTATCTTTGTTTTAATTTTCAAAGTCAGCTATCAGATAAAAAATATATATATTCTGATAAAACGCTGATATCCGTGAAAATATCAAAGACTGGGCAGATAACTGCTCTAACTCAAATTCTATGTACTATAATAGAAACATTTACCTGTAGCAGGTGTTCTCCGAACAGGGATTGTGCACACGGACAATGACAAAAACATGCTGAAAGTGTGAGCGAATATTCTGAGGGGTGAAAGGCAATGCTCCGGGTTCCTGAAAGATGATGGTGACGATGTCGTTCCCGATGTGCCTCTTTCTTAGAAGCTAAGGAAAAGACAGCAGATTAAAAATGAATGATGTGACACAATAACGTAAAGCATTTCCACAACAAACTTCAGAGGAAAAGAAATTTGACAAGGGGACTTGGCGATGGATGCTACTGTCCCATCATAACAGCTCTTTATGTAACTTGTTTTTCCACTTTCAATGTGGAGTATTTGTGTCTAGCTGTGTGTGTATGGAACATGGAACGGCATCCAGGCTGTGCCTGTGTGACCATGTTTGCCAATCCCCTGTTCATCTGCTGATAGAAGTGTAAATGTAGCAATTATGGAATGAAGTCTACTGTTTGGCTACAGATCCACAACGGTACACAGGATTGTTACTTGCTCAATGGTTTTTACCACTATAACATTATTTTCATAAAATTAGCAAATAACCAGATTTTATATATACACACTCCCTGTGTGTAAATGAAAAACATTTCCACACTCTCCCTCTATACATTTTTTTTAATAGGAAACTCTACGCATCTATTTTTTTACTTCCACTCCTTCAAAGAGATCTTTTACAACATCTCCTCAGTTAAAGTTGATATTTTTTAACATGTAATATGCTACCACCTAGAGGTCTGAATAATATTGCGACTATGCTACTGCACCGTGGAAGCCTCTGGATGGGGATATTGTGCCATTTTTCAAGTGGAAGTCCTGCGGTTGAAACCAAAATGTTTGCTTTAATATGAAAATGAATCCAAGGGCACTCCTCAAATATTAACCTGGAGGCTTGTTTAAGCTTTTTATAAATGATTAAATATAAAAATACAATTGTTTTTTTCATTCAAATAAATCATGGATGGGTGGATGGATGGATGGAATTTGAGGTTAATCATTTACTCTGTTAAGAGCAAAATTAGTTTAGAAATTCACCAGAATCCCGTGACTAATAGTTCACATATTGCAAACTTCAACGTTCTCAATATTCTTATAGCTGTAATAAATAAACAAAAATATTTAAGAGATTATAGAGCACATATGTCAAAGGCACAGTCCGCACAAAATTTTCTATGGCCAATCTAAAAGATTTCACTGCATATTCCCAAACTAAGCGTGACAGAACAGTTTTTAGCATTACGTCCTATGCATGGCACAAATACAAAACATGATATGTAAGGTGTCAAGAGCCCAACCCAGGGTCTACTGGGGGAACCAAAGCATTGGATCATGTATGGTAGGCGGAGGCCAAAGGTGATTTTGTCAGGTAGGTTATATGGACAGTGTTTTCATACTCCTGTGAAAAATGTACCCTCTTTAGTTAAAGTTCAAATCCCCCAATATATGAATAAAATACCACCAATTTATTTTTTTAATTATGTTAAGTATTTAATTTGAGTGACTGATAAAAAAAAATGCTCATGTTGGTTTTTTTGGGAAGAAAATCGTTGCCTACTTCTGCCATTACTCAATGAAAATGTACTGATTGTGACTTGAATATTATCGCCTCAATCATTAAACGTGCACGTTATGGGGATTTTTATAGCAAGGAACTTTGCCTTTTCCGGCCATTAAAAATTTCATTTGGGCCCCTGTCCATTTGACTTTGACACCCCTGCTATAGAGGGAGTAACTAAAGACCATTTCATAACAATGCCATTTTGGAAAATATTAAGCAAGGAAACAAATAAATTCTCAATAATGCCCAGGTGGATTATTCTAGTCTATTCTTAAATACAGGGTTTTGAGGGCCTTGCAAAGGATTGCCATAGACGTACATTTAATCTCGACATGGAGACACTATACACTATGAATGCTTACCTGCTGCGGGTTGTTGGGCATGTATGGCAGCATGGTGGATATGTGGAACATGACTTCGTAGTCCTGATAGGTGGTGTACAGGGAGTGGGTGCCAGTTGAGTCAGCTGCAATACCACAGAAGCGATGTGAATTCCATGTAAAATGAAAATGTGTTGTTGAATGAAGTAATTATAGCAACATTACAAATATCATGTCATTCCAAAAAATTTCTTCGGGATACTTACTCTTTGTGTCGAGCTGTGCAGCATATTTGCTGAAGCCTTTGAGGAGCACCTGCTCACCCAACAGCTCCAAGAAAGCAGAGAAGGCTGGTGATGCCTCTTCATTGTTGTACATCTCCTCCTCTGTGCTCTGGCCAGCACGGCACAGCAGAACGCCTACCTTGTGTTTCTGACTCAACTAGGAAGGCACACACAGATAATGATGTTAATGCTCAACCAGCAAACAACTCAGGGCAAAAATGAAGTGATTCTATATTTTATTCACATTCACAACTCGATGGAAATGATAGCAGCTTTATTCTTGGCCTTTGCAAATTATCCTAAATCAGATTAAAATGGGTAATCATCAATGCCTTCATTTAATAAAGGCCTTACTTAAACTCACTATATAGGTCCTTTTGTTTGTACTTCAGAACATCAGTATTTGCAGTATTTTGGAGCAAACTAACCCCTTGCTCGTCCAGCTTAAGAAGCTGCTCCGTGACCTTGGGTGTGCTGACCGCAAGCCTCAAACAGGAGACGCTGAGTTCGGGGACCACCTGCTCCAAGACCTCCTTGAGGGGCAGGCCACGCACTGTGCCATGCTTCCCCGTTGATGCAACCCCATCCTCTAAGATGGACCCTCGCAGTGTCACCAGCTGTGTGTGAAAAAGCAAACAGGAAATGTAGGAAATGACACCACATATTTTCATAATGGTCATTAAAGTGCTGCCCCCAAGAGTAAAAATAACACAATGATGTCTTTATGTGGGACTCAGAAAGTCGCCATCCCATAGCCTCTGCCCCTATTTGTTAAGGAAGCAAAAGTTGGGACTCTTCATAGAAGTGTCTTATTTGCAGGAAATAGAATTGCACTAACACATGCTGTAAATAAAGTCATTTATTTTTATATTGTGAAAAGTGAATTATATTACTGTCAATTACACAAAATCTACATCACATTTATTGCTCAATTATTTATGACCATCCCTGCAACAGTTTATCTGTAGGCATGCAAATATTCATGTACTAAAATGTCAAATTTGGCGCAATCAACGATTCGTTTTCATTTTGATGGGATGGCGGTGACGCTTAGATTCAAAGTGAACATGAAAGCAATAATATAAGATATCATGAAATGGGGATTGCCATATCGATCCCCCGCAATCTCATTTGTCGAGGCTCTAGCAGCTGCAGCTCAAGGCCCAAGGAGCTAAAAGGATGGATGATTAGTGGCCTGGTAACTTGGAAGTGGGTCCGTCAGATGACGGATGGCCTGACAATTGCTCATAAGCCTGTGGGCTTGAAGCAACATTTTTCCTCATGGTCACATATACAGTTGCAGAATGACTGTTGAGGGTTTTTGTACGTGTGTGTTTGCTTTTTCTTAATGTCCAGCTGTATTGTGAATTAATATTCCACTCAGTGGCGGGTTGCTTCTCCGCAAGGGAAATTGACCTGCTTCAACACATTAAGGCAATGAAAAAACCCTGAGATAGATTTCAGTTGAGGGCAGAGTTGCTGCTCTACTCCTCGACATGTAAAAGGAAAACACATTCTAGAAAAATGCATTGTTGACTAGCTTGCATGGGTGTCTGGAACATAGCTCAGAGGGCTGCATTTACAAACGTTTAAAGGTTGGATTGAGCGAGGTGGAAAAGAGGAAGTTGGCCCACCTTGCTGTGTCAGCAATGCTGCGCCGTGAATTTAATGGTGGACTAAAAGCGGATGGATGTTTTGAGAGCAGCTGCGCCTCGAGTCAGAAAGAATAAAGTCTGCAATCTATCTCTCTTTTTGTGTGTGTGTGGGAACAGCAGGCCTAGCAACCACTGCAGCTCCTGTGTACTTAGACGGCGAAGCAGCCCATTGTAGTAGTGGCACTAAGGTGATGAGGCCAGGCAGCCATGTAATCCAGCTAAAGACAACACACTGTTTGTTGGACTGAGAGCGACACAGTTCGACAGGTGGTTTAGAAAACCAACACCGCAAAAGAACACTAGGATTACAAAATATGTAATTGGGTGAATTTCTTACCATATTTGTTTCATTTGAAATAAGACCAAAGAAGATTCATTTAGATTTAGATTTATGCTCACAATCATACCTAGGGGCAATAAGGAGGTTTGAATACACCTCCCTTGCATGTTTTTGGAATGTGGGAGTGCCCAGAGAAGACCCACGCGAGCATGTGGAGAACATGCAAACTCCAAACAGAAAGCCGGGGCAAGATGTAATTGAACCTGGGACCTCTGAACTTTGAGTCAGATATGCTAACCAGTTATCCGCTGTGCCACCGCATTAAAAACAATAAGACAAATAATCAATTACAAACACCAATTTGCTTGTTGCATGCCACGAGTGAGCTACATTTTTTCCGCTTTCACAGATGCAGTATATAAATGTATAGGATGTGTGATCACTTGATAGCCATAACATATGTATGTGATGCATTTTCACAAAATCAGGCTTGACCTTAAGGGAGCTGTTTTCTTATAAATCCAAAAATGGACATGTTACTTGGTGTCTACAGGAGACGTAATTTGAAGTAATTTGCACACAAGTATTTAATGGAACCTTGACGTTTTTTGTATCTGTTGTTGATCTATTACCATTAAAGCAGAAACGTTTTTTCCCCCGCCGTTGATGGAGCGAGCAGGACATATAAGCGATTGCACATACCTCACTCGTTCTCACGATCAGGCGGTACTGATATTGGTCCTTCAGGTCTTTGGTGTCTTCTAGTTTCTCCCTACGGATGCTCACTGCCACTGGACCCAGCTTTTCATCAGTACCAAAATAATTTGAGTGTTCTGGTACAGAACAAAGAGGTTTTGTATATTAGTATGACTGGAAGACACAACAACTAATGAAAACAATTAAAATGATTTAAGCGAAGAGCAAACACAATAAGTAAATTGGGCGTTGATAAAAGACAGACTTCACCAATGACCTCTAACGGCCTTAATTTCACGAGGATTTGAGCATAAGAACATGGCAAATTATCACAATTATAATGGTAAGAAATGTGGAATCCTTTTGCACCAAAATACAGAATATTCTAAAAAAAAGACACAATTTGAAAAATGAATAACTACCTAACATAATTGGAAAACAAAATTAATCAGGCTTTGAGTTGGGGGGGGGGGGGGGGGGGGCTTTCTTTTGTGATACTGTATATTTCACAAAGCTTCAAAAATGCTCAATGTGCAAAATGTTGGGTTTTTTTTGGAGGGGGGGCCCAAATCTGCTTTTCAGTTGATGTATTGACTTTCCTTGGGAGTCTAGGCTGTGCATGCTGGAGTGTGCTCCAGCATTTTCCTAAACAGAAAATATAATTTCACTGCTAGTGAACATAATTTCTCACTCGGAAAATATGTTAAACATTAAAAGTAATTGGTTTCCACGTTGTACATCTTTTTTTGTCATTTCAGATCATCTGAGCAAGAACTGGCTCTACTTAATAAGAATGCCTTTAAAAAAAATGCACACAATTGTCATAAACTGTTGAAAACTCAGCCTTGGTGGGGTTAAAGTGATTTTACTTGAGAAACTCGAAGAAAAATAAGGCAGAGCCTTGAAAATTAAAAGGAAAAAAAAGCCAGTAGTGCTATTAACAACCTCCAAGGTACTGTAAGTATTCATACAGCATAATTGTAACCTCAATCATGTGTGTTGTCATGGAGAAAACTGCGGCTCAGATAAAAGTGCTAACACAGAGGACACTAACTGGCATTATGTGGTTTGTTCCACAAAGTTATCCACACACTTTAAAGTGTGTCTTGCACACCCTAACTCAGAAGCTCCCATGCTAAGATCCACTAATGCTAACACCACAGGCGAAGTAGGAGTTGAAAAAGCAATTCTGCAGACGGTTCGGTAGGAATCTTACTTGACAAGTGTTCCTCTGCAACAACTCTGACTAACAGACAACTGGGATGATGAACTCATCCCATACAAGTCAGGTTTGCTTAGCTTCCATGCCATGTCTTGTGGTGAAATGTCAAGATTTTTGATGGGCCGTCATAATATGCACGAAGGGCGCATAGGCGTATTGCAGGACAGCCAAGTCAAGAGGAGGAACATATTTTTGGAACCGTAACCTTTATGAGGTTGCATGGCCTCAAGGGGGCTGTCTCGCTTACCACGCATATGCACAATTACTAGAGCACACGCGTTCCCAGTAGCATCTGCCACTAATTAGGATGCTGCCAGATGATGTTTGCCGTGGAGACGTTTCATACGAGGTGGTGAGGAGACATGTCCACATATATACACATACAGAATCATTGGACTTGGATCTTACATGGGTTCTACAAAACAAGATGTGTAAGAATTAATCATGTTTGAGATTTAACCTGAGTTTGATACACGAGTGAATATTATTTCAGTTTTTCTTTTTTGGGGGAGAAGAATGACATTCACCAGCAAAGAAAATGTAAGTTTTGTGTTGGAATATGCTTGTAATCAAACAATAAAGATTTGGACATTCATAGTTGGAAGGTATATGCTCGTAATCAAACGATAAAGATTTGGACATTCATAGTTGGAAGGTAAAATGTAAATTTACCATGTTGCAGGATGTGCACATTTGTGAAGCTTTGGAAAGACTTAGTGTATATCCATTTCTGTGAGGATTTTTTTTTTTTGGACATCTACCATTTTTCAACACAAGACTTTTTAAAAATTATTTTTGGGAATTATTATATCACAGTATATATTATGCTAATATTATATTAATATTATACATATTATAGTAATAATTTTATTACTGCACTTTCATTTATCTAGGACTGTAGTTTCTAACTTGAATGCAAAGGCCATTTATTTAATTAGAGCCTTACCCCTTAAAAGAAAAAAGGATGACAACGGTAATATTGGCCTTCAGGAGGCACACCATGACACTGATGCTTTTGGTAAACTTGACATTGCTGTTTCACATTGTGAGCATTAGGCTAAATGCACTTGAAAGCAAAAAGACATTGGCTGTTTAAAATACACAAGTAATTATTTATGTTTATTTATACCGTAAACCTGTAAACTACATGCACATGTGTTTTTTTTTGAAGGCTCAAACATCTAGCATTGGCATCCCTCAAAAGTGGGTTTCTCACATTATTTGTCACTGTAACCATACTGGTAAAAGCAGTGGGGTATCAACATTATTTAAGTTAGCTAACTGCCTGATGGTGGATTGACGTGTAAAAAAAATATCTGGGAGAGCTGCCAGTTTGGCTCACTTTACAGTTCTCAAGCCCAGCTGGATATTAACTGTCACACGATGAGTTGGTGCGACTGTCAGTGGGGAAACGCTGGCAGAACAAAACCGCATCAACACTGTCAAATTTCACAAGTACAACTAAAAATGATTTTGAGTGTTTTATTTTTGCAGTCTGTCTACATGCATCTCCATCTGACTTACCTTTCCCATGAAAATAGTCTCTGTAGTACCTAGCCCCAAGGTCAACGTGCTCTATGTTGTACTCCTTGAGTGTGTCCAGCCTTGTCACCTGCAGTTCAATGGGCATCTCCACCACGGAGACACTGGCGTTACTCCTCCTCAACCAACCCCTCACCCCATCTCCTCCATCTCCTCGCTCTGCCGATGAGTTGAGAAAGCTTATGTTACGTTCCCCATGTCCTCCGGTCTCGTTGAGGAAATGGGGGCAGCTGAGGAGCAGCGGGCTTGAGCTGTGGGCCCCGGGAGGAATGTCTGTAGGATCCATGACCATAGCAGGTGTGCTTGTGCTAGGGTCTAGGCTCAGAGTCAAGTCCTCAATGCTGGCATAAACGGGTTCATTTCCACTCAGAGGCAAGGACCTTGATGCAGAAAGAGACACGGAGGCGGCTGATGCCCCAGTTGCAGTGTTCCTCCTCTGGGTCACGTAGCCGCGCTGAGCAGCGGCCTCGTGGATGTCAAACAAAATACTCTGTGCATCATAGTGTACAAAGCTCTTTGGGCACACCCATGCTTTGTATGAGACATCAGATGAACCCCGTCCTCCGTCTTCATTCATTTCTCCTTTGCCGCTATCCTGCTCCGCTCGACTGGCGCTCCGAAGTTTTCTGAACAGTGACGAGGTCCCCAATGAAGATTCTGTGCCGCCGCTTTTCTTCCTGACCCGATCCGCTCCGTCTTTCCTACGCTCGTCTCCACTGAGTGTGGAACCAGGCGAAGGAGCCCCGATCGGTTGAGAGTCCATCGTGCGTAAAAGTTCTCTGAGGCGCGAGGGTGCTGAACTGCGCTGGTCAGGCCTCTCCTGGTGGAACTGGGTGAGCATGTCGAAAAAGCTCTGCTCGGGGATCCCCTGAATGTCGATGGAGGAGGTGCTCCCATACTCTCTGAACAAGGTGCCCATCGCTCCTGCGCCACGAACCTCTACCTTAAAAGTGCAAACGAGAGTATAGTTCACCATGTTAAAATAATATAACACTCAAAATTGTGCCAGATGGGTTTTTGACATATTTTGCATAGTTCAAACACATTTTTTAATTAAAAAAAAATTGCTGAAAGTGGACTATGACATTTATTTCTCAAGTGAGTAAAATTTTTGTAACTGTACAGTTTATGTGTGAGAAAGTTCATTTTATGTATATATAAAAAAAAAAAGGACGTAATGACATATGGCATGATTCTGAGGATGAGGTATTAATCAAATTTATCAATTCAATCTGGAGTTGAACAACAAACCAAATTCATTTAATTTATCATAAAAATATTCAGTGGTTTCAAAATTTGCTAAATGGTGATATCAGGGTGCACAAAAAGTGCCAGAATGCTGGATGGGTGTTTTACCGGACATTCTTGTAACAGTTACTCACTACTTAATTATGACACGACATCAAGTTGTGCACAATCAATGAATTGCTATTTTTTTGCACACGTTTCCAAATTTAAAATCTGCATGTATTCTTGTTGTCTGAACATTAAACCACAGGATTTAATATTGAATACATAAAATATTTAAACAAATGGATGTTGGTTTATTGCTTTGATTAAAATTGATCAGAATCCTAAGCATTCAGAGTGACTGAAAAAAAAGAAGAAGACATTTTATTTTTGGGACATATTGACCAATTGTAATTAACTCAGTTGCACCCCCCCAAAAAAAAAACAAAAAACAAAACAAACAAACAAAAAAAGTTACTTAGCATAGGAAAATCAGCTGGAGGACGCAGAGGTAGAGTCTGAGAGACAGGGCATTAATGGTTCAGCAATTCAAATTCAGTGCTTATGAAGTCCAAAATAATGGCCTCTGATTGGTCTAATTCAGTAACTTAATAATTAGTTAGCATGGAGTAGCAGCCCGGCTAACCACCATGCCGATGTGGCGTCACACACACACAAAAAAAAATATTAAGACTATTGGATATTAGAGTTTGGTGAGAATAAAATTCAGGGCCGTATCGCCTAGTCATAATTCTCACTATGAACACCGCTGAACAGTAGGATCGCTGTCTCACCTCGTTCTCATCTTGTTCACTTAGCGTCACCTCACTGTTGGAGCGTTGCCTCAGTGGGGGGAGGACACGAAGGCTCAAAGGTGAACCTCGCTCGGCGGCTAACACTCCGCCACGGAATTCCACATCTTTGGACCACCGCCGTGGTAACCGTGCCACTCCGCCTCGTACCAGTCCAACGTCCGACGATAGCGCTGATGATGACACTGATGCGGAGCAGTCATCGCCGTTGTGATGGCTACTCATTTGGCTGTTTTCAAGCAGGGACTCTCTTGAATGAGCCCGACGTGGGGGCCACTCTGCGATTCGAGCGCGGACTCCCATTTTGGGGACAGAGACGCGCGGCTGCATGGTAGCATCCATGTGAACCGGGTGGCCATTGGGAGTGTTGTGATAAGGCGTGTGCTGGGGCAACCCGCCTTCACCTCCCACGTCCAGAAGGTCTGAGGAGGTGCAGGTCACCCCTCGATCTCTGTAATTGTTCATGGTGCCCCAAGGGAGCTCAGGGCAAGATGGAAGCCAGGTGGGTAAGGGGCTGGCATCCCACGTCAGGAGGGATGTGAGAAAGAGAGAGATAGGGGCACCAAACACACTGTGCTGTCTGCACTACAGCCTCCAACGTCCAAACACATCACTGTTGCTCCACAGGGGTCATTTCACTGATCCATGATGGACCAGCCCTTTTCTTCTTCCTCCTCCAAAAATCTGCAGAAAGAAAAACGAGGAGAACATAAATATTCACAACTTTAATGCATTCTGAATCCAACAGTACAGCTTTTGTAACAGAAATCCTTTTCAGTAAAAAAAAAAAAAAAACATCACCTTTAGTAAGACTACAAGTCATCGTCATAACATTAAAACGTGCGACGGTGAGCAAAAGACCGACAGGATAATAATGTGCAGCGATATGATGGCGGATTTCTTCCGTTGAGACTAATCTCCTGGAAGCTGACAAGGTTTGTTATTATCACTCACACTGTGCACTCAAGTGCACGTGCACACACACACAAACACTCCCATACCCTACGGGCACAGTCTCCCACAGCTTCCAAGCGGAGTGAAACCACTGCACCGTAGTCACATATCCACATCGAGAATTTTCAAAAAGAGTAGTGCGGCATGCAGTCGTGACTAAGCATCTGTATGTGAAAATCTGGAGGTGTTAAGACTGAAGCGGGAGAGCCGCGTGTCCTGTTGATTATTGGTTTAGTGGCAGGATTCTTCTAGACTTGTGTGTCCTCGGCAGAGTTCACGTCTGCGTAGCTGTTAACTGTGTGGCTACATAAGAGTGAGCAACTTGAATTTAACTAATATGACATGTCCATTGATGCAAAATCTTAAAATCCTTCTTGAAATTCACACACAAAGTTAATAGAATCACCACAAACGGGAGGAAAAACATACACGGACTTACAAACTATTTTGTTCTAGTCACTGAACAGCAAACTGCAGGTCTTTTTCTATGTTCCACTGACATCGACTTAAAAATGTTCTGCTTCAAAAATAGTGGGTTTTGTGTATTATCAAGGAGATGAAAGATGTTCGATGTGTGCTTTGATGAACAATGCACTTTGTGAGACGAAAGCAATGTCACTTCTGGTCCCATGACATATAGACATACAACACTGAACATTTGCAGATGAGTAATTTTGCCGATGGTAAAGCAAGGCAAAAGAGGCTCCTGCTCTGATCACGCTTTTTGCTCATCCAGAGAGCAGTTCTGTGATCCAGTATCAGGCTCAATCCCAGATTATCCTGACGCAGCTGTAGGCACCTCAGAATGGCTTCATTATGTGCCATGCAGCGTGAGAGAGGGTGGATGGGTGTGAGTGTGGTCTGATATTTACCAATGACTTCTGTCTTGGGAGTAAGAAACAGACAGTTATTGAGGACTGCACCTGACTGTCTGCTTGTCAATTATTTTCACATGATCAGTTAAGATATGGAGTACATACAATAAACAATGTACTGTAGTTTACAAATTGAGAGTGACTTGTTTTGAACAGAATAAGATTTTTGTCCTGCAAGTACTACCAAACATGTTTTTCTGTTTTGAGCCTAGGGATACCAGAGCCCCCCTTTTAAATAACTTTTGGCAGACAATTAAAAGATACATTTTGGATGAGCTGAGTTGGATTGGGGCAGCATGGTGACCTATTCTAATTCTGCGATTCAAATCTTGGGTGGGTGAGGTGGATCTTTTAACTCTGCTTCTGGGGGGTTTCTGTGGAACAGGAATAAATGCCACCTCATAATATTTTAAATAAATACAGTTGAAATTGAGCTCCTCCCTAACATACAAAGGTTATGGTGAGTGATGCCACATTTGGTAGCTTTGAAGCACATGCTGAGTAACAAAGAAGCTTTGCTGCCTTGCTGTACCACATGACCGCTTACAGATTAAAAAAAAAAAAATACATATCAATTTGTGGATAGTAAAGTGTAAATATGTGGGGGATTCATGCACGCTGGCTTCCACCCAAGCTCCAAAATGTCATGTAAAACGTGTATAAAGGTAATCCATTTCTAGTGCTAAAATCCTGTAGTGAATAGTGCTGTGATTTTAGAAAACATTGTACTACGGAAATAGGCAGTTTTCATCTGAATCTAATGACATGCTCAAGTTACATATAAAAACTTATTAACCAGGGCAAAAAGTGCTCGGATTTGGCACAAACTTGAGAACTTGGCTGAATAAAAAAAAAACATTCATTTAATTACTGGACTATTTCAATTCGGAAAGTTTGTACCTAATTCCTGCAATCTCCCAAAAGCCTTGAAATTCTTCCGTCTCAATGCACTGTAAGCAAAGACTGGCAAGACTGGAAATTATACTGGCCAGTTATTCATAATCAAGGGAAGGAGTGAACTAAGAGGGGGTGGGATCGGAGCAGAGATTGCTACTTCTGTTTGTGTTAGCAACATTGATTTTGCACCTGGCCAGATCTCAGATCAGTGTTATCATTGCTCATCGAATCAATTAATCTGTAGTTTCAGGGACTGTTTTGGCCCAAAGTAATTTCATTCTATCTTACTGGTCACAAAACAATATATCGTTCAGTATTCAATTACTTGTGAAAATGAAACATGTAGCTGAAGAGGCTTCAATGACAATGGCAATATCCAGAAATTACTTTCAAGAACAGATGGCTGCGCAGGTGATTTGACAGGAGGAGATTATATGACAAATGACAATACGGTGCTGGCCGGCAGCCTGGTGACTGTGCATCAAACATTCATGCCAATTTAGTTTCTGGTAGAGTGGGCTAGAAGAGATGCGTTGAAGTCTGCATCTCACCTGACAACACACTCTAGCTTCTAAAACTACTAATCTGTGTGGTGAAAATGTCGCCTCAGTTTAAGGTATGGATGTTTTTCAGATAATAAAACGTGAAAATAGTAATGTTCACTTCATTTGAGTTAGCTTGTTTGTTTAAAATCAATCGCTATAATATTTTGTTGCACAAGTACCGCCAGGAGTCACGGAGGTGAAATATTTGTTTCATAAACATTAGTATACATAGACATAATGGAGAAAAAAATATT
Source organism: Hippichthys cyanospilos (assembly GCF_059441005.1). Taxonomy (NCBI): domain Eukaryota; kingdom Metazoa; phylum Chordata; class Actinopteri; order Syngnathiformes; family Syngnathidae; genus Hippichthys; species Hippichthys cyanospilos. The sequence continues at coordinate 9,222,877 of NC_142379.1, read as the reverse complement.
TGATATGAATATGAATAGGGATATTAAAAGAAATAGAGAATATTACATGAAATGAAAAATAAATAATTTGCAAATAAGTATTTGATCCCTTAGCAAAACATGATCTAATACTTGGTGACAAAAGCCTTGTTGGCAAGCAGAGTTGTCAGACATTTCTTGTAGTTGCTAATAGTTGCTTACTAGGTTTGCACACAAATCAGGAGTAATTTTCATCCTCTCTGCAGATCATCTCCAAATCCTGAAGGTTTTGAGTCTCTTCATAGATTTTCAATAGGATTAAGGTCAGAAGATTGGCTAGGTCATTCCATGACCTTGATTTGCTACTTCTGGTGCCACTCCTTGGCTGTATGTTTTGGCTCGTTTTCAAGCTGGAAGACCCATCCACGAACCATTTTCAGTGTCCTAGCGGAGGGAAGGAGGTGGCTGATCTCTAACCTTTCTCATGATCATTGAGATCCCCCAAGGTGATATCTTGCATAGATCTCCCAATCAAGGTCGGTTATCAGTCATGTAGTACTTCTTTCACTTGCAAAGAATTGCACCAACAGTTGCCACATTCTCATTCAGAGAAGTGATGTGACGGTTTCCTACATGCCAGCCAGACAAGGTAAATAAATAAATGCACTTGCCATGGATGTCAAACTACTGCAGCACACATATTTACTTAAATCTTAAATTATTAAACCTTATAAAGTAACTGAACAGTTACTCCTTTCCATCCTATGAAGTCTCACAGCAGCTGTGCTCATATTAGCAGCGCCCGGAAATTGAATTAAAGACAAACCTGTACATACTCAAACATGATAACAATGAGAATTTACACTTGAAATACCATTTTATGATAAAAGAAATCTAAGTAAGAGATTTCCAACAGTCCGGTGAACGTCTTTGCTTCGTATTTTTACTTTATCAATACCGTCGTATTAAATTAGCCGTTTTTCAAGCATATTAAAACACATGTATTTTTGGGGTGGTGCTGTGTTGATGTGAATGTACAGAAAAATATAATGTATAATACAACAATGAACGAATTTTCCCCTGGAAACTCAAATAGGATGGAAGTAAAAATTTTGTTAGCATGAGGATTTGGCCTGACAGCAACATGTTAGGTACATGGTATTGATTGTTAAGGATAAATAGAATTTGAAATATGAGTGTTGAGTTTAGAGCATGGTCATGAGTAAACACATGACATCACAAGTAAACACTTGTCCCAAGACACCATGATACTAAAGATCATAGAACAAAAACACTTTAAACACTTGCAGGTGACGTCAACAATAAAAGCTAAGACTATGAGGAAGTGCTCTTCCAGACAATGTGGCTGCTCACACACGAGACATGTAAGAAGACATTTGAAAGGAGTCTGCCTGCCTGAGGCAGGCACTGCATTTTCGCCGTAAATAGGAGTCTTGCACACAAGATTTCATGTAATATGAATACACATATTGAGCAATAGATAAAGAATGATAATGAGGGAGAAAATAGCAGGTATGTAATTTAATACACAATATGGCTACTACATTTTATTTGACTATCATCTGACCTTAATGTACACCAGGGTTAAGGAGACTGTGCCTCATATTTAGTACATAAGGCGGGGTCAAACAACAAAAGGGGATGACATCCACAATACAAGTAGGGCATACAATAGAGCGAGGGGGGTAGTGGGAATCACCCACACATATTATCCTGGGGGGGCATCAGTGTCTGATGAATAGACTTCCAATCAATATTGATCAATTTTGAGCTCACTTAACCTAGTGCAGGAAGCTTAGTAACAGTGGCTTTAGCTATGAGAGATATACTGTAGCTATTAAGGTCAATGATTGTGTGAGCTTTCCTTTTGCAATGGAGCAAGCACTGTCAGTGAATGTCAGAATGTTAAACACTCCTGTTACATCCCTAAATCAATGCATGAACGGATTCGAAAATGAACTGTACTCAAGCGCATCACAGATCTCGAAAATTACACTAGCTGCAACCATATCATATTCAACATCCGTCAAATGAAAGTTCAAACTCAAGGTGGAGCTACTAATCGAAATCACCAAATTAATATGTAATGATTATTAACAATAGTTTCCTTTTTGAGACCTAAAATTGTCCTAATGTTCATAATTTCAGCCTCTTGAGTGGAAATGTTCTTATATTTCTTTAGTTTTGTATGAAATCACGCTGATTATAATTGTGTTCAATCAAAATAAGACATTTACAGATGTTTGCTTTTACAGAACAAATCAAATCATTCAAAAATGCACAATTTCAATTTGAAAATGTCCTGTTTGAAATAAAGGAATGGAAATTAAAAATGTTTTTTAATCTGATTATTTGACAAAGTTATTGACAAATGAATCCATTAGTTGAATTAGCTACTTGAAGTTCTAGTTCAAATACAGAAAACAGACATATTTAATTTCTCAATCACTTTGTCAATTTTTGGCCACATCAAAAATGGAAAGTTTTCCATTTTAAAAATAGAAATTCATGCTTTGGAATTTTCTCCGTTTAGAAAATTCCACATTTTCAAGAATGTTTTCCATCTCTAAAAACAAAATTGATTTGTATTGAATATAATTGTACTAAACAAAGACAGCCAAAAACAACACAGTTTATCAACTTTGACATGGGTGAGGGGCTGATGCGTAATTGGCTCTAATTATATTCCGAGTGCGTGCCATCCCCTCGCCAAGGACACACTAGAGTAGAGAGTCTTACAGCATACCAATGAAACGATGACCTAAAACCTAAGCATGAATCATCACATTCCAGAAGCGCTGTTTGTTTATTGGTATGAGAATGCGGCTGCTACTGCTAAGGTGTGTCTAAATAAAATCAGCAGCACTTCGATTACTTTGTACACTATATGTCAAGAAACATTTGTATAGGGTCCAATAACTACCGTACAATCGGAGCCAAGTAATCTCTACTGCATACAAATTTTAGAAGATTAATTGGATAGGGCAAGAGACAAGAGCGTCTGAATCCACACACTACTGGCACACTGGTTATGAATTAGATGGGATTATGCTAACAAGCCTTAAAGAGTATTTCTCTACAATGTGTGTGTAGATAAAAGCATATTGATTTTCTGCCTTGGGAAAAAAAAGCACGGATGGTTCGATATAAAGCAGGGGCATTTGCTTGTTATGCTGTAGTAGTAGAATGTGTAAAAGGGGGAGGGAACTCCCAATGGAGAAGGGAAGGCAGACCCATTCACAAGCACAACACTTTCATCCCTTTGCGCTGCTTTTTTTGCTCATCCTGCCGCAGCCATTGTCATTGCAGTCTGCTCTTGAAATGGAAAAGAAGGCTAATGACGAAGGCTCGCTTCCTTCCTCCAAGTCGTGTAAGAGAATGGCACGCGGCTCTGCTCCCCGCGGGCATGAGCTTCATTAAAATGAAATTAGGATGGAAAGAGAGGCGAGTGTCATTTGAGGGGAAAAGCCTCTGCAAACCTAACCTGCATCTTACCAGACGTCACGTTTTTAAACCGGGAGATATTTAAGTAAATCCCGGTTCTTGACTGAAGTGCATCATACGCAGTCAAACATTAGTGAAACTAGTAAAAGAAAAAAGGTGCAAGGAGAACAGTACACTCGGAAATGTAACGTATTATAACATCGGAATTGGTCTGGCTGGCTCAGACCAAACCATAGAGTTTCTTAACAACTGAGTCACTTTTCTGATAGCAACATAACATGTAGTACCTATAAAATAAGTTAAAATAAAAAATAAAACAATTGCATATTTGGCAGACATTTTTCATCATCTGAATGAACTGAACTTACGAATACAAGGCCGAAATGAATACCTACATACAAGTACAAATAGAATAAATGGATTCCGTTCAAAGGTGCAACTGGCAGCAGCATGTGGAAACTGGCAATCTTGAAATATTCTCACTCACCAATAACTAACTCACTACCTTTGGACATTTTTTGGATGGCGGCTGCCAATGAGTTCTCCGTGCTGGCCAACCAAACTATTTTGACATTGCTCCCATTCTACACAATGTATCTGTGTGAGGTGAGCTTTCAAGCCTGACTGCAGTAAAAACTAGACAGAGAAAGACTAAGGTCGGTGGAAGTTTTTCATTTTAAAAAACGTTCCCGAATCCTCAGAATATAAATTTAGTAGGTAATTTCTAAAACCTTCTAATCAATACAAACTTTGAAATGATTTCAAATGGAAAAAAAGTCATTTTTCCCCCAAACTAAGGGATAAAAGTCAAAACATGTTTTTAGTAATCAGATTATTCAACAAAGTCATCGACAGAATCAATAATTTTCAGCATTATCACCGTAAAATAATGTCCTATTTTTAAATAAAGGGAGTTGTTTTTTATTTTAACCCAATTCATTGAAAAAATAATTGATAGGCGAATAAATTATTGTGTATAGTTGTGTATAGTAAATTTTGGTAAATACTTTTCTCACAAACCAAATTCAGCTCATATCATTTTTAACAAAAGTGAATGAAAAGAAAGGTTCAGTCATTGATGGCGAGTGTGCTGTTGGCATGATGAGAGGGAAACGCATTGATGAAGTCATCCACAATGCACAGGGCTCTTTTCACCAAAATCACTCTGAGAGGCAGCTTGTCGCTGTACGACCATTATGCCGTTAGCGGTCGCCATAGAAACGGGTAGGTGCAAAGGGCCGTGCGGTGTAGGCGGTGGGCCGCAGGCAACCGGAGCACACAACCTGAGAGTGATAAATAATAAGACGCACTACTGTGATGCACATTAAGGTGGCCGTCTCGCAATGCAGCAGACTGCGGCAAAGCTCCCACACACAGCCAAAAGCAGCTTGAACTCTGGTCGTAATCACGCCAGTCAATGTTCCTTGCAGCCACGGGCCAAGGCAGCAAGGCATATCTAAATAAGCTAAAAGAAGTGGAAAAGCTCAGGGCCGTGCACTCATCAGCGAGATGCAAGCATCTGCTACTTGTTTTTTCCCAAATAACATAATCCAATTTTGCAAATTCCTGAAATTTCTATAGATGGTTGTCTTGCATCTTACAGTGAATTAGGCAGCCATATGCCGCGCTCCGCAGACAGCTGAATGTGCCGGCTTTGCGATTTACATCTGCACAACATGGACCTGTTGACAGAGTAAGTACGGGGGGATTAGCATTGAGGAACCGGACTATGTCTGGAGGTCAGCCTTTGCCCCTCCCCAATAATTATCCAATCAGTGTCTAAGCAGGCTGTCACATCCAACCCACAGACTGTATGTCTTTGTAAATAATTGGAAGCTTTTAAAGTGGTAAGCGTATGGCCACTGCAGAGAGTATCAAAGGCCTATTAGGGGTAATGTGCTGGTTCGTGAGATAGTTTTTATTTTAACTATGCGTATGCATTTGTATCCTCCTGAAACAAAGCCTATTTATTTTTGTCCACTGTAGTGGTCATTTGCTTTTGGTCTAAATCTTTTGACTCATTTGAGCTATGCCACTAATTCATGGTCTGCTCAGTAATAGACATCCTGGCCTTTCCAATGATCTGATGTGTTTGGGCAGGATACAATTAACTTTGTTATCTTGCAAAAACAAAATGGGCACAAATGAATAGGCTAGGTCTCAGGAGGATAAATTGAACTTGTCATACATATACAGGTGCAACTCATTGAATTAGAATATTATAGAGAAGTTAATTTATTTCAGTGGCCCATTTTAAAGTTATACTGGCAACTTACAAAGGCAACTTGACTTACAGGTTTTCCTGGCATGAGACGGAAAACGCTAGTTTATTCATAAAAACAAGACAACTGCATATTTTGTGTTTAAAGTTTAAAAAAGTAAAGCGTTAACAGCTAATGATTAATGTTGAAATGGGAATGACTTCATAAGCCATGGATATTTGTAAAAAACTATATATATCTTCTGCTAAAAATTACTAAAATTACAATCGCTTGGCGTCAGGTGGCTGACAGAACAGACCGTAATTACTATCTAGATTTTGTCAGAGAGCTGCTGGAAGTCAGAACTGCATTCTGTCTTAAAAACCTGACAATAAGTGTCAGGCACATTCCTAAGCACTGACAACAGATCAGCTTCCTCTTTCTGAGGAATTGATATTTCAGTTGAAAAAAAACCCAAATTATCCAGGGAACTATCGTGCCAAAACTTATTTGTAGATGTCCAAATATATCAATGTATGTTCGTTGCAGTCTCTTAAAAGGGACAATGTATAAGATTTAGACCGTTTTTCATTAAAAAGGAATACATTAAATGATTATAAATTTCAAAAACTTAAAATGTGTTCTTAATGAACAACAGTATGTATAAATATAATCATAAGTCTAGTTATCATTAAATTCAACTACATGGGGGGTGGCACTCCTCCGGAGGCGGCCATGTCTCTTATAGCTATGGACAATGATAAATGCAGCACCTCCTGCTGTTCGAAATTAAAAATTGTCTAAATCTTACACGTTGTCCCTTTAAATTGTCCATAGGTTTGACGTTCAGTGAGAATATATGTTCGTCTATATGTGCTCTACAGTTCAAATGGGAGGTAACTATACCAGGATAAACAATGCCTCACACAAAGCAAGCTGGGAGACGCCCGAGGCTCAGCCGCAACTCCAAAGCGAACAAGTGCAAATAAATAAACAGTAGTAATTAGCTCCTGTATAATTGATCATTTTTGACCATGTCCATTAAGAGCAGTTTTTTCCCCACTGCGACACTTTTTTTTTGCAGACTAGAGCACTCTCCTAAAAAAAAAAAAAAAAAAAAAAAAAAAAAAAAGCAAATTGATTAATTTTTAAGCAAGACTGTCTTTGCTCCCACAAATTAAGCATTTTATTCTCTAGTTATAATCGATATGCAGAAACACACAGCTCAACAAATTACTATTGAGGGAGCTTAGAAAACAGCTTAGCCAAGATGAGCATGAACTAAACAAAAGACTAATCATAATAATAATGATAGGGATCTGACTGCTGACAATGCAAACCCATAGGCAGGCCAGACAATAAAAGAGCCACACTACAAGCCCCCAGCTGTGCTTGTGGTCCCTATGCCCCATGGGTGTGCAGTGGGACTAGATGCGTTTCCGTGTAGCAAGAGTATTGACGGGTGCTGGGGGCGACGTACACCATCACAGCTGTTGCAGCTCTCATACAGACGTCTCAGGGGAAGTTAGCCAGCTACTGCACGCTGATTAACAGAGAGAAGGGGGGAGTGCACTACAATCAAATATAAGAGACAAGATATCGTTATGGGCCTTTACTACAAAGTCCCAATCTTACAGGATGGTGGCCAATTTTGTTAGTTTTCTTGAATCCTCAAGATAAAAAATGAAAACAACAATATGATTTCTTTATTTGTACAATTTAACTAATGCAATGAAACATGACAGAATATTGTCATGGAAGTTCACTTAAAACACCATCGTGGCGCTTCATTCTCTCCAGGATGCATGCACTGCAAGGAAAATAAACATTTATAAATGAAAGGCTAATTATTGTTACAAAGGGCTTCACAGGTGAGAAAGAAGTCATACAGAACATCGTAAATACACACCAGCATCCTGTGAACGTAGCTACTAGAAGTGGAAGGAAAAACTCAAAACCCCATCTGGGGAAAATAAGAAACATGGGTTGCGACTGTCACATATTGTAGTTGCAGAGAAACGCTCTAAAGGTTCAAAGCAAATGCTGGTTAGGATAGAGTTCGCAGAGACGGGGTGGCAAATCACGTGTGCCTGAAATGTGCATTAATAATTGGGCATAGTGTTATATTTGTTCACCTGTCAAAATGATGAGCAAGTTCATGACAGCATTTCAACTACCTCAAATGCATGTGTCATTTTCAGTTTGTCAGTTCTTGAGGATCAACAAGTACTGAAGCAGGAGACATTGGGGAAATTGGTTCAGTTTTTTTTCTTTTTCCAGAGCTATCAAAATGCAATAATGCTTGACAGCAATTTTGAGATAATCCGCCAATGCCTTCACGACCTTCTATAATATTTGTGTAATCAGACGCAATCTTTGCACGGCAAGTATAATTCCCTCACAAACCAACAGGCTCCAGGTTACACTACGTGAGACATGACGGCACTGGACACGAGAATGCAAACGTCTATCTCAGGGGTGAATCAGGTGCTTTGATTGACAGAAATATGAAAAACCTGCAGGATTACGGCCCTCTAGGACCAAGCTCAAACACCCTTGATCTACCCGAAAAGATCGATCATTTTGTGAAATATGTTGGCGGCATCATCAAATTCAGTCACAAACAAGCAATGTTAAGTGTCTTTTCAGCTGTTTAGGACAAGACAAAATACAAATCTTCAACTCTGGTGAAGACTTTGCAAGAGTTCAGATGTCATCATGCATATTTGGAATGGGAAGAGAAATCCAAACAGCTTCTTGATAAAGACCCAATCATCTTAGTGCTAAATAGTGGTTTTGCAACAATCTAAATAAAGTTAGCTGTCAAACTCCATGGGTTGACTGGTCCTTATGTCTGTTAACCCACACACTCCCTTATGCTCTGTTAATAAATGTCTTTTCTCATGTGCAGGTGAGGCAAGGCAACCCTCTGCAAAAATATCTGCGGTTTGGAAGCATTTACCCTGGGTCAAAGGTTTACAAGATGATACAGCGTTGCTTTTGCAATTCACCATGTAGAAATAGGCACAAGACTCGTGTCTTTTTCATAAAGGATAAAACTCCATTTAGGTTCAAAACAAACAAATACAATACAAAAAATGAATAAAACTTGAGTGAGGTTGGAAAAGTTGCTAAATACCAAATGTGCTTTTGAAAACTAAAGTAAATGTAAAGTAGTTACTATTTACAAGTAAACTAAAGTAAGATGAATAAAATATTAAGTGTTCCTGGGCCTTATTGCCATGGCACTGACTCTTCTGTTTTTCCACACCCAAGTATAATATTTACATTCTCCAACTTATTTTTACACATTTTTGTTGGCTTGTTCAATTAAAGGATTTATGATGGATTTTTCCAAATCGGATAGATGAAGGATGACTAATATCCCAGGACAAACAGTGCTGGCCCTCTGATGTTCTGACAGACAACAGACATTTCCGTTTGCTAAATCACATACCGCTATGTAGAAAAAGAAAACCGACACATTTACAGCAGAATTGTCTGTGTGTGAGGTGCTGTAAGTTGTTTCAAGGTCCTTCCTGTAACTGAGTAAGAGCAGTGACAGACTAATGAGGCTAACTGATGAGGAGGCCTCAGGAAGTGGAGGCCGCCAATGGGGACAACAGAAGACGTTAACGTTAAATGAGGGAAGCTGGCTAAATCTGAGGAAGACAATGTAATTCTCTATGGCTATGCTGCCTGTCAAGTCAAACGTGAGGGAAGCAACCAATATTTAAAATAAACTGTACTTTTGGTACAAATATCAAGCCACACTATATCATAGCCAAAGCCAAACGTTGTGGGCAAGCTAACCATCCATCCATCCATTTTCCAGAGCCACTTATCCTCACAAGGGTTGCAGGCTTGCTGGTGCCTATCCCAGCTGACTTCGGGCAGTAGGCGGGGGACACCCTGAACTGGTTGCCCACCAATTGCAGGACACACAGAGACAAAAAAACATTCACAGACCCAATCACACCTAATACAATTTAGCGACAAGAACCTAACTAACTTGACAATCTTTAGCATCCAGATTGAGCAAGCTCTAATGTGAACAACATGGTGTTGTTCTGACATCAAGTTCATACGATGTTCTCAAATGAAGTTCAACCTGTCAATTCAGGGTGCTAATAAAACAACTAAACCAGGCGATGACTGATACTTTATTTCAGCTCTTTTTTTTCTTTTCTTTTTCTGTGCGTTGTCATGCACATGGCCACAAACATCCACCAACAATAGCTAGGTGGGCAACCAGCCAACCAAGGGTGACACATTGAGCATCCCTGACTAAGAGGTAAAGAAATGATTATCTTGTACTACAGACACTTGCCAAGGTAACATGTAGAGGAAAATACTGCTGAAGAATAAAACGGATATTGAATCATCTTGAGTGAGGCAATCATTTATTTTAACGGTCTGTTAGAGGGCTGTAATTTGTGGCGTTTTTTAGAGTTCTTGTGGCAGACGTTCCAAATAGCTTGTTGACCCTAAGTGATAAACGGAATGCTTCAACAAAAGACTGTGCAGTTCAAGTGCGCCACGAAATACAGCCTTGAAAAAAATGACCAATAAAGAAAATTAATCGCACTGTATTATTTTTATCCAGACGATCCATTAATTGGATATGGAGTACACAATCCAATGGATTTACCAGATGTAAGCTCTCACTTAAGCAGGTCCACCCCCCTCTGATTACTGTCCAAGCAACGAACAACCATCTCACGACTTCTAGGGACCAGATGAGGAGGAGGTTGAGCCAGGGCCAAGCCTTAATCAAAAATTCTTGAAGCACAAATCCTTCATTCTGCCCCATCAGATTATTTAATCAGTGCAGGCAAAGAAAGGAGCCAAAAATGGGAATTTAAGGCTAAGAACTCACTCTAGGCAACATCTGATAGTCCAAACCACCATATCAGACTCTACCAGCACACCAGAATATAAATGTGACAAAAGCAGAAATCATCACTTAACACTAGAAATGAGTTTGTTTTAAAATTAATCAATTCATGCTTTCTTTCTGATATAATTATGATGCTATTATGAGTGGGGGATTAAAAAAAAAAAAAAAAAACTGGCAAAAAGCATGAAAGACCAGAGCAGCACTGTGCCTTGGGCATCACCGCTGATGATTTCATCATTAGTTGTTTTCAACTCAACTGATTAATGAGAAGTGACACTGTTGTCCTCTTTTTATCCACCTACTCTGAATGATGCTTCAACAATTTCATACCATACCAGTAGTGAGGTCAAGGAGAGAGTGGGCATGAATCTGTTTGTACACTGTTATTAAACAAAGAAGGTCTCTACTGAATGGTACCACTGACACAAGAGGCAGTTGGGACCTTTGTTTGTGAGCGCTCAAAAGAATAAACCAACTTCTTAGCTGATTGTTGGAGATCAGTTTACCTCCCTCCCCCAGGATGAAGGGACTTGACTGAACAGTGACACTGGAGATGGTGAGGGTTTGTACTATTTGTCCTAATAAAGTAACCCTCAGTTGAAACAAAGATTATATTCAGCATTCAAGTTAGTGAATGTCTTCCAAATCTACTGGTAAATGGGTAAAGCAAAAAAGATGACATAATGGTTCCACTGTTTCTCATGAGGACAGCTACTATACGCAGGGTCTTTGTTTGTACTGAGGTCTGTGATTGGGCCAATGCAAAGTGTGGGAAAGGCTTGGACTGTGCGAGACATAATTCTCCAAGGTTAAATTGATCATGAGCTTTAACTGCTGATTAACGCCAAGATAGTCCATGCAAGTCCTCCTATGACATGAACTGCATACAGTAAAAGCAAATGGTCTGCATAAAACCTAGAAGGTGGAAGTCAAGGATGGACTAAGCAGCAGATAGACATAAAGGGGAACCCACTGAGATTCAACAAAAAGCCTTCTCTTTTAAAATTCATTTCCAAATTAACTATAACCATCATTTCAATGGAAACTTTATTAACTATTCTACGGCCAACAAGCTGCAAGGTGCAGCCAAACGACAGGGAGTACTAAGGATAAAACCATGTCTCAACACAGACAGCGAGGTGAAAAGTGAACCACATCCTAAGGATAAAATAAAGTTTGGTTGAACAAAAACAAACTGCTGTACAAATCCACGACCCCAAACAAAGCTCTCTGTTGGCGGGCTCTGGCAAAACAGGAAATACTGCTTTGTTGCCACAACATACGCATCACATGAAGGGCGACGTTGGAGCAAACCAGGCGAGCTAGTTCCACTGTTCTGTGAGTCATTGCAAACTTTATGAAATGGGGAGTCCATGTTTTTGTTGTTTTGGTTGAGTGACTGAGCACATAGGTTAACATGGCCAATAAGTGTTGCAAACAGAAACTAAAGGATGACTGCTTTCTGGGTCAGGTGACAGTATTCTTATGGATCATTGATTAAAAAAAAAAAAAAAGAAACCTGTGTTAATGAGTACTATGACGTACTCTCTGCTATCTCGCTAGGGCACAAGGCAATTTTTAAAGCATCTGTCGACTATTCATTGAATCTTCTACAGAAGTGGTTTCGATAATACATATGTGAGGCTTGATTCAAATTTCCCTCCAGTTTATCATGGACTCTTTCCAATACAGAGAGCCAGGAAGTACAAACTCGCACACACGGTGAATCCTAGGACTCTGTGTATGTACAAGCTGTTTGCTGGGCGTGTGTGACAGCAAACAACAACATACTTTGGGCTGTTTGCACACGTATACAAACACTTTTATATACACTGCACATGTAAGCATCTTATTAGGTAGGGTCTGGTTGCAGCCACCCACTAACCACTTAGAGCTGTGGTTTCTTAGTCCTTTTAAAAACACTTAAAGGTGTCAAACAGATGGTAGGCGGACTTCTCTGTTAGTACAGGGTGTATGTTTTTTTTCCGTTGTTCCATTTTAGTCCTTCTGCCTAATAAGAGCTATAGTGGATGGAGGGTGTGCTGGGTGGGTGGATCCCTTGGTAGTGCAAGGAGCAGGTGCAGGCCCATTAAACTCCCAAGAAAAGCTCAACCTTTGATAGTGAGCGATTTTACACAAGGACAATGAATATACTGAAGATGGTTGGAACATAAATCAGAAGTGGAGGCAATTTCAACTTTTCAGAGACGTCAGTATGAAGTACTGTTAACTTACTAGAAGAGATGATTTGTGTCATGTCAACAGCTTGCCAAAAAAAGTGACATGAAATGAGCAATCTTGAAAAATCAGCCAACATTTGCTTTGACAGTAAATGAGCAAAACACTTCCCTTTTACATTGTTAATGCTTGCTAAGTTTCATGGCAAAGGATTTGGTCTGTTTTGTTCTAAGTCACTGGATGATGATGTAATGGCAATGCATGGGAGTAGTTTAGGACGTGTGCACCTTAGTCAGACCTTAGTTTCCTATTGGACAATTTGACTTTTTCGACAACAGTTGGAATGGGAAGTATCTGTATTCCCCCTTTCCAACTGCCTTACTTGTGTAAACAAGAAACCTGGCATGTGATATGTATAAACCAACAGTATTATACGTTGTCATTTAAAAAAAAAAAAAAGTCAACACCTTCATTCTGGCTTTATGATCAAAGAAATTGCCGATGCATATGTGCATTTTGCAAATAATGTCTATAAACGTCTAGTGAAGACATGAATGGTAGTTGTAAAAACGCAAAAGAAGCTGAAATGCAGTTTTTGTATCTTTTGAAAATAAAACTTGCATACTCTAAATATCAATACATTTCTTTGTTTCTCTGTCTCTTTGTACCCTAGTGCAGGTCCATGTCCCAGTGGTTGGGGAGCACCGCATGAGAGAATTAGTAATGGACTACAAACAACTGTATCATAGGCTAACATGGCAGAGCAGCCCCAGACAGTAGTTCAAACAACTTCAATGAGTGTGTAGTGAAAAGGCTAATTTGTTCACCATCCCCTCCAGACACACACTCAGTTTAAGAGCCTGTATTAGCCTTTGTTCATCATAAATATTAACATCTTATTTTCCTAACCGGCAATGGGGGGAGGAGGTACTCAGGCCAGGCCAAATATTTGAGATGAGGGGAGATAATTTAAAAAGACAATTGCTTGTGAATCGTTTAAACAAGGAGATCAGTGAAATATGGGGAGATATAAAAGAACAAACCTAAAGCCAGAGTATAAAGAGAGCAATGGAGACAAAAGTGGCTGACCCCATTTCTGCCATGACTGTGCTCTGTCATAGGAGCAGAGGGGGGTGGGAGTGTTGGAAAGGGGAGTCCAGACATAAACCTACAATGACAGGGCCACTGCTCAAGCAATACACCCCCACAAGTGAATAGAGCCATGACACACGGATGCACAATAGGTGCAACTCATGACAGTTCCACCCACTGGTGGACAGTGAAGCGAGGGTTCTTCATCACACCTTCTGTCAAGCTGCTCCCTCTTAGCATCTATGTTCTAGAGAGGGGATGAAAGCGTGCTCAGAAAAGCTTCGGCTATACAGTTAGCAAGTCAAAAAAGGTTCAATTTGCATGGGTGTATGAGACTAACTTGGCAAATTGCTTGACAAATTGCTTGATATGATTAGGATATCAACCCTGGAGCAAAAATTAAGTGGTCCCTTGCAGTACATGTGTTTGCATTTCAGTTGAGAACAGCTATTATCAATTACAGAATCAACAAACTGCAATTCATGACCGTTTCAAGGAAGTAAGCACCTCTAACTGTTAAAAGTGGAGGTTTTTTTTTGTTTGTTTGAAAAGAAAAATGGTAAAAAAAAAATGGAAACAAGATTTGAGAGGGTTACACTATGCTATTGAGGCATAAAGATATACAATTTTCTTTTCTCGTCTGGGTAAATTTCACATAAATGAAAAAAAATCCTACTGTCATTAGCAAAATGTTACATCCAATAAGGCACGGGCAACAACTTTTTGGGGATAGTAGGGGTAGGGGAAGACACATCAGTGATGGTACGTGACACTTAAAGACACTGACATCAATTACATACTATTAGCAGTTTGAAGTATTTTACAAAAAATGAGACCATCAACCCGAACCTGTCCTTGAATACAATAAAAGTGCAATTGAAATAGAAGCAGCGACAGACAAATGCGTTATTTTTGGGGCAAAGCTCTGATATTATGACTTGCAATACGTTACGCTATGTACCAGAAGATGAGACTGGCTAACTCGTCAGGAAAAATCGCACTAGACTCAAACTAATGATGACAATTACAATTGGTGTAAGGGCGTCACTGTGGCAGACCTTTTAGCACATAAGCCTCTCATGCGAAGATCGAGGGCGGGGCGAGGTAAGGAAAAATCTGTGCAGGACTCACAATAATTATTACAATTAGTGTAAGGGCGGCAAGGTGACCGACTGGTTAGCACATCCGCCTCTCGTGTATAGGTCATGGATTTGCTTCTGGCTACAGCCTTCCTGTGTGGTGTTTGCAGCATGGGTCTTCAGTTTTTTTCCACCTCCCAAAACATGCATGGTAGGTATATTGCACACTCTAAAACAGAGGTCCCCAACCGCCGGTCTGTGAATTAATTGGTACCGGGCCACACCCGAAATAATGATGTTTTGAAACTGATTTAGTTTATCCTTAACAGTTCATTCATTTGTGCTTTGTTTGGCTTGAGCTTTTTTACCTCTGGCTGCTGTTGATATCACATTTTGTAGGAAGGACAGTGTTGCTTCAGTTGTGTGTAGTCACTGTCTGTGACACACACATTATGTCTTTCTGTGAAATCTGTCCCAGAAGTGTCTGTAAGTTATACTTTCTTTGTAAAAATGTTATAATTTATGATGATATGTTCATAATTTGTTTGTTGATCCAACAATTGTGACTGTGGATAACATGCTAGCTAATAGTTATTTTTACCATGTAATATAGTGCTGCCTTGTATGCATTGTAAGCAAAGGTTCTCCCTTGATAAGTACTCATCTGAACAAATGAACTATTTCCATTTTATGTATTATCAGTCTGAAAACTATTTTATTTTGAAAAACCTGCTATTATGAAAACTGTCCGGATTCTCTTGGATTTGTTCTGGCTACTTGAATGCCAAAATTACACTCACAAATAAGTTAAATGAGTAGACAGACATGCTGTCACAAGACAGCTGACAAGCATACAACTTTGAAGAAAAGAAAGCTTTTAAAAGGCAATACCAGGAGTCCGACTTGAAATGACTTCTTCATGGTAAGGACTTTGAGCACTACTTCGAAGTCAAATACCCACAAAGTGACAAGGAATAGATTCTCTACATTTTTGTTACCGAACCAGATGAGCTCGCAAATGGCGGCAGCCTAAAAAGTATTTGAGACTCCCGACACGCATTTGTGTGAAAAGAGAAACGAGCTGAGGGCTCCCATTAGTTTGACATTAATGGTGAGCTCATATATAATGTGCAGTTTATATTTGCTTTATATATCTTCCCGGTCCATTATAAAAATCTCAAGTGTTGACAAGTCCATGGTGACAAAAAGGTTGGGGATCCCTGCTCTACACGTGTGATCTTGAATGCAATTGGTTGTTCATCTTTGTGTGCCCTGCAGGCGGCTGGCAACCAGTTTAGAGTATACCCTGCCGAATGCTCGAAGAAACCTGGGATAGGCTGTAGCACGCCCGCAAAACCCTTATGAGGATAAGCAGTCAAGAAGATGGTTGGACAATTAACGTAAGAGTGAGTTATATATATTTAAATCATTAGTTTTTGTTTGTTTCTATATTAGTTCATTGAAATGTGTTCTTTAAATGAAATTGCTCTATGGATGGAAAAAAAAGGTCAGTGAATACTGCAAAATAAAAATCAATTATATCATTGACGTATTGACTCAGACAGTGTTCATCTCATCATATTCACTACAAGAAATTGTTAGTTGTCCAACCTCTAGGATGGAGCGCTATCTCCTTGGCAGACCAAGGCTTAAATGTAGAGTCCTTTAATTTAGGCAGATAATCACTTGTTTTACTTACAGATTTCCGCTTAAAAACCACCATGTGTTTTGGCTCCAAATCGCAGTAGGGTGTTTTCCCAGTAGACACTAGCACCCTCCTTAACTTCCACCTTTGCTCTACACTTCCACATGTAGGCATGTTGAAAAGATGGTGCGGTCTACATTTTTTACGCGCAAGCCATCCATCCATGTGGTGGAAAAAAATACGGCACATCAAGAATGCAAGGAACGTGGCTGCATGAGCCTGTTTTATTAAGAAAGGGAGGGAGCTCAGAATAATTTGGAGAACAAAGGCGGGTGATGCTGGCAGAGGATGAACTTGCTGGACTTGTGAGTGGCCTGCAGACAGAACCCTGGGGTCAAAAGCCTAGCAGAGCAGAATTTAAAAGAAGAGGGTACCAGTAAACATGGTACAGTGGTGCTGGGACACTCACTTCAAACATTAGCAGCGCTTCTGTGATGTATTTATGACCAGGAAATTGTCTACAGTTCGCACACATCTCCCAACGCATTGAAAGATGTGCAGATCCACAGCTGCATAAAAACGTCACGGAGGAGCTACATACACAGTGTGACACTTGAGCATTTCCACCGAGTGAGACGGGCGGAGCAGCTGCAAGAAACAACCTATCAGATCACTCTGGGAGGAGGATTAAAGGCACTAATCTCACCGTTTTGGCAGGAGACCTTGAGATGGTGTGCTAAGTGGGTTAAAGCACACCCAAATACCAATAATCACCTCCCCCTGTCTGCCAACACCAGCGAGGAGGAACACTTTCAGGTCTCACAGAAAACTTGGGACAACTATGAGGGTTACATTGAATAGAAAAGACATGTAACTTAATATGAGAGGACATTCAGAGCACAGTGAATCACAGTGCACACTGGCTGAGTGTTTCTTGCTCCAGGGTGCGGATTTCTTTTTATATGGCTCTGCTGTCTTTACTTGCGTACCTACTTGTAACATGTGACCAAGGTCCCCCATTGTCCTTTACTTTAGTACACGTCTAGAAGCTTACTTTTCAAGCTTTCCTTGTGTCATTTTAATGTTACAAATTTACAAATGAGTCATCTGACTGACAGGCAATAAATCCAAGGTGGAGCAGCCCCTTTGCTTATTGTTTGATGGATGAGATCCATTTTAGCACATGCTAAAGGGACAGCCAAAACTACTATTTTATTTTACAAAAATATATAAATTACAAAAATAGAATCCATGCAGCCCCACTGGTCTAAACACAGTCTTCTGATCAATATTAGGTTTGTAAAATATGAATGATAAAATATGAATTCAGCATTATCCATTTCAGGAGGCGGCCATTTTCTCATTTGCTGCCGCCTAAAATGATATATTCATAAATATAATCATAGTTGCTCAGGGCTCGGGTAACAACAAATCACGACTCAGCTTGTGAACATCACATGACCAAAGTCCGAAAACCGGTGAAGTGTGTTGACTTGAAGCGTTTGTAGAGAAACCTTGTCAGTATTAGTAAGACTCATATTGAAATCAATGTCATGTCTTTTTAAATGCATATGAGTTTTACATGGGTCGAGTCAACAGTGATACACATTATACACACAAAATTGAAACTGTATTCCTTCAGCAAGGCTATGATCCAGAATGGTGTTGGGCCCGTGAGAAACAAGGAGCTGTTTGCCAGCAAGACTTTGTCAAGTAAGAGCAAACACCGTACAGTAAGTCCATTGAGACGAAACTAAGAGCTGCAGACAGCAGTACAAACTGACACTGAGAAGAGAGAAAAAAGCAGCCAGAGTGAAATACACCAGAGCAAATAGCACCGGGAGTACTGTGATTCTCAAAAGGCCACTGCATAATGTAGTTTTCTTTTTTCTCTCTTTAGATACATATGTTTGAACTTCTTGGGTGCCCCATCGAATAAACTCGCTTTAGGCTCTGGACAGTAGTTCCAATGATGATGTAAAAGGATCACTTTCAACAATAAATTGATTGAGAAATGAAGCTCATCACCATTCTCCAATTCCTCATTATAGTAATACAGTATAGTTTCACTTCAGATGATCTTCAAACTAGTCTTTCAGGACCAAAAATTCCCTCAATGAGACGTGAAATTTATCATCTATTATCACAGTGCTACTCTCCCGTTATCCTTCAGAAGAGCACGGCTTAGAAAACATCGGTAATAAACCGGTAATTCAGAACTGTGTTGGTTTATGGTATCTCCAGGACTTTTAATTGATGTAAAGCTGTAGTCTAGCTTGGTGATATGGTGGTTCATCATCTGCACCAGCCATTTATTTTCTTAAGCGCTTGTCCTCACAAGTGTCAGAGGCTTGCTGGTGCCAGTTGTCTTTGGTCAGTAGGCGGGATATACCCTAAACTGGTTGACAGCCAATTGCAGGGCACGTGGAGATGTAAGATTTGGGAATTGTGGAAAGGAAACCGGAAGACCCGGATAAACTCATGCAGGCACAGGGAGAAAATGCAAACTCCACAGAAGGGCAGAAGCCAAAAGGGATCTCAGAACTGTGAGACAGATGTGCTAACCACTTTTCCATCATATTTTTTTTTCTTACAGTATACTAACTTACTGTAATGCCCTCCCATCTGTTAAAGGAGAGTCACTGTTGGTGATACACATCTCAGCTGTTTGTTGAACGCCGGCAGAACAGCAAAACAAAATGAGCCCACTCATATCGAAGTTGCTGTTGCTCACACTTATTACTCAGGCACATGAAGAGTCAGCTCCAAAACACTGTTTTGAAGTCAACAAATAGATAGAAACAACCTTGTGTAAATTATTAAGTAGGCCAGGCGTATATAAAATGGAGTTTCTAATATCTAAGGCTTATAAAATAAAAGCACAAATGCTTTGCCAAAATGTGCTGCAGGTGTATGCTCGTATGAATACAGTCTACCCAGAAAATATTATAAGACAGACTTTTGTCTCATCTGAAAGAAGGTTTAATGTGTAAGGTGTGGTTCCTTTCAAATCGCGACTTTACAAGACAAAGTGCAGTACTACTAGCCTTTAGGAATCAACACCACTTGGGCCTAAAAGTACCATATGGTTCTAATGCAGCTGATGTGATTTATGTATGCTTGTTGGTTTCAAGGTCAGAGAATCAATCACAAAGAGAAGCGAAGAAGGAGTTGTACACCCTGATATAGAGCTCAGCCCTTCAAAACTATCTCAAGCATTTAGACAGGCATCTCCGAAGAGGAATTTGGCCAGTAATAACAGCTGAGTAAAAAGATGGCTCTCCTCTGAGCAGCTGCACTGCTGGAGCACTGTCATGTTCACTCGTCTTGCTTTCGCAGGCCGGACAGTTGTGCAGCACCGCCACAACAAGCGCAATCCGTGCAGAGGTCATTTCTCGTTTTCTCTGGGTTTGGTTAAGAGCATGTCCAGGGTGTGGTTCCATAGCTGTGCATGCATGTACACCCACACTCAGATGCACGTGTGTGTGGAAGGCAGACACTGGCCTACTTGTTCTCCAGGCATAGACGGGAAACGTTTGATGACTTGCGATAGTCTTTAAAGGGGTACCTATCATGGAAACAAGGGGAATGAGCCAAATGGCATCGAAACAAAAAACATAACAAGGCATGCAAGCTCATAGAGGTGCTGCTGGCATTGCTGTCGGATTTGGATGACAGAACCTCTGGAAAATCAGCCCACAATAATGCATGTCCACATTTGAGTGAGCACACTTTCAGTACTGTATGTCAAGAACGTCTGCATACAAGTAATGATTAGGGCCGCAAGTAATGGTTAGGTTTAATCTCGGATATGTTATTATTTTGTCAATTAATAAGATTATTATTTAATCTGACATTGTTTGACATAATTTAAGGAAGACAACAGAAAACAGATATTTAATACTGAGGTGTTGAGATCAAAAGGATTTGGACAATTTTAAACGAAACCAGGTCTCGAAAAGACTAATTGATTATCAAAAATGATGCTCAAACAATTTGATAATCGATTAGAAAAAGCAGCACGTTGTATGAGTGCAAAAGGTGTGGGTTGGGGGGGTAACCAGCCCGAAGGGAAAAACAAGTGGGTCAAACAGGTTTGTAGCAGTGGTGGACAGATAACAGTGACCTTCAGTGAACACATAGTCACCTGGTGGCAATACACAGACAAAACATTCACTGTCCCCCTGTATGTCTTTTCATTAATCATGCTCAAAGAGGGAATCCACTCAGCATTACACACAATACACCATCTCCAGAGACACTGCTCCACAATAGGCTGTGTATTTCTACCTGAACATTCACACAAATCATAGACACTCAATCCCTCCTCTGAGGAGTTCACCTAACACTTGAGAGGATTAAATTACATTTACACAGTGTTTTCTATCACAACGCGCCATCTACTTTTTTGTGTCCTTTTACTTTGCAATGGTCTCGTTTGAGTCATTTCTCAGATGATGCTTTACCTAACACACACAAGCAGACGGTTATCTAATCACAACTCGGTTGCAGCGTTAAAGAGCAAGACACACAAAAAGAAAAAGAAAGGGTTATAAAGGGGAGGTATCAAATGGGGTAGCTTTTGACTATGCTTTTGACTTGTGCACCTTCTTATCAACTCCAAACTCTCAGTATGTCTGTCTGCTTTTCCCTCATGATAATGAGGCATGGAGTTGTATGTAAAGACCCAATTGTTTCACTTCCTTCTTCTTCCTCCGCTACAGGAAATTAAGAGCTTAAGAGCTCTTCCTCACATTTGAAGAAGACCAAGCTGAAAGCAATGAGTGGTGGGTCAGCGTCGCCTTAAGTATGTGTCCATGCCTTACCAAAATGAGATGAGAGCACAACCACAGTCTATCCTCATATATGAGGTAACAGGTTAATTTTAAAGAGAGTATGTGTAATTTTTCACATGCACCCCTGGGGTCTTTAGGTGCGTTACGGTAAATGCAGCAATACACACTCGACCTCCGGCTGTGGTTAACAGACATGGCGACCTCCGGAGGAGTGCCACCCCCCATGTAATATAATTTAATGATAACTAGACCAACAATTATATTCAAAACACAATGTGGGTTGTTAAAAACACTGTCTAAATTTTAAATATTTTCACTTTAAAAGGAAAAAAAGACAAGTGCATCAAAATACCTGAAAAAAAAAAGATACCAAAACTTATTTTATTGCAATTATACTTCACATGGCAAAAAGAAAGCCTTTTTCCTGAGGTTACCCGTGCCCCCACTGGCATCAACCCACGCCACCCCAGGGGACCTGCCCTACTATTTCAGCCACTTGATGGCTTTGCTTAACATTTAACAATTAACGAACTCACTCATTCAATTACAAATCAGACTCAGGCACTGTCACTGGCTCACAAACTGTCGAAAGTCAGAAAACTTGAGCAATAATCTAAGAATCAAATTCAATTGCAGTTCAGAACAACACAAATATTCTTTTTTGTTATACAACAAATGATGTGGCATATGATAATTTCAAGCTCAATAAAAGCAATTCCAATGTCTATTGTCATGTTAAAACAGAAAAGTTTGCATTTTCTCCAAGGCATTGCTTTATAAAATGTGAGAAACACGGTTCATATTAAATGAAGCTATCTACTGTATAGCAGAATGGCTTTCCAGCACCAAACGCAGATTAACATACTCCATTCTTTTAGTTCATCAGTGGCGCTTGTGTAGAAGCATGACAGCGACAAATCTGATTCTTATACAGTCACTTAAAAAAAAAAGTGGAATGTGAGGCATTTGCGGAATGACCACATGCTGCATTCAATTAGTCTTATGACAAATGCTCTACAGTCGATAACGGTGACCTGCGAGTTGAGTTGTTCCTCCAATTTGGGTTTTTCTAACATTTCCCCCAACCTGGGAATGACTGCTCCTCTCTTGAAACGAAGGTGAGTGAATGCAGAATGATGCCAGCAAACATTTGGGAGGTCATTTGAGAGGAGTATCACACTAGAGACCAAAGAGATTTTTTAGTGTTTTACTCACATCCTGTCGTGAACTGGCTGTGAGTAATCTCGACAATCTAAAGAACACTGCTCTGCTCTCCTTGATGCGAAGCCTGTGATTCACATTTTGACGCACACACTTCCTGTTCAACGTCTTGACCTCCAAGTAGAAAAAAAATAAAACACTGATGCTATTTCACACGAGGGGACTATAAAATAGGGGTTCTTTATTGCTTTGCAGGAGGAAACAAAAATGTGGTCAGGATGGGAAAAAAATTAGATTGGCGAGCACAACTTAATTCACATGCTCAAAGAAAGACAAGTTTGGGCTAGAACTTTAGACAAATTACCTCCACTGGAAACATTACCAGGTACAATTGAATGATGTCTAACCACACTACATTGCCTTTCCTCAAGAGTATTTTTTTAATATTTTGGTTGCCACGCTTAGCTTGTAGTGTTGCAGCAATTCAATATTTTACCAATTAATCCACTCAAGTATTCAGATAAAAAATCATTTTTGCTTTTATTAACGTAATAGCATGCATGTATTTTGTCGATGTGGGGTCACCATTCTCACATTTGACTGGAGTGACTTGGGTTGTGCATTGCTTTAAAATGTATTTTATCGTTTCTACAGGTAAACACCTGCATATAAATGATAGAATCTTACCGTTGGCACATTGGAAATTCATTTTTTTATGAAATATGATGGGTTTTTTGGTTGCTGGATTTCCAACCAGGAAGTGAAACTGCTTGTTCACTAAAACCCCAACACCCAAGCCTGGCTGCCACGCTCTGTTTAATACGTTGTTCTAAAGTCAAGCACCCCTACCAAACAACATTAAAAACAGCTAATGTAGAGATATGTAATGGGGGTTAGAGGAGGAGTGACTGAAGAAGCCAAAAACAGGTATTTTATTGACATTGTTGACATTGAAATTAACTGAAGAGCCAACAAAGCAAAAGACATGTCAAGAGACCACACACAGTAACATTAACTGGGTAGGAGTGGTGAGGGTCTGAGGAACATGCTACACTTATTTGGAGGGGTGGGGGTCAGTTCCGAATTAGAGCCGCAGACCAGCTGTTGGGGACCACTGGGTTAAGTAAGAAAGGTGTATGTGTGTGTGTTTGTGAGTGTGTGCGCGTTGGAATGGCAATTTGGGTTCATTCACTAATGTTCTCTCCATAAAAACAGATGGGAGGCCAAATACGATGTCATCCAGGATTTCCTCTTTCCAGGAGTATTCTGGCATCATGTCATCATGACAGGACACTTTCTCTTGCGTATACAAAAACACAGAGCACCTGTTACTCCTTGCCAGTTAGATAAAGCCTTGGGTTAGCGCTGAAGCTGGTGGAACTCTTGCGCACACATAATGCAAAAAGCAAACGAAAGGTCAAAAGCCCTTCAAAATTGTGACAAGTCATATTCATGGATGCCTAAATGCTTTGTAAACTACCTGAACAAGGCTTCTTCCCTACAGAATGAATGAACAATGTGTTTTCATCATTTCGCTGGAGCATTTGACGTCAATATTACCACATGACAGAGGCAAGCATTATAGAGGGATAGGAGATAGGAAGCGTGAAACTTATGGAGCTGTCAAGCGTTATATTATACTAGTTTTCCTGTCTGTGGACATGCTTCTTTTAGCAATATTGTAAAAATGCTAAACGGAAGCCCTGGGTAAATAAAGGACCTGTTGTTTAGTAGTGTATATATGTTCCCTTTGGCTGCACATCTGCCCTATATTTCAGTCACAAGTCCAGGCTTCACGTTTGAAGTGTCTTGTGGACGGACGGATGGCTCTCCCTCTGCGGCCGAAGCTGACCAGTGGGAGGACGCAAAGGCAACCTGTGGCAAGAAACGCTGCCTCGACATCTGTGTTTATCCTCCGGCTGAGAAGCAACAGGCTATATTTACCCCAGTTGAACACAACCGGCACAGGGAAGTCAAAGGAAGGAGGATGCCGTCTGGGATTTTTGCCACGTCTGGTAGAGCCATTCACATTCACGTTAACATTGAGCGCACCGAATGTGGTCTTAATATTAGGACTAATGTAGAAACGGTCTGTTGAGGTCATTTAAATCTAAGAGGCGTGATATTCTCAATTTTCCTCTTCACAGATTAGCAAACAATTTAAGGAAATTTTCATTTCTTTCCCAGCTGAAAAAGCTTGACTGATGAATTGTCTGGTTGGTTTTATAGGTGTCAAGGTGGCTGTAGAGAGATCTCTTTGTGCAAAACACATACGTGTTGACACAATCGGGCATCCTGACTTATGGAAAGGACCCTCACGGGGGACAAATACATCATGATGAGTGGTACAGGCTGCAGCAATACTGTTAATGGCCCAATGCTATTTCATTTACAACTGTACAAGAACATTCCGGTCTAATGGCACAACCTGTTCATATGAGACTGATGATGGTACTGCACAACATATTTTATAGCTTCGGGTTACATTTCAAATCAGCAAAAGCCTGATTTTTCATGTAAGCACAGCTCACAACGGCATGATAATGCTCTCAAAAATGCTGTCAATCGCAACAAGGTCTGTGTTTAGCTTTAGGAAGGATATGGATGAAAGTGACAGATTTTTATGCTGAATTATGCAAACCACCAAACTCTGGGACTCCAAAAACTATAAAAAAGG
Source organism: Hippichthys cyanospilos (assembly GCF_059441005.1). Lineage (NCBI taxonomy): Eukaryota > Metazoa > Chordata > Actinopteri > Syngnathiformes > Syngnathidae > Hippichthys > Hippichthys cyanospilos. The sequence goes on along the minus strand of NC_142379.1, from coordinate 9,197,725 downwards.
TCATTTTCAATATAATTAGTAAAATGTAGTAAACAATTTTATTGATCATCAGTTTATTGTCTTTTTATTTGTTTTGACAGTTATTGAACCAATTAGTTCATGTTCAAATCTTGGAAGTCAACTAACTGTTATTCAAGTCTTTGGACAAATCAGGACTTTCGAATCATCTGTCTTCTTCAGTGCAGGTTCGAGAGTACACACACAAGGTCATTGTGGATGAGCAAAGCCGCAGTCAAGCAATCACACCGAATTGTGAAATATTCAGATCAAAAGGAAAAGGGTGGTGCCACAAAGTCACCCAACAACTTCTTTGCTAAAATGTTATGTCCAATAATGCACAAATAGCACCTATATGCTAACGAGACATTTATTCATTATATGACACAAACAGACATCAAATTTAAAAAAAAATGTGTCACTTTATGACATTGTGTTGACACTTGTATATATATATATATATATATATATATATATATATATATATATATACATATATATATATATATATATATATATATATATATATAGTTAATTCACCTTCAAATTACTACTGAAGCAGTGGAAATAAAACTTCATCCCTTGGCTAACGAATATGATGTAAGCCTTGGCCTATAACTGGCAAATTGGTACAGATATTGTTAAAAAAATAAGTCTTAAATGAATTATGTCTACAGCAAGAAAAGAAAATCACACTTGGCCGCATATAACAAACACATCATGTGTATAGAGATGCATCTGTTGGTTTACAATGACACAGTGCAGACACAATCCGAAGCCGAATGTATCTTCCTCACCGAGTGTGCGGAAAATTGTGAAATAATTGTGATGGATGCTAATTAATGTGTGGGTGTGTGTCCTAACTCACACTCATCCATTTCCATTAAACTTCATTGTGCCAAAATCTGACATTTAAAAAATGCACCATCCCCAAGAATAAAACAGTCTAATTTGAATACACAGCAGGAGGTCTGCCAAAGTGTCATGGTCAGGGGGGTAACTTTATAAGTGGCTCTTGTTCCAAAACACCGTCAGTAGTGCCCATATAGAGAGATATGATTGCTTACTCACAGGAATGGCAGAGCGGCTTGTGCAAAGAACAGGACAAAGTCAAAAGTGGATGAGTCACCTTAAGACAGCTATACATGTAAGTGATTCACATCTTGTTTACAGGTGAAACCTGGGTGGCCCAGATTCCATTTTCTTGATGACAAAATGCCTGGTTTCAAGAGAGATATTCACTAAAGCAAGCTAAGGATACATTTATATTATTTTACATTTTATTTTACAGAATAAAGGATTGCGTTCTCTGACTGAATTATAATCACAGCTATTTAGATCTTTATCATAAAATTTGGACAAGTTTGAGCAAGAAGATGGGCAGGTGTGACTGCCATTTCAGGATTAATTATGAATGAATACCATTGCGCTGCTTTGGGTCGTGTTACCGACCATGTGGTAATTGAGAGAACTGGGTCATCTCCCCCAAAACAATATCAATCCGATCCTAAGTGGCTTTTGTATCATGATTTTTGTCAATATATGAATCATCTTTTACATATAAATAATTCCAAGCGCTTCAAAAACACCACATTAAATCTTACAATAGTGTTGCGTGTATGGTGTGACTGGAGACCGAGAGATTGGTCAAGCCAGTGTTGTTGTTTTACATTAGCGTTTCATATCCTATCGGAATTCAGCTAACTCGTGTCGGCAGGCTGTATGAAATCTGTCCGAGGCCTTCAGAATCAAACGTGCGGGCGTGTGTGCACTGGAGGTGAACAGGCACATATAGATATTACACAGTTGCAATAGACAACCAGATCACAACAGTAAGGCAACAGTAAGGCCTGCTAGAAGGCCTCACGTTTAATGTTATGAAAATTAAAGGAAAATGCTGTATTGGAATATATATGCCTTTCTTTAAAATGATCTAGCATTGTGCATTTTGGGGAAACCGCTGTGGGTACTTGTTATCTGGGACTACTCAAGTTAGGTGAGTACCTGTTATTGGTCTGAAAATAAAAAAGTAGTATTGAACAGCCTTATCTGCTACCTATTTTCAGACCTAAGAGAATGATTGTTTAGAATGTCCAACTATTAGATATGTGAACTATTTATACATGTAAGACAGTCAATAATGTTACATTTGTATTTACAATTGCCTGCACAATAGGTTAAACAACATAAGACATTGTATGTATACATATTTTTGTTTTGTAACAAAGTAAAAATCAATTTTCACAGCAAGACCACAGCATTTGAGAGATTCTTTCTGCAATAGCATATTATTATCACCATCATCATCTGATGTTCCAACCACAAAGTCGCTGCTGCACTCCCTCATGTAACTGCACATGTATTATATTACATATTTCTATAACCCTGGTGTCTTCTTGAGCAGTGTAGCTCAAAAGTATCAACTCAGCTGAAGCCATGTCACGTTATAGGTGAGGTAGCAGGGTCAAATGGTGGTTCGTGCATCTGTCTCAATTATAGGTCAAAGACCTCCTGCGTGGAGTTTGTCAGCAAGTATGTTCGCCAAATGCTTAGATGGGTTCCGCGGATACTAGGGCTTCCTCCCACATTCCAAAAACATGTTAAGATTCAATGAGAAGCCTGTGTTGCAGTTACACCTACTGTAGGTGTGAGTGATTTAATATCCTAATTTTGTTTTTCTTATATCATAGCCACCTCAGTCATTATAACCTTACTGTCATAGTATCAAGTATAAATATCATATTTCTTATATCCCATCCCCTTTATGAAAGTGTAAATTATAATGCATCCAGGTAATGGGAAAAAAACAAAAGATCAAATCGAGGAACCTTCTTGTTCAAACAACGTTATACCCAACAATGTTATAAAATTGAGCACTTTTTGAATGATGTTAGGCTAAAATGTAGTCCACGAACTTTTTGAAAATGCCTTGGATCTAACGCGGCAGATAAATAACCCACAGTACAAACCCATATTGTCTACCTAACCCGTGCAACAACATACGAGTGTGTTAACTTGCCAGATATCCAGCATACCAGCATACTGTATGTATAAGCAGAGGCGTCTTAAAAAAACACGCCACAGCACGAACAATCTTCTAATTTCAAACATGTTGCACGAAGCCATCCAGGTAAAACCGGGTCGCTTTTTTTTATTCGATCACAGCACCACTTGTGCGAGCACGTCGAGCCACATTTCCCACGCCGCCTGCCACAGGCAACTTCCTATTGCAGCGCAAGTCACTACTCAACATGCAGAGCTCGTCCGTGTGGGGCTACCAGCGACGCCCCCCTTCCCCCCCAAACAAAGCTTCTATTGTCTGGATGCTGTAGTTTTGCCGTGACCGCTTGCAACCTGACGACTGTGATGAACTCAGGTGGGGAAAACTACAAACGGAGGCTCTGCATAGTGCAGTGAGCATGCGCAGAAATCAGAACCAGGGTGGCTCGATTAGGGCAGTTAATAAAAGTAGCCGGCTTAAGCGACAGGCTATTGTCTAGGAATAAAGGCTGTGGTTTGAGTCAAGAGTCGCTTGAAGCGTGTTTACTAAGTGGAAAGTGCGAGTTGTGGTCAAGACGCAAAGAGTGGTGTTTGACTGAAAGTTGGCCGCTCCGGCGAGCTTCTCCGAGTTCAATGTTTGCCTAGCAATACCGCTCGCCACTTTTTCTCGCCGCTTAAATATAACACAGCCGGGCCACTTGAAACTGCGATAAACAGCAACAAAAAGAGACCTTACCTTTATACAATTGTGACAGGTGTCCTCCTCCGGCTCGAACGGCATTAAAATTAGTCTCCAGACATGGTAGAAAAATAAAGCAGCCTCTAGTTGCAGCTTCCCTGAGCGAGACGTTGCCAAGAATGCTCAACCGAAACCACGGCGGAGCAGAGCGGTGCTTGTCGTCACTGCGCATGCGCGGATTCTGCCCACGGCCAGGGGGCAGCGCTAATGGGCCGGGACTTGAAGTGGACAAATGGCCATTTGTAGAAGGACTGGAGGCGTGGAAATCACACATTTTATGAGCATCATCAGTCATTTTTCGTTGAAAACGGTATTTTTGTTGCCCATTAAATATGCGTGATTGACATTAGGAAACGCTGCATGAATGAATCACACTAATTGATCGTTTATTGGTCACCTCCCATCCGCATGTTGGTCAACAGCGGCATCTTGTGGTACTTGTGTAAAAATCTCTGATAAGAGTAGCGTGAATCAAAGTACTGTAATTATGGTTAAGAGCGCAACACTTTAAAGCCTTTAAATCAAAGATCACAAGGAACAAAATACGGAAGGAAAGTGTCGCTTATATTTTGCTAAAATTACTAAAACACTGCAAAATAAAATTTACATATTTGAATACAGCGCGACGTCACCATCACCACCTACCAAACGGCGTTAACGCAGAAATGGAAATGCTTATTTAAAAAAATATATATTATTGAGTGATTGCTATATCGATATCTTAAGAATCATTAGCAATATATTGTGAAAATAATGTATTGTGACAAATTGCATTATACAGAATGTTATTGTACTACGCTCTGTAGACATCAGATGTCAGCGTTGCGCAAAAATGTTTTCCGATGTAATTTCTTCATAATACTGAATGCTTTAGTCAGTAAAATAACTGACTTTCGATGTCATGGTCAGTAAAGCTTAAAATAATTACGAATTTATGAATCATTTAAATTTCTATTATTTTTATTAAATATTTGAATAATTTGTTTCCGCGCTAGTAATAGAACATGAATGTTCCATACCTTAAAATCGTTGGCATGTATGCGTCATAAAAAATAAATAATAACCGGGCTTTAATTTGCGCATTATGTTATAGTAATTCCATATTGAGTCGTTCTGTCCGTACAATGTGGCGATTAAACTGAGCTACCGAGCTATTTATCAGTAATCCGTTATTATTGTACCAAGTTAATGATTCATGAGCTGCCACATTGATGTAGGTCAGCGACTGAGGCTTCAGAACTACAGTACCCAGAGTGCAACGGGTCGCCACAGCCACCACCACCACCACCACCAGCGGCGACGGATCAGTGTGCCTCTCCGCTTCCAGTAGGCTAAAGGGGTTCTCCGCCGCTGTGTGTGTGCGCCCGGGTACTGCACAACCTTCATGGGATTTATGCACACAAACTCGGTTGGCCGACAGCTTTCTGCTCCGTGGGTCAGCGACAGGCCGGACACTTGTTCCCCGAGCCGACTGCACGTCAACCGGGGCGGATTTGTTCAGACGCCAAGCGATTCGCCCGGTGTTTTTGACAGCTCGATGTGGCTAAATACCGATGGAGATATTTTGGACAGCTGTGTGATTGGCAAGACAAGGGGCTTCTCGGAGGCTTGAAGTGTGCGTGCTGTGGATCTTTGAGATGCAATCTCACGCCCATAACAAGTCGATGGATGTTGCTATGCCCACGGTGCAGGTTGGGTTACAGTAAATACTTGCTTTTTTAAGTGAAAGCCTACGGATGTGGCCTAAATCATTATTATTTTTGTAATATAATGGAACGTGGCCTTAATTTATGATGCACCCATCGAATGATGCCAAGGCATTTTTTTCATCCTGTGAGAGTGTCTGCCTAGACATTTAAAGACTCTCTCATCCTGCTTGTAGTGACGGATAAGCTAACACTAAAACGAAAAAGCCTCCCATCCACGTCTATTCAGCATCATCACTGGTTTTGATGTGTCCATGCTGACTTGCTTTCCAGCTGTGGACGGAATAAATTGATATGAGCAGACCCACTTTTGATAGGGGCTTTCTGGGGGTCGTTTGAGCATAGTGCCCATGCATGCAGGATGGACTTTCGAGATGTAGGGCACCGAAAAATGATCCATCCATTCAGCCATCCATGCAGTACTGTATAGAAAGAAAGCAGCCCATATTCATGGAGATGGCTGACGGGGGAGGAGCGTCTACACTGGATAATGAGGACCCCTGCTCAGAGGATAGCACTAGGATCTGTCAGGGTCTGTCATTTTTAATAATAGTCTAACCTCAGTCATTTCCCTGCAAATCTTTTCTAATGACAGCCCCTTTTGGATTCTCACAATTCATGGGAAATTTATCCAGGCAACAGCATGAGCCCTAAATGTCTTCTTGTTTAGATTAGTTGTAATGCTAATGAAGGAAGTTACAAGACAGTGTTTAATGAGTGATAAGGGAGTAATGCCTTAAACAGTCCACACAAGTGCAGCTCTTACAGAGAAAATACGATTCTTGCAACTTCCAGTAGTGAGAGTCCATCAGGTTTTTGGGGTACTCTCATGGGTTTGGATTTTGACCTAATTTGCATCGTCCCTGACTAAACAGATTTTTGGGGGGAATACATGCTACCCCTGGCATGTTTGTGTGTTTCAACAAGATGCGGTGATGGGGGCGTGGTACTCCCTATTTTTTGATCCACTGACCCCCATTATCCCACTACTGGTCAAGTACACCTCGTATCGATTGATGGGCCTGCAGTGTGCATTGTGCCTGAGTTGACAGAGGGCAGGCTTACTATGTCCAACGCCAATTCCGCCTCCATGAACCCATACGACAGAGTGAGCAATACAGCGGCCCCCCTATCGTGCGCCAGCTGCGGGGGCTGCTGCTCACCACCTCCCCCGTGCCTCATCCCTTCCACAGCTTCTTCCATGTCGCCAAATATGACCCCACCACCCCTGATGTGCCCTGCCCCAGTCATGCAAGTGGAGAATGGCAGTAACTGGAACTCATCCTTCGGCTCCCCAGACTCTCATCCTGGCCACGACTGCACGGTGCCCAACCCCTACTGGACGGCTGTGTTTGATTATGAGGCAACAGCAGATGAGGAGTTAACCCTCAGGCGCGGGGACCTCCTGGAAGTTCTCTCCAAAGACTCAAAAGTTTCCGGAGATGAAGGTTGGTGGACGGGCAAGATCCAGGATAAGGTGGGTATCTTTCCCAGCAACTACGTGACAAAGGGGGATGCTCCCAACTACCAGCAGCTCACCGTAGATGTGGGTGAGTGCCCTTTGGAGATCGATTTCTCCGAACTGCTTCTGGAGGAGGTTATCGGAGCGGGTGGATTTGGGAAGGTCTACAAAGGGATCTGGCAAGGCGTGGAAGTTGCGGTCAAGGCTGCGAGGCAGGACCCTGATGAAGACATCAGCGTGACAGCGGAGAGTGTGCGCCAGGAAGCTAGACTCTTCTGGATGCTCCGGCACCCCAACATCATCGCGCTGCGCGGGGTCTGCTTGCGGGAGCCCAACTTGTGCTTGGTCATGGAGTATGCCAGAGGTGGGGCCCTCAACCGAGCTTTGGCCGGAAAGAAGGTACCCCCGAGGGTGCTGGTGAACTGGGCTGTGCAGATTGCAATGGGGATGGACTACCTTCACAACCAGGCGTTTGTACCCATCATCCACAGAGACCTCAAGTCCAGCAATAGTGAGTACAAATCCGTTTTTATTCTAATGCCTTTGAAATTAGAAGCTTTAAAGTGTCAGAAAATGGGGACAAAACTCAATAGGAAGAGCAACCAGTAGAAGCAGATGTTATTGTGTTGCCCAACTGGGGTAATGATTGCTAGGAATTTTAGGCAATCATTACAATCATACTTTTGTAGTCGTATACTGTCTAGTACTGTAGGCTACATGATGAAAATCTTCAACAATACAACCAATATGGCTGTATTGATTTCTTGTCTCAGTGATATGTTTGTGGTATTGATGCCCACTCAGTCTGTGGTCACAACTGCGCTCAGATACAGATTGACCCTCATTAACTACACTGCACTAACACACACACCATTTGTCGAACCAATATGCACTCACTGGCTTTGGTATTAAGAAATTATTAAGAACTGATCTAAGGTGAATCAAAACATCTGCTTTTACAAAGGTAATATTGCTTTGCTTTAGCTGAAGCGTTTGAAGCCAACAATTGCAAATGCTTTATTAAATGTGAAGTCAACCCAAAAATGTTCTGATCAGTATTATGTTTTATGTGTCCCTACTAGTCTACACACAGTGTTCTGATTCATATCGCATTTGTGGAATATGAACTAAGCAGCAAAATCCATCTGGTTTTATCCAGCTCAGGGGATGGCCATTTTGCCACGTTCTGTCAACAGTAAATGTCATAACATTTGCTCAGGGCTCTGGTAATAACCAATCACAGCTCAGTTTGCCAACGCCACATGACCAAATGATTGGTCATTACCTGAGCCCTGAGCTACTGCAATGTTATTCTATGTCGACGGCAAGTGGCAAAATAGCTTCACTGTGAGATGAATAAAAACAAGTGTATTTTGTTGCCTGGTTCATAATCCACAAACGCAATGTTAATTAGTCACTTGAGTCATTTTGACAAACTAGCAAAGGTTGCATGCGGTAATGAAGTTGCCTGCCTCTGTTTGATTGGTGAATTGGAGTCAGACATCACTAGTAATTCGGTGAATGACACCAAAAAGCAATATAAAGAAAATTAAATATGCCAATAAAATAAATACATAGATGAAAAAAAAGTAATGATGGGAAAGCATGTTAATTTAATGGAAAAGTAAATAGACAATTTCAAAATTTTTGCCAGCCTGGACATTTGGGTGTTGGAGGAATTGATATGGAATCAAAACAATACAATTTGCATAAAATATACCTGTGCAATTAATAAAAAGATGGGTTGGTTAATAGGTCGTTTGTGGTTGTGCATTTGTGAAATTCTCAGTCTCCTTTGGCCGTCTTTTTCGCGCCATCCATCTGCTCCTCCTCTTGCTCCTTGTCCTCCTCCTCCTACTCAAGGAGAGCAGTTCTGCTCTGCAACTCACTGTGCTATTTTTGGTCCTTTGTGCTACTTGCTGTTTTAAAGACGCAGTTGCAGTTGTTAGTGCATCACACAAATCGCACAAAAGCGTGGACACGTGTTAGTGAACGGGCAATATTATGCGTTTCAGACGGAGTGCGTTGATCTAGTCTGATGTGCTTGATGGCTGGGATGCAGAGAGGTGCGAGTGTGGGTGGAGAGTGCAGGATGCTGACTAAAGGCTCTTTTTAAAAGTGCAAGACTGTTAAAGAGTAGCATAAACACTTAGGCATATTGCTGATTTGCAGAAAATGTCTCATTCTCCTTTGCATTATTTGCATCTTTTGTTCTCAATCTTCTGTGCACAGCTCTGTTGAGGGCAGGGGTGCATCTTCAAATGTGACACCATTGGATACCATTATACATGGCACTGCTTCTGTGCCACTGAGTCATACAGCTTGTAGCCTCAATCGGCTGCTGCGTTAAATGTCAATGCCCTAATTTAGACTATTGTTTACTTGTAAATGACAACAGCATAAAAGAAATGCTGTTTTAGTCAACGCTTGGACTCTCTCTAAATATTCCCTTGGATCTTGGTTTAAATATACTTGAGTGATAATCATTAAACACGTGATTCATTAAGTATGAATCACAGCTACTCAGGGGTGTTTGCCTTCGTTGCCTGGCATTGGCTGGTGGGGAAGGGCGAAAATACAGTACATTGAGAAATAAAGGATGCGTTCGCTCTACCACATGCTTTGTTCCATTTTAAATAAATTATAGTTTGTAATTCACTTTGATATGAGTTGTTTGCTCTGGTATGAACGTAAACAAGAGACGTATGATGACATGTATGCCAGGTTAGACAGTAAAGAAAGTGGAAAAAAAACAATTATAGGGCGGTCAGACAAAGAGATAGAGATGCAGTAGATTAGACTGATTAAGGATAAAGCTAGAAATATGTTGACTGGTGCCATTAAAAAATTAAAGAGAAGGAAGATTAATTGATCAATCAAGTGTTTGCAATGTACCCCAAAGCATGCCTTTAATTCATACTCCACAAACGCAATAATCAGAATACTGTCTTTACTCTAGGAGAACCACATTGAATATATTATTGTGAAGAACATTTTTGACTTATCTTAAGATGTTGAAAAAACGATCTATGTGTCATACCAGACCTACGTCTTTGGTGCCCATAGAGCGCAAGGGCGTATGAACCTCCAATGAGGCGAATGATGGGAAAGAATAAGAGAAGGAGAGTGCAGGGGGTAAACAGTGGTTCATCTCCGTTTTGGATTACACCTCAGCTCATTGTACGAATGCACTGCTCTCAGGTGTCCTCTTCAAGTCACCAACCACTTGGCACGGGTGTGCTTGCAACGCAGCCCCAGAGCCTCTCCTCATACCTTCCTTGGGCTTGGAGCTCAGTAAACAATGATGCGTCCTTCTTTCATGCCTCTTTAAAGAACTCATCAAAGCCAATTACGCTATAACTCTGTTCACTGACAGAAAGGATGTTTAGTTTTTCCTATCAACTGAGCTTTATTTTTGGCTCGCTAGTAAGCTTTCTTCTAAAATTATCTTCTTGTAGTTTATAAGTCATATATAGTCTGCCATTTTAACCTGGTGAGGCTATGCTCGGGGATAATCTGATTACCATGACCTCCTTTAGGGTGATGTCACATCATGTTTGTGAGCAGGCCAGTCATTGGCCTTGTGGTCATGCTTTACCTGTCACCCTGATCCCACATCAGCCTCAGGTTTCTCATAGCGTAGGGCACTGGTCCCATTAGGTTGTATAAAGACTCTGTCTTGTCATTGCATTGCTACACAACTTTACAGACAGAATACTCATTTGGTGTCGGAGAGCATGGTTCATCATACATTAGTGGAAAAAAAACCCTCAATTAAGAACTATAAAACATAAGATTATGTGGGACACAAAAATGTAAAGCTGCCTATCAAGATAAACACAATATTTTTACAATGATATTTGATCAGTAAATACACTAGTTGCCCATTCTCACTCACCCATCCCATGTAGGTGGACCCTATATTGTGCATCTTTATCAGAGACTTGCACAACCTTATAAAAGAACTTGCTGTTATTTTTGGACCATTAAGACTGTAACAAAACAGACAACTAGCGAAAAAATCCAACGTATGCAGTGGTGGAAAGACAATACAATTTTTATTAACAAAGGAAAAACATTAGGTTGCCGGATCTAAATGCAGCAAATTCTAATTGTGTAAATTAAGCCAGTACACACCTACTGAATTGGTTTGATCTCCATAAGTGATAGAAAACTTGTTATTTACTAAATTAGAATGCTGTAGTTTGCTAAGATGCAAGTTATTGTCTTAACAGTACATATACTCTATGTAAAAACTGAGGACATACAAGTGCTGTTTCATTTCAATACACTTCCCTTACACTTGTTTTTCTCCTTTATTTATGCTTTTATTCCTCTTCCTATCAATGCATTTGACCTTTTTGAACTTGTTTGACATTATCCTTTGTAGTAATATTCAGTAGTAATATTAATTGGCCCTTGCTTAATCACCAATGTTATTACAATTGGAATTTAAATCATTTCTATAATCCCCCCCTGATTATGTGGCGCTCCCTGGAGGCCTTATCACTCGTTAATGAAGCTTTAATGATGGCATTCCTGGTATCGGTCACTGTGGGTGTGGACTAACACTCGCCCTAACATCCACATTTGTTTTAAAAGCGTACAAGATGCGGGTATGCATGCACGAAGCAAGAAGCACAAGCGAGGCTGACATCGCATGCTGTTTTTACCGCTTCAAATGGGTGCTGTGTTTACATAGTCAACAATCATCTGAATAGAGGGAGCCCTCATGTCTCGAGGCAGGCTTGTCGAGTGTGTGTGTTTTAATTTTAATAGTGTCATTTCATTGGAACATAACACAAATGAAACTTAATCGGCGATTTGGCATCTTCTGTTTTTTTCCTCTTCTGGTTAATACTTAACATCGGTTGCAACAGTCCAAACAAGTACTTTATTAGCTACTAAACAGATTAGCGAGGCGAGATATGCCGTATAGCCCTATATAATGCAGCATGGCTGCGTCTGGCTGTGAGAATAAAGAGGAGTGGGGCTGTTGAGGAAAAGGATTAGACGGTTGGTCCCAGGAGCTAATCCCTTGGAGAGTGGTGGAGGGTGACATGGTCACTAACTTGCAAATTCATGCTAGAAATGATGGGACTGCTGCTGTTTTCACATCTCAGTCATTTATGAGGAATTAAGGAATTGAACATTTAGAATTTGTGATGTAATTATGTGAATCGGTTTTGTTTGTTTCATTGAGAATCAATTGGGATTTTTTGTGCACTTGGGGGAAATGTTTACATTTTTGATGAAGCTGAATTTTTGGCATGCGAATTGAATGAGCGGAGCATTTTGAATTTCAAATGTGACAAGCTGAATGTGTTTTGCTGAAAGTCTTCAAGGATAAATTAGATATTTTTGCTGAAAAGGTATAATTGTTGGGGTGTACTCATTTTGTGAAAGTTGAAAATCATTCTCAAGGTGAATTGAATAAGATAAACGACTTAAGTTTCAAATGGAAATCATGTAAACGTGGCACTCGAATGAATGAATGATAACACAACCCTCGGAGTAAACATGGCCTCTATAGGGATGAATCTGGATTTTTCATTTTTTGGGATGAAAAATGATGATTTTTGGTCGGGATAACTTTCAATATTTCAAATTATAGATGTACTCAATGACAAGATTTTTTGGGTTATGTTGAAATTGGCATGATGTGAAATGAATGAATTATGTGAGATGCATATCAAAAAGTGTGAGGAATAAGAAATAGAAAATATGTGTGAAGGTTCAGCCTTCGCACAATTTCTCGTTTCACTATTTATAAGCAATGTAATTTATATTACTTTACAATCCTGAATTTGGACATTAAAAAAAAAAGAGCCCTATATTCTGCCTAGCAACTACAGTCACATCCAATATATACCTAATACAATCTCCCGATATTTCCCCCCCGCTAACTGTTAAAAAAGAAAAAATTCAGGTTGAACCATGTCTTTCGTACAGTGGAATTCTTCTTCATTTTACCCAGTACACATTGTAGTATTAGTATCTAGTGTCACTGTCCTTGTAGATTACAGAACAATTACAAGACAAGCTGTGTATTCACGACCGTCCATATTCAGACGTGTCTGTGTGCTTGTCCAGTACAGTGCTTTGAGTATGTAGCCTTGTGTGAGCACAGAGGTCGGACAGCAGGACACGCTGGCGCTAGAGCATGAGCCTACACTCCCCATACCACACCACACACACACGCACACGCTGCACAAACACATGTACACATCACCACAGAGCAACAATGACCCCATTCTCACACCGCAGCCCAAGACAGAAAGAGAGCATGGCTCACAGTGGCAGAGGAGTCACTGCAGGGGAGGAGGAGGAGGAGGAAGGAGCAGCCATGGGCGACTTCAGGCAGGGAATGAGAGAGCGGAGGCATGGATGCAAGCAAGCAAGGAGCAAAGCAGGAATGTAGAAAACCCCTCCAGGCTCAAATGGGAATGAAGAGATGGATGGATGGGGGAGGGATGGATGAATGCAGCAATGGGGAGATGTATAACACCGGTTTGACTTTAGTGTGTAGGGTAACATTGTGTGGGACAAAAATGTACATATGAAGTGTTCAAGGTTTAGAAGTGGATCGGTTTAATGCATTTAAAATGAATAATTAAAGGGTTTGCTGTGAGGTGTATCCAAGCCAGTCGATTTGAGGAATTGTCATTTAAGAGGTGACATCCAAGACTTTTGTCCTTTTTAGTAAATTTGGGGATTTTGGTGCTGTAATACGGGTATAACCAATAGCTAATGCTCGCTATTTCTCCTGTAAAACAATTTCTTCAAAAGACATAGTGTAAGTATTGCAACAATTTCTTTCATTTTATTTGTATACCGAAAACATCAAAAGCTGAATGTGAGACAAGGGGTCAACAGTTCAGAGCTGCCATTTTAAATGGTTACACTATTGTAGGGCTGTCTAAGGTCCAACCTAGGGAGCATTGGTGCACCACTGCACAGTTTTTTACTTGCCTCATCTCGCTTGATGAGACTACTCAATTTGAATATTCATACTGCTGTCGGTCCGAAGAAAAAAAATGAATTATATTGAACTCTTAGTGTGCACCTGAAATTGCTGTCCCTCAAGGGTTTGGGGGTGAAAAGTTACAACACTACAAGCAATTTGTCTTTCTTCAATGAAGCCTGATGTCGTGGATAGCTGAAGAATAAATATGAAAGAATGTGTCATCATTTTTACCATATCAGCTGTGTAGTTGGATATTGTCAAGCGGAACATGCCCACTTGCACAGTGAAAGATCAAATGATATAAAAACCTTTAAGAATGTATTAAATGCTACACGTTCTCATTAAATGCAAATATTAGTCAAACTTGTCCGCCCTGTCAGCAAGCTCACACATTTTGCTATTTGCAAATACATTGTCTGTTTGGACTTGTTATAAAAGAAGAGTTTGGAAGCTTGGCCATCACACATTTCTAAATGAGATTTTAATGGTTTTGTGCATATGTTGGCCAAAACAAAAGGGGCTGCTCTCCCTGCTTCCTTGTTAGGTCCTCAGTAAAAAAAAAAATGGACACCTCTTTTCAATATGACTTCAGTTGTATTTATTTTCAGTCTGCAGTAAAAAAGAAAAACCGATGGCCCTGCCAGTCCCAATAATTTGGAGGGGAGAGTATGTAATGTTGTCACACAATGAAGACAACAGCATCAGTGCTATGTTGGCCTAACATGAGAGTTTCACAAGTTGCGTTATCGGTGCACTTTGTCTTGATGTTTGTCACTGTGTGAACACAAGCAGACTTTAAAAAGATGTTTGAGTCACATCAATTATTGTCATATTGTAGTGACAGTGATCTCAGTCATTGGCCGCAAGAGCACCAGAGCAGAACACAATACACACACACACACACACACACACACACACACACACACACACACGGGTGCACACCGACCATGATTATTTTCTCCACTGATCAATAAACATTTGATTGGAACAAAAAAAAAATCCCTCTTCTCTCTCTCTCTCTCTCTCTCTCTCTCTCTCTCTCTCTCTCTCTCTCTCTCTCTCTCTCTCTCTCTCTCTCTCTCTCTCTCTCTCTTTACGCATTGCAGTGCATACTAGACTCTCTGTGGACCTGTAAGAATTGTGACACACATTTGCTTCCATTCTCATGCTCCATTTTTGATGTGCCCACATGCATATTAATACAACAGATGCGAAGCTGTGGTTATAACTTGATAAAACATGTGCAATGCAAATGTAGGTGATACAATGCATGCCTAAATTCAACATCTAGAATACAAGAAGTGACGTTTTTCCAACTTATTTGATTGTCTCCAACTCTGATGGGCGTACAAAAGTAGGTCAACAATCCAAATCCGGACCCAGACGATTCCTGATGTATTAAAATGACAAGGGTAGGACCGTTGGATTGCTTCGTTGAAGACTTCTCAAAATCGTTCACATACTCTATCTTTGTTGCACCTATTAGTGTGTTTACTCTTCTATTAGAGGGTCATTGTTGTTGTTTGCAAGCAGCCTGGCACGGCAAGCCTTGACTTGGGCCAAAGAGAGTGGGTGCTGAGCATCCCGCTGGTCAACTGCACCTTTAGCCACACGCATGGGGACATTTGGACAAAAAATGAGCAACTGAGAACTAGATTTGGCTCAATGAGGTTTTGACATTTTTGCAGAAGAGGGATTTAAAGGTTTATGATCACAATTAGGTCTTGGGGATTTATACATCAACTATCACACCCATTATCTTCATAGGATGAAATTGTTATTAGGGTCATCTAGATCACTAGTTCTCTAATAGAGGTACAAGTACCCTTTGCGGTACGTAAACACACTTCAGGGGGTATGTCAGATTTTCATAGGATTTTCAAATTGAGAGCACATGAATTGGAATCCATCCATCTATTCATTCCTTTTCTATAGCCACTTATGCTCACCAGGATTGCTGGCTTCCTGGTGCCTATCCCAACCGTCTTTGTGCAGTTGGAATATGAAGCAAAATCATGCTAAACTGAGCTACAGTGACTCTTTTGCAAAATGCTGCCTTTATCCTAGCTCGTCAAATATCTTTTTTTTTTTTTAATGAAAGGGTAGCTGACACCCTTGACTAGTGATTATTTTAACATTAAGCCACTTGAGCTCTGTGGTGATGAACTGTGACCATTGAATGACAGTGTTGCTCACGGTGGGGACGAAAGCCATGCATACTACACATCCATTACATACTTACTTACTTCAAATTAAGGAGTGGAAATCAATCTTTCATATGAAACCATCCTTGTTTACATAGACATAACACAAAATATTCTGTTGGCCTTGAAAGATTAGTGAAAATGCTAAGAAACGGCTGGGCTGGCACACTAGGGGTTGCCTTTTCCGATAACGTTTGGCATTGAAACAGTTAATGTGTATGGACCTTTATGATCTGTGTGAAGATTTATTACCTGGAATGACTTCTTACACAGCTGAGTGTTTTCAAGAATTAATTGTGTGTTTTTCTTTTCAGTTATTTTTTAACTTTTCTTGATTTCTTGATATAATAAAATGGTGGATGCAATAACATTGTATTATTATGTTTTCAAAAGTGGAACTAAAACTAATATGTCTTTTCTCTATTCATTTATATCCTTAACTGAACATTGACAAAAATGGTATTTCACTGTCAGTTCTCAGTAACTCAATTTGTCACACTAACATCATGGACTATCTCCATTTTCTATTGAGAGTTTAAGATAAATGAACTCAATTCAAAGTGGTGTCCTTTCCCTCGTCCCGCACCACACACTCCATCACTATAAGAGCCAAGAAGAGGTCTCCTTATTTAAAAAATCCATGTCTTCAGAAAGAGAGGGGCGGTCTAGTCACCTGAACCTGGCAGCTGCATTTGTGTGTAGACAAAGTGAATGACTCCAGGGTGAGAGTGTGCTCCAGCGACAGCACTCTGGAGCGAAGCCTTGGCGCCTGATGCAGGTCCATGTGGAGTCAAACTGGGGTATCAGTAACACACGCTGCATGGGAAGAGACCCACAAGATGCCTTTAATGGGTTTACCTGGAAGTAGTACAAGATATGATGACAATACTGCAATGGAAGACAATATGAATGTTTCACATTCAAGATGCAGATGGGAAACATTTCACTACCGGGAAAGATGCGGTAATCCAATCACAACATTTTAACTGCAATCACTGTTTAAGGCAGTACAATTCAAATTGTGGGTGAGGTGATGTCAGGAGGGCGCGGATGACCCCAGAAAAAAGGCTTGGTTTTTGTCATGTAAAGTGTAATTGCAATTAAATAAGAATTTTCTTCAATTTTTTATTTTTTATTTTTAGTTTCAGATACTTTGATGCAATTGGTTATTTTTTTCTGTTTTAGATTAATCTGTAACCCGTATAACGGCTGCAAAAAATAATGAATAGTCGTTGAAAGTTGATTTCAATTGCTTTTTTTTTTGTTGATGTTACAAATGATACAGGTTTAGGTTTACTTGTACAATTTTTAAAGATAATAATCTTATTTATAGTCAGTGCGTCGAGTGGGGGGGCATGAAAAATGTTCTCTTTCTTGGGGGGCTCGGCAAAATATAATTGAGAAGCACTAGTTTGAGGCGATTGTGTAGGACAGCAGCTATTAAATAACTTGGTATCTTACTTAAAATTCCTTCAAATGATCAGGATTCAGATAAAAATGAAAAGATATGTTTTGCTTGGTTAAATGAAAAACAATGGATGCAGAAGCCAATAAAATACATTTCTACCTAATAATAAATGTAGATATTTAATTTTAGATATTCATTTTAACCTAAATTTAAGATGTTAGCTGCAGATAATTCCAGTCTTTGGATTGAAATTGTAGACAAATACGTTGTCTTTCCATTTGGTTTGTGAAACAAAAAGATGTCAGAACCACAGTAATGATTTTTTTTCTGACTAAAACAGCATAGAGTAAGTCTTTGTTAAAAAGTGATCAGTAGGAATGACAACTGTGTCAGATGAGTTGTTTTCGTCTATTAAACTGCCATTGAAAAGTAAACCAATGGCGCGCACCCGCCTATATGGGGTACTTGAGTGCTGCTGGCACAAAGTTTTGTTTTGTTTTTTAACTCGAATTATTTGTGGACTGGTTTCACCCCTTGATCCATGTATATATCATTGTATCTTACTACCACTTAACAATGTTCATGATTGAATTCATGAAGTATTGCAATTTTGCGGTCAGATTATGTCCCAACAACTACTACGAGCGTACTTTCATGATAGCCTGAACATTATATATTGCAACCCGGTGCTGCGGAAATTCGCCAAGTGTCCAGATTACACACTTCGAGCCTGTCAGTAAGTGAAACCATACCTTATTGCTTGAGTATTTTGTCTCAGCACCCATTCAAGGTCCTATTTCTTGCGTGTTTGTGGTCTTAAGTCTAAGTGAAGAAAGGCCGGAGAAGTAAAGTGGAGGGAGTCACTGAGACACAAAGACACGACATACCGTATGTTTCTATGTGCTGCCTGCAGAAGGACAAAAGCGCTCCCTCTAGTCATTTCTTTTACCTCTGCAAGGCCGCATCTTTTCATCCCCTCTTCTTTCATATCCTCTTCTTTGCCCGTGCAAGTCCCTTTTCTGCCCGAACGTCCATTTGGTCTTTTTCTTACACTCCTCCTCTACCTCGCCCCCGTTTCCCAGCTGCGCTATCCCACCCTCCTTTCTTGGCCTTGTTTTCTCTTGCTTTCATGCGCATCATCTTCATTGTTGCCATCAAGCCACCAACACTTTCGCCTTCTTCATCTTCTTACCCAGCCTTGAATACCACCTGCTAAAGTACTAAAGTATTGAATAACTTGAGGCACTAAATAAATTGATTTAGGTAGTAAGTTAATATATTCTAAGAGACTCAAGTAATTGATTTTTTTGTGTTAATGTTATCGATTAGTACTTCATTACCAAAAGTAATGGTTTACATTAGTAATTATTTAATATGTTACTGTCCATTTTTTGATCATCCTTTAACCAAGCACTTGAAAAACATACAAATTAGTACCTGGGCTTGAATCTCTGGTCTCTTGTCTTTTGGATTAATATCAGATGTAGTGTTGTAGAAATGCCTTCAACTCACAAAATAATCAACCAAAAATGTATATATATATATATATATATATATATATATATATATATATATATATATATATATATATATATATATATATATATATATATTGCAGATAACAAATAAAAGTTACTGTATGTTAATGTTTGCATCAAAACCTTTGTACTTGCCGAGTGGGTCTTTTGCATTTGATAATTAAAATCAAACAAACATAGCTAAAATCAAATAAGCAACATTGGTTCAATCAAAAAAAAAAAAGCTGGATGCATAATATTCTGTCCTTCTTTAAATATTATTGTTGGCATACATCTGATTTGGAAGGGTGCAGTTCAGTGTGGCATCCTTGTAGCATTAATGGAAAAATTGTGCCCACCCCAGTGAAGGTGCCCATCCCTACTATTAGGTTGTATATTGCATGTGTAAATGCTTCCAGTTGAATTGTTACGCTGTCATGTCGGCATGTCACAAGAGCTGGTTGTCAAGTGATCAGTGGGATGTGATAAAATGGAGAAAAGTGTTGTAAGACAGTGGGAGATGGTACATGAACTTGTTGAATTGCCGAGTTGGCACCATAGCAACCCAAGCGCTTTCATGCTGCTAAATCTAACCACTAGCGTACATTCTTGGTTCAAATGTTTATGTGCTGAGACAAATCTAATTGCATACACTCACCTGCCACAATATTAGTTATAAAGGTTGTAAATTGTACCTGATATTTTTGGCTTTTTAGCTAAGTTAAATCTTTTTGAGAGAATTATAATGTCAGGTTTCAAGTCTCTAATATATTACAATCGTCTATACATTTAAAATAAGTTACAGTTGTGCATACAAAAGCAGAATTTTGACAGATCGTATTTTTTTTCACAAAAGGTTAACTCCCATTTGAAATTTACTGTCTAATCATAAAACAACAATAATTACAGGTTGTGTGTTCATGCGAAATGACAGCTGTGCCTTCAAATGCTCTTTAGCTTAATGCTAACACACAATACAAAACATCAGAACAACAAAGCTAGCTCCAATGTCTTTAGGTTATTGCCTTTTAAATATTTTGAAAACAAATGATGTTGCAGCTCATAACATCAGACAATAGAACAATGTTCCTGGGCATATTTTCGTCATCTGTTGTGAAAAGCATCTTTTTTGTAGCAATGTTCTGCCCCAAATCTTGGAACACATTCATGTTTTCAAAACTTCCATTACATAAAATTGAATGCGCAAACAATAACATGAATGTTCTCTTTCGGTGACACACCTGCTAGTTTAGCCAGTGTGACCTCCGCCCTTGTTACCATAACAACAAAATGATTACACAGCACTTTAGCCAAAACAACAGGGAAAGTAGTTATATGTGTCCATCATTTACACACTCATAAACTACAAGTCTGTGAATCCTTTTATTTAAATAATGACGCCATATATTTTAGGCAATTGAGACACTCAGAAAAAACACCTACCATATTCCCATAATAATCTTTAATTAGTTAACTTCAGAGAGATGTATCCTAAAGATTGGTTGTTGAAATACTCTGACGTTAACAAGATGACATCACACACCCAAGAATTGAAAATTCAAGTAAATCCACCTCGCTCCGCAGGTGTATTAGACTTACTTAATTGTCCTTGGGTGTGATTGGGTGCGTGAACAACAATTGGCTGGCAACCATTTCAGGGTTTCCAAATTCAGAACTTTGAACTGTGCGATAGATATGCTCCACGCTATCTCACCGTGCTCTCTCCTTTGCAAAATGTGACAATAATATTACAAGTGCACTCCTAATTTAGTCAAAATGGAGCATTATTCTTGTTGAATTGGCAGAATATTTGATTCATGTCTCTTATTGGATTTCATTATAATGTGCCTGTGGTCATTATAATGTGGCTGGTATTTATTTTAATCTCTATCAAAATATGCCGTGATGCTTCTCACATGCTCACGAGTGTTATTTGTTTATTTCTATTGTATGTAAACATAAAATGAGCAAAACCAGAGGCTTGTGAACAATCTGTTAAAGATGTTCTCTCCATGTGCAAAATAACAGCAATAACAGCATGCACATTCATTCATAAGCTTTTTCTCCATCAACTTACTAGTTTTCCCTGCATGCACATGCACCATCTTTATCACTGTGCTTGTGAGAGACAGCCCTCACCAACCCAAGGGGCGGGTGGACACACCCTTGTCAACATGCAAACATTTCTCTCTCATACATACACAGTGAAAAAGTTGAGCCCGGAGGAGGAGATCAGCTGTCTCTTGCATGAAATAGAAAGGGTGACCACAGGACTTGCTGGTATTAATAAATTAGATTGGGGTGAAACGAGTCCTCAAGTAATTTGAGTACCTTGGTTCAAAAAAAAGGCTTGAGGGATTTTTTTTCTCGCCACAGATACCCACTTACAGTATTAATGTACGAGACTGTACGCTCATCAGAAAAAATGTCAAACGGATCCCAGCAACAATTGTTAATGTGTTGATTACAGTAAAACACACCAAAATCGCAGCAAGAAGGCCAACTTCAAAATAAACCTTAGTTTACCAAATAATATATGGGCGTGAATGCCTGGAAGTGCTTTTATTTTGAAGTACGCAACGTGTCACGGTGTAACAACTTAACTAGCCTTTTTACTGCAACTGTAGACGACGTAATTTCGCTAGTATTGACATACGGCACCTGTTTCCAATGTTCACCTGTGGCTCGAACTCCATTATGCTTGCGTCAAACTGAAATTTGACGCTAGCTAGCTGCGCTTTAGTGCTGACTTCTTAGACGTAAATGACTGCACATTTTGGTTCTGACACCCTGACGCAATTGCCGTTCGTACTGATCACATTCTAACAAAATATGCTGACTCAAGTATGCTTTTTCAGCCAGTAAATCACAGACATATTTTTATTGAGAGATTTTTCGGACGATGAGGAGGAGGAGGTGGAAAGTAGTGTGCTGCTAAGCACAGTTTATGTTTAAAAAAAAAATATTGAGGTGCAAAAACGTATAAAAGTTTGTCGTTCGTAATCAAGTGGAATTATGTGATCAGCAAGCAAAAACATGTTTTTGCTTGTTGATCAAAATGAATGACCTGCTGGTAAAACCACCAAGTGCACAATGTACTACTTTTATTTGTCATGCAGCATATTTTTTCACGAGTCATAATCTGGCTGTGGTTTGACCGTGAAAAACGAAAACAGGTTTCTCTGAGAGCTTGTAGACAGAGAGACACACCTTATGCCACGTAAAGGCTTTGCTGTGTGTTTTGAGAAGAACATGTGTATGTAAACAAAGATTCTGCTATTTGTGTGTGAGTGTGTGTGTGTGAGAGAGAGAGGCCACCCTTTGCATAAGCCTGCAGATAAGAGTGAGAGCGAGAAGCCAGCCTTTACCTGCCTCCCAGTGCTTGCGAAGTGTGTACACTCCAAATATTTCCATAGCAGGCTCACACGTGGAAACGGAGGAGGAAGTCCTCCGTGGAGTACACTATGAGGCGGAGAGACTCGGAGGGATCTGGGGGAAATCTGGTAGTACATCATGCAAACACACAAGATGAAACCCCATATTATTGTGGTTGTCATTTGCTGTGCAGTATTGTACTGCATCCGCATTATTATTAATGATAGATTTGTTGCTTTATGTATACATAGTGATACATTTGAATAATTTTCATCTAATCAAAAACAGAATGCGCATGGCCAATTGAAATTTCCTGTCAAACTAACCATAAAACAAAGAGAATTACATGCTGTTTTAACAGCAACCAGTTCATTGCCTGAGGAAAGTCTATTTAGCTTAATGCTAAAAAAAAAAAAGCAAAATACCGTAGATGGGTTAATGAATAGTATGTTGCAATGTAATAAAATAATTTTTTAGCTCAAATGGTGGAGAAACACCATATATTCTTCATATATGCATGGTAGAAGAGTGGTTTGCACGTCCGTCTCACAGTTCAGAGGTCTCGAGTTTGATTCTAGCTCCGTTCTTCGTCTGTGGGGTTTTCATGTTCTCCCCATGGGTTTTCTTTGGGTGCTCTGGTTTCCTCAAAAACATGCACTGGCCACTCCAAATTGTCATGAGGTGTGTTTGTGAGTGTGAGTGGTCATTCTGGCTGGCAACCAGTTCAGTGTGATCCCCCCTTTTCTATATCCACTTGTCCAACACTTGTGTCGAAAATGGATGGATGCATATGTCCTCTTTCCTCTGTAAAGAACTGTAATTTTCCTAAGCCTGTCTTAATTTCCTTGTTTATCTACAGTATATGGCTAAGACGCACACCACAAAGGACAGCACAATGTTCATTGAATTAAAGCAAAAGATAATTGCACAAACTCTTTAATTCTTTACATTCCATTTTGTCATTTTTCTTATTTTCTGAATACAATAATGAAGGGCTAATTTTCCTATCAAAAAATGAGGGGCAGGGTGGAATAAAGGGCATTTCCATTCAGTTTCCTTTTTTTTTTAATACTTGAATTTTATTTGATTTCTTTAGTATCATTTTACAACTGGAACGCCAGTGCCAGTGACCTTACTGAGGATAAGGGGCTATAGAAAATGGATGGATGGATAGTATCATTTTCTAAATTTTAATTAGTGTTATTTAATCTATTTTTTACATGAATCAACTCAGGTGGCTCGGTGGAAGAGTGGTTAGCACACCCACCTCACAATTCAGAGCCCGGAGTTCAAATCTAGCTCACTCCAGCATTTTTTTCACATTCAAACTGTTATTTCTTTATGGGTGTCACAATAAAATCTCAAACCAAATAAGGATTTCAATACAGTGAGTCCGCAAATTTGAGTTATTTGTTGTTTGTGTCACATATTATAGTTTTCTCCATTATTTTTTTAGATTTCTCAGATAAGAGGAGAAATTTGCAAATACGTAGTTATTTGCAACTTGTTCAAAGAAATGAGACACAGCTCTTTGGTGTGTACAAGTGAAATAATGAATTTAATATTCAAAATGTAATTTTGAGAAACTCATAACTGTTTTGAGAAATATACCAAAGCCAAAACCGTAAGCGTCTTGTGTGTTCCTCCTCACCTTCAGTCCTCATTCTGGAGCCAGTGGAGCGTGACGACCTGAGCGGGAAGACTTTGAAGATCACTGACTTCGGCTTGGCGCGCGAGTGGCACCAGACTACCAAGATGAGTGCGGCGGGCACATATGCCTGGATGGCACCTGAGGTCATTAAGTTATCCCTCTTCTCCAAGAGTAGTGACGTGTGGAGGTGAGTGCCAAATTCCTCTTTTTGTTGTGTGTCACATTTGAGCTTCATGTTGTGTGTGTGTGTCTGTTGTCACAGTTTTGGAGTGCTGCTTTGGGAGCTGCTCACCGGAGAGGTTCCCTACAGAGAGATAGATGCGCTGGCCGTAGCTTACGGTGTGGCCATGAATAAGCTAACACTTCCTGTCCCCTCAACATGCCCTGAACCATTCGCTCAGCTCCTCGCAGGTAAGCTGGACCACTTCACCACTGCATAGGTGGCAATATAGCCTATTTGATGTAAGGACCCGATCATAAATACATTATTACATACATGCATACACGCATACACGCATACATGCATACATGCATACATGCATACATGCATACATACATGCATACATACATACATACATACATACATACATACATACATACATACATACATACATACATACATACATACATACATACATACATACATACATACATACATACATAGCCAGCTACTGTACATCTAGATAGATAGATATATACAGTATAGAACTCACTACCTTTAGATAGATAAAACGAGCTACATCTAGAAATCTGTAACTAGCTACCTAGCTACACCTAGATAGTTAGATAGAACTGGCTAGCTAGCTACATCTAGATACAACTAGCTAGCTAGCTACATCTAAATAGACCGAACCAGTTAGCTACGTCTAGATAGAAAGAACTGGCAAGCTAGCTACATCTAGATAGACCTAGCTATCTACATTTAGATAGATTGAGCTTGGTAGCTCAATCAAATTTGCTAGCTTGCTACAATAATATAGAATTAGCTAGCTACAGCTAGCTAACACTAGCTTGATGGATCCTTAGCCATGTTTTTTTGTTTGTTTGTTTTTTTTACTGAAACCACTCGTAACTATTTTGTTGATACATATCGTTTCTATTCAACTAGCTACAGCTAGCTAACACTAGCTTGATGGATCCTTAGCCATGTTTTTTTGTTTGTTTGTTTTTTTTACTGAAACCACTCGTAACTATTTTGTTGATACATATCGTTTCTATTCAACAGAGTTGTACGTAATTTTTAAGGTGTTTAAGGAAACTAGTCATCATCTTAGGAATGATAGATTGCTCAATAGAGAGTCAGTATGTTAGATGTTAGGTAGTATACAGTATTTGTATTTATATTTTCATTGTTTTTATTCTGATTCGATTCACCTATGCTGATATACTGTACTTGTGTTACTCTGTGAGTAGTAACTCATCCTGAGTAAAGTCAAAGCGCCTTCACAATCTAGCTGCACTCTTTCAAGCCACATTTTACACTGTCTCATCAAAAGAGCGTCTTTCACTTAGAACGTCAATCTACTAAATCTCTCTTCCACCTCATTGTCTTCATCTCATCCATGTTCATCTTTTAATCCCTCTTTTGTCAAGTCTTGAGTTCTGTCTCATTTTTGCTCTCCTTATGTCTGTGTGGATCAACTGGTAAGTGAAGACCTACACTGGAGTTCAGTGGGTCAGTATGATTTCAGTGAGGCGTTGGACAGATTTCAGCAGATATGTGAAGGTGTGATGACAGTCATGTCGTGTGCGGTTGTGTCTGCTTCGTTTGGCACGACATGGTCACCATATGTCCACTCTCTGCTGCTTCCACTCATTCCTAGAAAATCTGTAATACTGTACTGTATTTGTCCCTCCTTTTACAATCATGGTAGATCTGAGCAATTTGGAACAGTAATATAACCCCGCCTGATTTGTATTTTCCACAATATTGCGATTTATTTTTTCAAGGTCCTCTGCCTTAGTATTTTTGAACAAGCACAAGTAATAACTAATCACTGGAGAGTTTGGTGTTGTTTTGTTTTTTTCCAAATTGCATTTGTGAAAATTCTTTGAAAATTCCAATTTACTACATTATGATACCAATTTGATGAATTGAAAGATTTTGGTCTACTCTTCTTCACAGAAATGTTTGAATTCTGTCATTATGTTTGGAGCATGAAACAAATGTAAGATCATACCTCCTCATCCCAATTGAATTTAAGTCAAGACTGATTTGGCAGGTGAAAAGCCTTCATGTTTTCTTTTTTTTTTTTTTTTTTTTGGGAGGTTGATGTTATATTTTTTGTAGTCATACTGCTACTGTGTCTCCTTAAGAGCCACCAAAACAAAACTAAATTTGACCCCCCTGACATGAGCTAACGCAGCTGTGCATTTGGATTGTTTCACAGAGTGCTGGAGCCCAAACCCCCACAGCAGGCCCTCCTTCACCAGCATCTACCGGCGGCTGCTTGCCATCGAGCAGTCGGCCATGTTCCAGATGCCCCTGGAGTCCTTTCACTCCTTGCAGGAAGACTGGAGGCTGGAGATCCAGCAGATGTTTGATGAGCTGCGGGCCAAAGAGAAGGTGCGAAACCCCCTAAATCTCACAAGTCAGTAAGCGCTGGAGGGATGTTTCTAAAATCGTGCCTCATCTCAGCAACAATCGGCAGGCGTAGGTGTCGGAAGAGGTGATGACAAAGGTGGGGAAAAGAGAAAAAATAAAAAAGGCTCATATCTCTTTTAACAGGAGCTGAGGTCTTGGGAGGAGGCGCTGGCCCGGGCGGCTGAGGAGCAACGAGAGCAAGAAGAGCAGCTGAGGAGGCGAGAGCAGGAGTTGGCCGAGCGCGAGATCGACATTGTGGAGCGTGAGCTCAACATCATCATCCACCAGATGTACCAGGAGAAGCCCAGCGTGAAGAAAAGGAAGGGACACTTCAAAAAGAGCAGGCTGCTCAAGCTCTGCAGGGACGGCAACAGCATCAGCCTGCCCTCTGGTGGGTGCTGACAAGTATTATACGCCCCTAGTTTCTTTTTGATGCGGTTTACCAAAAACGACAAAAATTGGTCATTTTTTCTGGGAATCACTGAGAATTAAATTTAATTATGTCATTATAGACTATAGGTAAATATTTAATGTCAACATTTTAATTTGATTCAATTAAATCTGACTTATATTTCATTTAGTTTCTTGTGTTGAAACAAATAGTTTTACTTGAAGTTCATTTTAAAGGAGTTCATTGTTTTTGCACGATTTTTTTTTTATTCCAGAAATTGAGTTGCCTTCATATATTCTCCTATGCCCAGGCCTACTCATTTGTGCCCCCTGAACTGGACATTTTTTTTTTTAAATTCAAGCAATCCTAGTAAATTGTGCTCTGTAGAGGACTTTCCAACGATGTCTCATGTTTGGGCAGGGTGTAATTATTTCTGCTGTCTTGCTGAGACAAAAGGACACAACAGTTGTCACAAATGAAGGATGACTAAAAGGATGATCTTTAAATGCTCATTTAATATCAAATTTATTATTTTGATACGTTATGTAAATGTAACTGAATTGAATTAAATAACGTCAGCATCGTTTATAATCATTCAATTGGGTTCATGTGTTTTAAGGCTTTGAGCACAAGATCACGGTACAGGCTTCCCCCAGCGTGGACAAGAGGAAGATGCAGGGCAGTGAAAGCACCACGCCACCTGCTAGCCCGGGCGTCATTCCTCGCCTTCGAGCCATACGATGTGAGTCCATGACCTCCAGTCCTGTATAAGAATTACTTGTTATAAAACAGTGGTTGTCAAACTTAAAATAAAACAAACTACAAAATACTTCCCGAATTTAGTGACTACGATTCCATTCTGTATTCCAAAATACTCATGCTGTTTGTTTGTTTTTTTTCCAAATGGGTGACCTCACACACATTGTACCTAAAAGTTAATACAATTGAATGTTTAGTGTGTTTGCATGTGTATTTGCGTGTGGTAGGTTGAGCTAGTTTGTACATAATTCCCATTTTTGGTTGTAAGATAAACATTTCATGCATTTATTGCAAAGAACTTAGCCACATACTGTACCCTGAGTGCGACTAGAGGTACCACAATTTATAAAAACCCTGTTATAGAGCACTCTGTCTTTGTATACGTTGTAGTTCATGTTTAAGGTGTTTCCTCATGTGTTTGTATGAGACAGTGACCCCAAGTGACGGCAGCAAGACGTGGGGCCGCAGCGCAGTGTGCAAGAAGGAAGACATGTCAGCCGGCAAGAAGAAAGGACGCACGTGGGGGCCCAGCTCCACTCACCAGAGGGAGAGGGTCGGAGGCGAGGAAAAGTAGGTGGACTCAAGTATTTGGATAGAAATGTCTGTAAAACTGTAAAACAAACTGAGATTATTTACCTGTAATGTTTAATATGTACTTGTATTATTAGTTTGTGTTTATGTATTTGCTGGTATTACTTTCATTTTATTATTACAGGCAAGCTAAAGGTTTTTGGATGCATCCAGATTTTATTTAATTTTAAGTTGTTGGGTTTTATTTTCAATTGACACACTTTAAACATGATCATGATATGGATTTAGTGGTTTAGGAGTTTTACAATCCACTTACCAGTTAATATCCACCATATTGCAGTACAGTACACTATACTATTTTCTTTTTTTTCTACCCAATGCTTTTTTTCTTCTTTTTTTTTCATTTGTTTCAATTATGTAAAACATGTGATTATTAATTGCAATCATTTACATATGTATCTATTTATGTGTTTATAGCTATGTACAGTATATTTTCAAATATTGTCACTAGTAGCGATCCAATTCAAATGTTGTGTTACTCATTTATTTATTTATCCATTCATTAATTCCAGATTGAAATCACTTAGTGAGGGCTGCAAAGTGTGGTCATCCAGTGCGCCAAACCTGGGAAAGTCCCCCAAGCACGCACCCATGACGGTGGGCTTCTCCAGCCTCAGTGAGATGGGTGAGTTGCTTATTTAATTTTAAAAGAGCCGATCGCAACCAACATGCACGCCCTCACATCCTCCATTTTATCCGTCAGAGGAGTGCTGCGAGTTGGAGGAGTCGCCTGGTTCCCTGCAGCCCTCCGAGACCAGCAGCAACGGGGCGGCCGACGACTCTGGGTCGCTGTGGAGCACCCCTGGATCTGGCGTAGCCACTGCCACCATGGGCTCATCCGGCGCCAGCTCAACTCAGGGTTCGGTGGGAATGGCTGCGGCGCTGAGCCACCAGGACTCGCTGAGACGCTGCGGCCAGAGGAAGAAGAGCGACATGCTGCTTTTGGGTTGCGCCTCGCTGCTGGCCTCAGTGGGGCTTGGCCAAGACTTGCTGCAGCTGGGCAGACTGCAGGTAAGTACATACAGCAGATATGACTTATCTTGGTCCTGGCATTTGATTGGAGTTGAGTAGACTTTTTATATTCATGGTATGAAATGAAGTACAGTACTGTATTCTTATTTCACTCTTAAGACATTTAAGTTGTGTTGTATTTCTCCCTCCAATGAACAAAGTGTATTCATCCAAATGACTTTGTCCACTTATAGTATGTGTGTGAATGCATCCTTTAGTTTTGTTACTATTAAGGCTCTTGATGAGCTCATCCAGAAATTTTCCAAATTTAATCAAATATGATATATATATATATATATATATATATATATATATATATATATATATATATATATATATATATATATATATATATATATATATATATATATATATATATATATATATAATATATATATATATATATATATATATATATAATATATATATGAGAATATATATGAGAATATAGGAAATAGCGACTTATGTGTAGTTTTGTCTATTTTCTTATTTGTTTTGTGTGCAGGTTATTATTTTTGTTACACATCACCACAAAACTTGAATGTTTTTTCTTATATGTCTGAAATTTTTCAAAAATCATTTGTTTGTTCTGTGCCTGCAATTATATATATTTTTTTAATGACAGGCCAGTCTTCATTTTGGCAAATAATTAATTATTCTCACTTATTGTGGCTTTTGTCATTTGTTGATGCAAATATACCTGGTTTGAAAACAAAACAGTTTAGGATTAAATGCAAATTCAACTTAAAAGTGAAATACAACTGAACTGTACTTGATCAGTGATTCGCACTGATAACTCTGCAAATCATAATGGCAATAATAACAATAGTAGTACGGATAACAGTCGTTATGTTACGCTTAAAAAAAGATGACATTGTCGTATCATCATCCTTGTCAGGTACTTCAGGATGAGCAAGATGTGAGAGAGGAACAGAGGAAGAAGAAGGAAAGTCTTTTTCAGCGCACGGGACGTTTCCGTCGCAGCACATCACCACCCAGCAGAAACCTTTCTTTGTCCCTTTCCCGCCATGCTGATTCCATGCTGCCTTCTCTGGACCCTTCTCCGTCCGTCACGCTCCTCTCCTTGTCCTCTCTGTCCGACTGCAACTCAACAAAGTCCCTCCTCCCCTCCGACCCGGACGACTACCCGTTGACACCGGGCAAAATGCAGGCCCCGCCCCCAGCAGCCTCCTCCCTCAACCCGCTGTTGGACTTGCGGACAGAGAGTTTCAAGAAAGAGCCCAATCAGTCGCTCACTCCCACCCACGTGTCCGCCACAATGGCAGTCAACAGGGGGCATAGACGCACCCCGTCCGACGGCGCCATACGACCCCGAGCGCATACTCTTGTCCACCGGAGGACGCCGTCTGACGGAAGTGTGCCCATGCCTCCCCCGCCCGGAGGACCCGTCATCCGAGCAAACAAAGGTAGGGTGCAATGTTTGTTGGTCTTTAATTGACAAGGAATCCCCGTGAAGCTGTCATCTAACAAGCCAGAGCCCCTCGTCTCGAACGATATTTCGCCAATAAGTTACAGTATATACTTTGAAAAAGCGATTGATGAAGACCATGAAGGGAACCTCTGCACTACATTGAACAGAAGCCAGATGGATTTTTTTAAGGGAACCTGCTATATTGCAATATGTTGGTTTTTCGAGTCCCTCTTTTCGTTTCCCATGCTGTCAGTGTCCTTTACTGTTTTGCCTTCACAGCCCTAGATAATAGGAAACCAGAGAATTTGTCAATGATATTCAAGTGTACGGTATCTACGAGGTATTATATCAAAGAGGTAGGGAACTCCGGTTCCTCGAGAGCCATATCCTGCCTATTTTCGATGTCACCCTCGCCTTTCACACCTGTTTCAAATAATCAGCTCATCGGCAAGCCTTTTGGACGCCTGATAACGATCCTGATCATTTCAATCAGGTGTGTTGAATGTGAGACACATCAAAAACAGGCAGGATATGGCTCTGGAGGAACCGGAGTTCCCTACTTCTGCAACATGACTGACTTGCTGTGCCCACTTTGATTTGTAACATCGCAGGTGTGCTGGACACCCGAGACATCCCGCATCTCCCGGACCCCTCAGCAGTCTTTCCTCTCCCCCAACGTCGAAAGGCCCCCGCGCCACCCATTCCTGCGCCGGCCCCCCTCTGCCTCATTAGTCCGCTGGAGCGGCCCAAAACCTTAGAGTTCGCCGCCCGTCCCCGACCCGCTCCTGCTCGGGCGCGCCCAGACGCGTGGAGGCTAGGCTCTCTGTCCGGGTCCCTGAGCTCGTCGCTAGCCGGCAGCTGCAAGGGCCCCCTGGGATCAGGGGACGCTGGCAGCGGTGCTGCACGGCCCAACCTGATGGACATGGACGTGGAGGGGCAGAGTTTGGACCACACGGTACCGCTGTGCAGTCAGATGCAGCCTGCCGCCCTTTGCGGCCAACAGTATACATAGCAACAGGCTGAGCGTACAAAAACAACGCTTACTGGAAGCCATTCCTTCTACTAAGGTGTGAAGACCACCCATCATTGTCCCACTTGACCACCACTGAAACGCCTCAAAAAGCCATTCCGACAACAAGTGAACTCACAATGCATCCGCGTGCATCATTTTCACAGAAGAAGCAACTCTGAATTGTTTCTTCATCCACACATCACCTTCTCTTTGTAGCGCCATGCAAAATCCAAGAAATTGGATGACAACTGTCATGCAAGGGTGGGAAAAGACAGTTCCTCCTGGAATGAAATTCCAGCACTGTTGGAGGTAAGAAAAACAAAGGTTAGCAACAATAGGGTGAACATACTGTACTGTTGGCTAACTCCATTTTCGCCATTTTTGTTGGAGTGGTTTTCCGTTTTATGACTACAATTAAATGATTGATTCATTTTTTTTCAATACAGTCATTTATTTGCTGAAATTATTGTTTTTCTCACGTTGGGACATTTTTCTACATCAAACAACGGGAATTGGATCGTATTAGATATTAATATCAGATCATTTCACTTGCAGTTTTACCCACAACTGAAACAAAGTAAACAAAATAACATGTTCATTCACAAAATACAACAAAGGCAGCTATAGTGAATATTCCCTTCAATGTCATCTTTTTAATTAGTCTCTTTCATAAAGTTTCTGCTCAATTTCAAACATTTGGGACATTTGGGAATTATAGTTCACTTTCTAATGCAATAATTTCAGACTTTTTTTGCACTCCACAAACACTCCATACATATACAAAATCTCAAACGAAAACTAATGATAATCAATAGCATAACAATTTACCAAATATATATGTAAACTAATAAAAAGTAACAAATCAGCTTTAAAAACAACCAACTGAATATTTAAAAATAGCAGGAAAATCCTGAACTTGTATACTGAAAGAGAGAAATATGTACTGTTAACTCTAGATTCTAGAGTTTCATTCCTTATGAAAGAAACAAACTGGGATCAAAAAAGAAAATTGTGCAATAGTGATCCATATGTATTCATCAAATATATCATTTTTTCACAAAGATGATGCTATTTCATGCAGATGGGCTGACAGCCAAAGGTAGGGCATCATCCTTAATTAAAAAAAAAAACAACAACCTCATTTCATACTTAAATTGATCAATGCCATACAGCATTCTAATTAAGCAATATTTTATGACAATGGCATCAAAGGGCTGAACTTTTATTGCGTTCTATGCTTATTTTATGTAACCCTGTCAATTCGCAAATTCCTCATAATAAATGAACTGTCAATTCAAATCATGCCAATGAAGTTTGAAGCAATTTAATTCAAATATTTGATCTTATTTTTTATTCATGTATGGAGTTAAAATGACGAAAATGGAGTTAATTCACTCAGGTTTTTGGTTATTAATTAATTCAACAAAATACGTCATTTAATTGTTAAAATGCACCTTTTATATTGACTTATACATGTGTAATTCTTCAGCGAGTCCTAATGACTACTACTGTACGTATACCTATTCAAAAATGCTACCGTTCTGACCCTTTACGGCCACTTTCTTTCTTCATTTGGGCAACATGAGTGGAGAAAGCGCTTGCACACTTTAGGGATCCATGAACTCACTTTTCTTCTGCGCGTTGCTTCAACCAACCGCACGGATTGAACACGATCTTTTGAAACAAATGCAACATATTGTACAACGTCAACCTCATGAGAGCGCTCGAACCCCGTGACCCGCATCCCACATCCTTCGGTACCGCTTCAGTCCAATGGCACTTTAGGAGCCTTGTTCGTGGGGCATTTGCAGCTGACAAATCACGTCGGACTTGTTACACTACTGTGCAAATAAGTGAGTGTGCGTGTGTTGTTATATGTATGGAATGACCTGCTTGTGCTCATGACTATTTATTATGATTAAATTAATTGTTATTATCTGGAATAATTATTGTTGCAATACTTTTTTCCGTGTAAATATTTGTTAATACAACATGAAAGCGGGCGTGGAATATGAGAACTATAAGTGTCACGTAATGAATGCTTGGTTGCGAGATGAATAAAAAAGATAAGAACGATGGTTCTGTGTCATGTTCTACCATGTGGTGCAGACTGCTAGCTACAGTACACAAAAAGTGTCAATTTGCAGTACCACACAAAGTCTCTAGGTGGCACTAACTGTGCTATGATGTCATGTTTTTCAATATCCCCAGCATGAAGGTAAAAAAAAGCGCTTTGTGTTCGGTCTGGAGCTGTGCCATTGCCAATAGTTAATGACTGCATTCATGCTCGAATATGAAGGTCTTTTATTTACATTTTCTTGAAAATGACTGGAAACCCTAGTCTCATTTTTATAATATCAGTCTGAATTCTGACTTAATATCAAGGCCAGATTTATAAATCTAGTCTGAAACTCAGTCTTGAAACCCTGTTTAAAACTAAAACTGTCTGGAAACCTTAATTTGAAAGTCCTACATTTGGATGAACTCAAAACGTAATTTAGCACAAATCTAGCTGTGGTTTGAAACTCTAAAGCTTTGCTTGAAACCTTATTTTGAAATAATACTTGCCTAAACTTTGCCTGGAAACCATAATTTAAAATCCTGATCCCAGTTCAAAACCCTTATATGAAAATCCTACTTGTAACCCTAAGCACAATTTGAAAGGCCAACCCTCTATTGAAAACTTCTCTTAACTTGAAAGTCTCAATTTGAAAATCAAAGTTTGAATCTCTAACCAAGCCTTGAAGCCTTAATTAAAAAAAAAAAAGCCAGAATTCCTAACCCTAATTTGACCCCTTGGAAATTCAGTTCGAACCCTAACTTTTGCTCGAAACTCTTGTTTTCAAAACTCTAACCTTAGTAAAACTTCATTGAATCCTCACCTTGTACAACAACATGATTTTGAATCTGCCATTGCATCCCATCATTTCTCACATGCGCTGCGACTACCAATCAAACGTTCTTCTAGACGCCAGCCAGTTGCCTAGCAACCTGCTCACTACCATGGCGACGCTATCAAAGGAAACTACAAAGAAAAGGGGACAAAAAAGAGGGATGATTGCCCCTGGAAATGGAAGAAAAGAGAAAGATCGGAGCCTGCGCACACACAACGGGATGATCGCTGTGAAATGACGTGACACACTATCACAATAAAAAAGAAACTCTAAGCCAAGCCTTGAAACCCGATGCTAACTGTCTTTAAAATGTACTTTTTTAACATCAATGCTTCAAGAAAGAGTCCAGCGGATGTCAGTTTGATTGATTGCAAGCGTGCGGAAGCCATCACAGCGCAAACGTCTCTTTTCGATACGGCCAGTTTTTCTTTATTACAAATCAATAGGAAGCTTTTCTGGTCGTCGAGGAAACCATACTTTGAAACTCCAAATCACACTTTGAAAGCCTAACTCTAGCTTCAAACCCTATTTTGAACTCCTTCTTGAAACCCTATGCCAAATTCAAAGCGTTATTTTCAAACCGTAATAGTATGACTGCTAAAAGCATTCACACTTTTAAGGTTTACAGTTTTAAACTAAGGTTAGGATTTCCAAAGCCTTTGTTTTTGTTATGTGAAGTATAATTGCAATAAAATAAGAATTTTTATCTTTTTTTTGTTTGATTGAGGCACATTGATGCACATTTTTTCAGTTTTAGACTAAGCTGTACCCCATATAAAAGCTGTAAAAATGATTGATAGTTGATTTGTGTTTTTTTTCCTTTTGTTCATGTAAAAGAGAATGCAGACTTAAGTATACTTCTACTTCCTACTTCTTTTCATAGGAGATAATCTTAGTGATAATCTTATTTATAGTCAGCGTGTCAAGTGAGGGAGGGGGGGTGAAAATTTTTCTCTTTTCTGGGGGGGTTTGGCAAAATATAATTGAAAAGCACTGGGTTAGGGTGTCAATCGGGCTTTCAAACCAGTGTAAGGATTGCAAAGCAGGGTTTAAATTTTGCAATCAGGGTTTTAAATTAAGCTTTCAAATTAGGCAGTCTTTAGGTTTTTAATTATTATTGTTTTTATTTTAAACTACTCAGACATATTCCAAAATTCATACTTTTCACCCTCATTGTACAGATGCAATTTTCACTCAATTTGATAAAAGAAAAATAGGCAAATTTCATAAATGAAGAATAGGAACTATCCAGTAAGGCGAAGCTGTTTCTTTTTCTTCTTCTTTTTTTTTTTAAATGAATATAGCGGAACACCCAAGGACAAAAACAAACTTGTTGCGAGCAGCGTCGTCATGGAGTAGGAGCGCCTTGGGAATCAGTAGTCGAGCAACGCGGCCATGGAGACGCAGATGTTTGCCCTTTGGTGTTCAACAAAGCCACAACACACTCACTAGCATCAAATTAATGTTTCTAACTTGAAAAAAAAAAAGTTTTCAAAGAGTATTAGGACTTAAATCGAATAAAATTGAAATTAATACATTAATATTCAAAATTAATGGAGAATTTTGTATAGTAAAAAAAAAGGGCAATGGACCCACACAGTTCCATTTAGGAATTTGGGCAGAAATGTTTAAATCATATATAAATAAAATAACATATGTGGTAATTATGCATAAATATTTGTGCTTTCTAAATGTAAAAAAGGTCATTGTCTTTAGATGTTTGTAGGGCAGTTTGCAATTGTGTGATGAATTTTGTTACTATATATATGTGACTTGTGCAATGACAATGCGTTTCTATATAAACTGTATGTGTATCCTACACAGTTATGACTCAATTTTCTGATTTATTTTGGAAAGTAATTCCACTTTTGACCAGTGAGTGTCAGCACACGTGTTTCGGCTGAGATTAGAACGAAATTATTGAACGTCTCTCTGTCATCCTTTAATTTACACAAACCCAATTTTACTTTTGCACTTCAATCCATCAATAATACCCAAAAGGACTTGAAAATAAATATTTTCTTTATCTTTATATTTTAAGCAGTTCATTGCTGATCATTCCAACCATCCATTTTCTTTAGCCGCTTGTTCTCAATAGAGTCACTGTGTGCTGGTTCCTATCCCACCAAACCTTCGAGCAGTAGGCGGGGGACCCCCTGAACTGGTTTCCAGCCAATCACAGGGCACACAAAGACAAACAATCATTCACAATTACATCTAAGGACATTTTAAGTGTACCATATACCTTCCATACATGTTTATTTGTGGTGGGTGTGGGAGGAGACCGGAAAGCCTGGAGAGAACCCACGCACCAGGCACGGGGAGAATGTGCAAACTCCAATCTGAGCTACTATCCTGTGGTGAAAAGGGGTGTTAAGCAAAAAAAAAATCACATGAGAGGGAATGCTTTGCAATAATCTATATTCATTGACAATGGACAGTTTATACAGCCAATTTACACAGGACATACACATTAATTAACATGGACTGAGTGACAGCCAGGAAAAAAAATAATCTTCTTCTTTCGTGTGCTTTTGCGCAGGCATGTAACGCTTGCACAACAGAACAGGACAACCTGTCCCACGTTCCGTGCCCACGACAGCAGCAGGTTCTGCATGGTGGGATTTTACAATGTTTGGAAATAATTAGAGACCTCTTTGTGCGTGATGGAAAAATTCCCAGGCTCTTCGCCTGCTTTAGTAATTCAGACAAAACCTCACTCATCCTTGGCTTCTTCCTCTTTCTGCTTCTCACACGCTTATTAAATTTGATTCTTAAAAGATTACCAGTCAAAAGTTTGGAAACACCTTCAAATTCACACTATTAATATTTCTATATGCTTAAAAAGAAGGGCTGAATAAGAGGGTGTTTTCAAACATTTGACTGGTAACGTGAAAGACATTGTAAAATCAATTGTGATAGTCTGACTCAGCGCCATCTCCTCCTAAAGTCACAAACGTGATGAGCAACTAGTCGGCTCAAAACGGCATTGTGATCAAGTCGACACAAGATGTGTGTTAGAGGTTAAATCCCAAAGATTTTTGTCATCAACTCTAATGAGATGAGGAGAGTTGAGTTGAACAAGATTCATCGATGACATCATTGAACTTTTTTTTTTTTTTAGGACACATGTGTCAAACTCAAGGCCCGAGGGCCAAATCTGGCCCACTACATCATTTTATGTGGCCCGTGAAAGCAAATCATGTAAATTTTATATAACTTTTATATAACTTTTCATATAATAAATAACAAAGTTGGGCTTTTGGAATATTTTTTGTGTTTTGTTACAGTTACCTCACAATAAATCAACAAACTGTTATGCTTTACTTCTGATTACAAAACTACTAAGCCGTCAGTTTGTTTTGTACAGTAATAACAGTATGGGATGATTTAAAATTGACCTGGTTTTCCTCATTGTATCGGCCCAATGAGTTGTAGGTACAAAATGGCCCGTGACGAAAATGAGTTTGACACCCCCGGTTTAGGATGATGCAAAATTCCGAATTGTTCTGTGGGAGAGGGGCTTGGACGGTCACAACAAGGAGTTCGGGGTCAGGATTCGGAGAAACTTTTTCTGACAACAAATTTAGGATATAACGTACGAAACCTGAAATTGATGAGGATACGGACAACGATAATTTTTGGATCAGAGATGGGCAAAGGTTTGTATTTTGTTGTTTTTTTACTAACAACATAACAAAAACATTTGGGAGCAATGATTTTAGGGGGAGGTTGAATGTCATTCTCTTATATGTTTTATCATATGTATAGGGATAAAAAACTGCAAAAAAGTATCCGATTTTTTTTCCAGTTTTTGCTATTTCTAAATTGTATTTATCAATTACTCATCTGGGCCGTAAAATACAATTAAAAGTAATAAAAATATGAATAAATACATTTTAATAAACCACTTACGGATAAAAACAAATGATCCAACAGTAAAGAAGCATGGCCAATGTGAAGTAAACATTTTTAACTGGGCTATCTTGTTTGAACATACTGTAAAGTCATTGAAACATATTTTATAAAGTCTGTTGGATGTATTGGTGAAATGCATGTTGAATACTAAAAACAGTATTTTTTTTACCATTATGCCTCGCGTATTGTGTTCTGCAAACCGGTTAGAATGACTTTGGTGTTTCCAATTAACAACTTTTAAAAACCAACAATCTTTACCATCCAAACGACTTTACAAAATACGTTTGAACGATTTTACCAAATATGTGAATTTTCCAAATATGTTTGACCGACTTCACGAAAGATGACTTTTTCAAGTATATTTGAAGAACTTCACCAAATACGTTGGAACAAATTTGCAAATACGTTTGAACAACTTCACCAATTACGTTATAATGACTTTTCCAAATATGTTTGAACGACAAAGCCCAGTCAAAACTGTTATTTACTCCTTCTGTGGGCTAGACCAAAAGTCTTTGCCCGCCCCTGTCTTAAATGGACATTAAAAATAGATTACTAACACTCAAATTAGCCCTTAATTGAAAAAAAAGCCTAAGAAATTGTGGTTAAAGGGCCTGAGCGAGAGGCCTCTCAGCGGGTCGCATGTACAATCAAATGGGACGATGATCTTGATATGAGTCCCACGCCCCTCTCACAGAGCCAATCAGGACCGTCCAAAAGGCTTCCAAGCATGCATGACCCGGATATTCTCCCCAGAAGAAAAAGGCAGAAAAAAAATAAAAAAACGCTTTTTGAAAACATCGACTAAATCACGCAAATGTCCATTATTCACTAGTTTTTTTTGTTTTGTTTTTTTGGGTGGGGGTGTTATAATACAGCAGTCTGTTCTCTTGGTTGTTGTTGTTTTTTTTGTTGTCAAGGAAAAAAGAGCCCACAGCACCTGAGGGACAAACAGGCAGGAAGGAGTCGGAAAAGTCAGAAAGTTTAGATCATCTCCTTTAACTGAGTCCGTGCTGCTGGGGGTCCATGAGAGTACGGCGGGGATGGAGGGCGGTTGGGCTTGAACGGGGGTGGGTGGGTGATGGGGGTTAGGTTAGCCTTGCGTCTCTTTGCCAAGCTCTCGTTCCCGCTGGCCGCTCTTGCTTATCTTCATCTCTGTCAGCTGGATGTAGCGCAGCACGTTGGTATCTGGGAGGGAAGGACGCCAGGGAGTGATGATGAAAAATTCTTAGCAACTTTCCACTAACAACCCAGGCTAATGTTGACTTTTCCCACAACAAGCATATCTCTTCAACATGCTTCCTTGACACCAGTGATAGGAAAATGAAGCCTCATGAACTACTTGTCAATTTGTGATTTTTTTTCACTCTGGATGGTGCTCTTGTTTAAAGTTAGTCGAATGGAAATTCAATACATTTCCACTGACTAGAGTGCTTCATGAGGCTTTGTTTACCTGTTATTACCTGAAATCAAACTCTACTTTTAGCTGAGTTGTTGCTGCCATTTTGTGTGTGAGTATTTTAGAAAGAGCATTAAAAACTAAAAACAGGGTCCACCAAAAAAAAAAAAAAAAAATCGGATTAATTCGAGGGCATACAGAAGACGGGGTCAACAGTGGCATCAGCCGTATCCCATACTTTTTTTCCATAAAGTGGCTTCAAACGATGGTTATGGTATCAAAGAAAGGCTTCAAACTAGGGATGGCGGTTCAAAGCAAAGGGCTACAAAGTAGGGCTTCAAACTAGGATTCAGATTAAGATTTTAAAGTGCGCTGTCAATTGGGGTGTTAGGGTTTCATAGTAGGTTTTCAAATAAGTCAAAGGATTTCAAAGAACAATATGAAACTAGGATTAGGATTTCAAAGAAGTATTTTGTACTTGGGTTAGGGTTTCATAGTAGACTTAAAACTGGGGTTAGGGATCGAAAGTATGGTTTCAAACTAGAGTTAGCATTTCAAAGTAGAGCTTGAAACTAGGGTTTCAAATGAGGGTTTGAGTTTCAAAATAGGGTTTCAAATGAGGGTTTGAGTTTCAAAATAGGGTTTCAAACTAGGTTTAGAGTTTCAAAGAATGGTTTCAAACTTGGGCTAGAGTTTCAATGTTGGGTTTTAAACAAGGGATGAGTTTCAAATGCAAGATTTCAAACTAGGGTCCACGTTCCAAAGTAGGGTTTTAGACTATGAGGTTTTCTAAGTAGGGTTAGAATGTAGGGTTCCAGATGTAGTAGGTATAATAATGTCACGAGGGATTACCTGCAGGCTCGCGGTTCTTGGCGTCTCGTAGGTAGCGTAGGGCACATTCGTAGTCGCCCAGATGGTAGAAGGCAATGCCGGCGCGGTACATGGCCTTGAAGTGGTCCCTCTGGTGACTCAATACCTTCAGACAGTACTCCTTCACGCGCTCGTAGTTGACCAGCTCGGACTGCAACAGACAAGCTGCAAACAGGAGGAGAACAAAAAAGGCAAGCCGATTAACACCAGATGATAACAAGTTGCACGCTTGCAGTAACAGGTTGACCGATAAGGCGAAACAATCCATTTGCTCGGCATCTTTTTATAGAAGCGCGGCAAAATAGTGCACACTCCATCTTCGGGGTGACAGTCAGGCAACTATAAATAGACAATAGTAATGTGTCACACACCAGAAAAGACA
The DNA here is from genome assembly GCF_059441005.1 of Hippichthys cyanospilos. Classification (NCBI taxonomy): domain Eukaryota; kingdom Metazoa; phylum Chordata; class Actinopteri; order Syngnathiformes; family Syngnathidae; genus Hippichthys; species Hippichthys cyanospilos. The sequence continues at coordinate 9,156,456 of NC_142379.1, read as the reverse complement.
TAAAAAAAAATCACGTAAGCAGTTCTGAGGCCCCCTGGCAGGGGAGTAAAACCCTACGTATTCTGCAACTGAGCACAACATTAAGCCTTTGAGCCTTTACACTGTACTTGAACTTACAGCTTTACAAGGAAAATGATGCTCACCTTCAGACTGCCTGTGTCATGTTGTGCTGTTATATTAAATGCTATGTTCTTGTCCTGTATCCTATCATACCGTATTGACCTGCACTGTAGTCTACTCTAAAATATCATACCAGATTGTCGTATCATGTGGTCTGCGTATTACCGCACTGTATTGTTCAATATGTTGTTGTTGTCGTTTTGTCCCATACTTTATCATACAATATATCCCCATGAATGAATGACATTTAGTCATATAGTCATGCTGTAAGTGGGGAAAAAAAAAAAAGAGTGCCGTACTCCCGTTGCTCCGCTGTTGCCTGGTAAATTGGGAACTGTGTAACAGCAGATCATTAAGATGATTCATTCATTTAATAAATCTATAACACTGCACACTGGCTGACTTATAAGCACTGTATTGTAGGGATGGGCGAGCATGAATACCAAGTGTTGTTGTAGGGCCGATACCTGGCCTAATTTCAAAGTAGCATTTAGTAGTCGCACTAATTTCATGTACAGTACTCGTCATGGAAGCTGATACTATCAGTCGCTCTCCTGGAACAGTTCTACGATAGTGGACTAGAAATTACAAACTAGAAAAAGAGAAACATGCCATTATATCACGAAATTTTAAGGGAAAATGCTACATGTAGAGGTATATTTTAAGGTTATGATATTGTTTTTTTGGAGGGTGGAATTTTGTGTATTAAATGTATCAGTGGTATCAGTACTTGGTATTGGTATCAGTGACTACTCAAGGGTTGCATATTCTTACTAGTACTTGTCTGAAAAAGGAAAAAGGGGTATTGAACATCCCATGTAAGATACTATGACAGTATGTGGTTGTGTTTTATTGTGCCATATCGGATCAACGCTAAGGGCTGAGCAAAACGATCAGAGTAACGATGCAATCCATTTTGGTATTGTATCAATACCAAAGATTTAGTATTGACTTTTTAATCTATTTATTTATTTTAGTTTCTATTGGGTCCCTCATGCAGTCCCTGCACATTTGTGTCTTCAGAATTGTTTTTTATACAATTATGGGGCACTGTTTATTGTTTTGTACATATTCTTCAATTCCATTTTCAGGATGCCTGAGTATAGTCTAACTTTTGATTCCAATCTCCATGTATGCCTCGCTATATAATCCATGATCATTGCAGAATTTGAGTATTTCAGTATTAAGCGACATACAGTGCCTCACGTTTTTCAATTTCCATTGGAAGAAAGAGTACGGTATTTTAATTTGGCTACTATCTGGTGTGTGCCGAAAGAAGCTTCTTAGACTTTTGTTTGTACTTTACTACAATCCCAAGTCAGCAGCACTTGTTTTTCCTCTAGGTCTTCGATCCAACAAATGTAAGCTACAATTCACCGCAGCTTTTACATTAGCTAATGCCCGAAATAACTTCATTAGTAAAGATACACACACACATAGTGCTTTTAGTCCACGGAAGGTTTTAAATGACTGCAGATGGCTCCGATATCTTATCACTCGCACGCCGCTCCTCTGTTGATTGCAACCAATTGCGGTTTCTACTTTCAGCTTTCCCCTCGTTATTACCGGCCCCTTCCATCGCCCCAGCCCATCGCTCACTGTCCTAATCTTTGAGAAATGTCAAAATAGCTCCCTTCCATTTGCACTCCCCCGTCCTCGTGTGTCACAGCTCTTTTTTAACCCGGGTTTCATCCTGCCTCTCTCCTTTCCGTCTGCCCTTGACACACAGACAGCTCTGTGAACAACATGAGTCAGGGACTATTAGCTGGGAGGCAGGTTGAGTCAGGGAGTGAGAGACAGAAAAGGGGCGTGCGATTTGCGAGGGACAGGGCTGCAGTAAGGGGGAGGGGGATGCCGGGGGGCTCAGGAGCATGAGATGAGGTGAGACTCATGGGAGTCTACGAGGTGAGGTGGGGTGAGGAGGAGCAGTGTGTTAAAAGCCGTTATTGCTGTCCTACCTGTCATCCCCCGTCAGTGTAAGAGAGACAGTGTGTGTGTGTGTGTGTGTGTGCGTGTGTGTGTGTGTGTGTACAAGAAATCCAATGTAAGACAAGGTGAGTGAGGCCAAAGACCAAATGTTCTACCAAGTGAGGAGAAGTCATTATGGAGCTCGGTCAGGCTCACAGTCATTTTTGCCATCAGTTTAGGCTTTTATATATAGTTAAACACAGAATTACAGTACTTGAAGTGCTTGAGTAGTTATTCTTTTGCATACCTCATATGTAACACACTTTGAGAACCACCTGCTAAATATGTAGCCTATTTTTTTTAGTCAATATTGCATATTAATGATTCATGACTTCTGTGACGCTGCTTTTTGGTGTGCCATGACAGGTCGTCACTTTTGCCATGGGAAAATGTGTAGCTTTGATTGGTCTAAAAATTACTCACGACAAGTATTGTATCTGACTGTCTATTTATGGCAGTAATGAACACAACCAGTGCAACAACACATATATACATGAATATAAATGATGGTAATCAAGCATATATTGTTTATCCTCTGTATAGAATGATTGTCATTAAATGGGGTGGGGGCGGGGATTCCTACATCAAAATTTCCTGTGGTCTCGGTACTTGGTATTGGTGACTACTCAAGAGTTGAGTACAAAAGCTGGTGATGATTTAAAGAAACTTAGATAGACTTCATTTACTTATTTGTGGATATATGCTCACATGCTTACAGTTTGGCACCCAAGGATTCAGATATTTGTGGCATTTCTTTCCCTTACATGATTAAAGTATTACTTAAAAAATATATATATATATATTGATTTTTTCCAATTTTTCTGTCATTTTAATGGAAACACATATTGACTGTTGGTCAGCATTTTTTCTTTAAGATTTTTCCTGGAGTTTTACTTTTTTTCCCCCCAATGCATTTTGACCTTTATGTGGAATTGTGGAACTAGTTGACCTCGTCGCTATCCCCACAAATGCTGGAAGTTCACTGTACAACATCAAGAAGTTGCCTGACAGCAATACTAACACCAAATTCAGTTGAGAGGTCAAACGTCCGCCAAGGCCAAACATAATGTTTTATTCCTTTGTGATTTTACAATACATATAAGGCTATTTGTTCAAAAATAGTATTGAAATGAATGAAAATGTTTCAGCAACTTTATGAGAAGATAAGAGAGACAATCAGAATTTCAGTTTGACTCAACATGCCCATTTTGTTTTTGCAACTGCCCCGCACATGGCCATCCGTCATGTCTCTCATTAGTGGACATGAGCACAGCTTTCAGAGGTATTCTGTTACAGCCTACACCTAATGGCTGACAGAATTGGACAATGGGCTGGCTCTGACCCACAGGGCAAACCATATAGTGCCAACATCACACACACAGTAGCACACAAAATAAGAAGGAACGGTGAGGTGATGGTGGCAAAAATCTGGACGAAACTTTATTTTGGGTCAAGCTGTTAAGGGTATATACAAAAATAGGCCAAATTTGACCTCAACTTTATGTGAGGCTTAAAAATTCCATCTCATGTCCACCCACCAAAAAAAAGCACCCTGCATGTTCAAATGATGACAGACCTGCCGCGCCCTATTGGCCCATTAGGCAGATGGATTGCATGCCAGAGGAAGGGTGTGATTATGACAAGGCATTTGGAGCAGGTGGGACACAAAAACACACACACACACACACGAGCTTCCATTAAAAACGGCAGAGCAACATCCCTCAAACTACACCCTGCGCCATACTTGGAGACAGTGTGTCGGGACCTCTGTGGCCTTTTTATTGCAAGTAATATTACAAGCAGGCAAGCCAGAGTTGAGAACTTTATCACGCCTCAAAAGAAATCTGAGCAGCTTCTGAGCAGCTTCAGAAATGAACCACTATTCAACAAGATGTCTCTCCATTGTCCATTAGAATTTGCTTATGGTAAATGAGCACGACCAATTAAGTAAATAGGGTTGTTTCATACCTGAGGGGAAAGGAGAGTGGCATCTGTAAAGCTGAAATTTTAATGTCACAAATTTATTGTCAGCACATTTTGTATATGACAAGATAGGCAGCCAGGGCGTCCTGAACTTGAAAGGAAGCACCACTGACTGTAAACCTTTAAGTTCACCCAACTAGTTTAAGGTCAGTAGGTCTAAAAAAAAAACCAAAACCCTCCAAGCAAAAACCTCTGGCACATTGTGTGTGTGAGCATGCGTTACTTGAGATTGTACGTCTGGTAAAAATATGTCTTTGGGATTGAATGGGTTAAAGGGTTATTAAAGCCTAATACAGTATACTGTATAACTCAAGCCCAAACACTTTTTTAATTGAATTTTTTGAAAGCAAAGTGATGTCATTATTTAAATGAACAACATATAACCAACTTTGTTTTATGTTTAGTTTGACAGTAAACATCAACTGAGCAATAGTCTCTGCATCTGCCAAAGTGCTGTTTTTTGTGGAGTTGCGTTTTCTGTCACATAATAGTGCTTGCGTCTCAAAATTTTGCTGACAAGACAAAAGCAAAACATAGCTGGCCGTGCTTTGATGGAAAGCGGTCGAAGACTTGTAATTAAGACACATGAGAAAAAAAATAGCATAATACATCTCCTTTAAGTTTCCACTCTACTTGGCTTTGTGTACGTTAGTATCAGTTGATTAACCTACACAGACCAGATCAATAATTGATGCTTTCAGCCATCATTACAAAGCAATGAGGAAAATGAAACGTATAAATCCCGGTCGCCGACGAGGTGATGATCCTTTTGGCCTCTCCGAGTGAGGCGGTTCCTCCCGAAATAACGACGCGATGCATCAGATACGCTTTGGCTTCGCGTTAATTGGAAAAGCGACGTTTTACGGGAAGGTTTGCGACGAAAAAGGACGTCTAATGAGATGTGAAGCCTCGCAAAGGAGTCGAGCGAGCCAGAGAGGTTTGTCTTAATGAGGAACCTGATGTGAGCGCGGCGACGGAAGAATGAGCTAAGGTTTAATGGGATGCCGCAACGCTGACTGGCACCCACTAATAATCGTCGAACGACTGAAAATGTAGGAAGACTGTGTGAATGTATTATACTGTGCAAGTCTTAGTTCTTCATTTGATTTGTTGTTTTAGCAATGCCGTGATGACTTTTTATCACAACAAGGTCACTCAGTAGAGCAGTGATTCCCAACCACTGTGCCAAGAAACATCATTCTTATTTATTTACGACAAATAAAGCATCTTTATCTATCTCTGCTAGTAAGCTGGGAAGTAGAAGTTACATTTAGCTGACTTGTTATTTTAATAGCTATGTTTTCAACCAAGCCAGCTCAAATTTCATACAAAGTAAATTCATTTTTGAATACATTAGGACAATATCCTTCATTTAGAATAGAAATCCTAGGTGGTATCACTAGTTTCAAATCACCGGTGCTAAGCTAATGAGGCAAACTCATCCAGACTGGGTCACCATTTTGGCCAGACATTTTGTTGCTTTATAGAATGTTATGGTCTAGCATAGTAGTTCTCAACCTTTTTTCAGTGATGTATCCCTTGTGAAATATCTTGTCGGCCAAGCACCTCTTAACCAGTGTTATTGAAAAAAGAAAGAAGGAGAGAGAGAGAGAAAACATGCCATCAGCGTCTGTGTCTGTGTTATGACTTAGTTGACTAGTCAATGTGCGTTCACTCACTTTAACCCCGCATAAATGTTTTGAGTTTAAAGACATCATAAATTTAGCTTTAACACAGGGTTCACATTTGGTTCACATTTTGGATTTTCTGTTTGATCAGAAATACATGAGGATCTCACCATGATTTTTTTCTCACAAATGTACTCATCTTGTTCAAAACAAGGTCTGTTTATTTATACATCACAAGCATAAATAGTTTAACAAGAAGTATTATTTCGAGTAAATAAATCATGTTTTTTGGACCAATAAAATCAAAATGTGTCATTTCTTGCAGTGGCTGCAAAACGTGGCACTAAGGACAGCATATTGAATAATAATGGCTGCTGTAAAACACCCTTGCCAGCTCTGTATTGTCTAGCTGGCAGTCCACCACGCCACAGCTGACAAGAACCAATCACTGGAATTGAAATATACGATCCCAGGAACGTTCTATTTGGACAGCGGGAAGTAAGCAGATGACTTAGATCCCACAAAAAATTCTAACCATAAAAGAAATCGACCCAAGCTTGCGGGACTGCGATGACGAGCAACAGAAAATGGCAGTATGCAAAATAGGCCTCTGCTGTCTGTGACAATTGATTTCTGAATCCTTGTTAGCTAATGAATCAGTGCATGAGGTGAGAAGTTGATGGTACACAAAAGCAGAGAACTGCAAAGAAAGGGCATTTCCTTAAAAAAAAAAAAAGCTCAGCAAAATGTGGCTTTTTACTTAATTTGTTCCTGCTAGCATTACAAGTGTGTTGGGGAAGGTTGTGTTTACTATGGGTGCATTTTGATGGTGCAGGAACCCCGCAGGTTAGCCTGCAGCATCATTTCGAGTCTTCACCAAGTCAAGTTTTTATTAAGATACAGCTCAAAGCCTGGAAGCAATGAAACTAGCTGCTAGAAGAGACACAAAGTGGGGAGAGGGATGGTGGCAATGAAACTAAATCCATTAACAGGGGCGGGGGGGGGACGGAAAACGCCGGCTCTCACGCCAGATTGGTTTTCCGCTTCCTGACGTTTTGAACTAATTTCCTCACCGGACCTGTCTCACAATCTGGCTTATTTTAAGACGCTCCTTGGCCTCGCTGATTAGTGGGCTGTCTATCACCTTGTAATTAGTTCTGCGGGAAGATAGAGAGCCATCACTCTTCCCCACAGCACTCCTCGTTTCCTTATACGTTCATCGCAGAACCCTAAATGCTGCAATTGCCCGCTTGCCGCACAGGTTGTAAATTTCACACTGTCAGATGGGTGATTTGAAAAAGTACAGTGAACTCTAAAAACGTTTGGGTCGAAAAGAACCTAATTATTGGTCCAATAAGAACCAACTGTTACTTGGGTCAATCTGACTCTGACTTTTTTGTGCAAAAGAAAAAGTCGTGTCAAACTGACAAATAGCAGTCAGCCCCTTTTGACCCATAAAGATTCTTTACCGTAATGTGTTCAATGCTTCTCCGGTAGTCGAACCTCAGCAGTCTGATTGATATAGCGCCTCTGAAAAAAGAATTAAGCATTAAAATCCACTTGTTTTTGTCCATGTCAGAGGGCAGCCATTTTGTCAAAAATTTAAACCCGACCTCCATGTTATCATGTTTGGTCAGCTACGGGCTCCCCTCTCGATCGACATGCAAGGGCCGTTGGCGCAAACCTTGCAGCTGCCCAGAAAGTAAAATAAATGACCCCAAAACTAACTAATTGTTTAAAAAAAAAAAAAAACAGCCCGATCTTTAAAATGGTTTTGTAGAAAAGAAGCGGCTTAATTTTGGAGGGTTTGTATAGACCCCCCCAAAGATTGGATTAAATGACTGACCTTAAGCGCAACACAATTTGGGGGCTAATTTTGAACTGAACGAGACGATCTTTAAAATAAAATAATAGATTGTATGAGGGTGGGGATGGTTTTTATGTTATTAATTTTTATCCAACATGTTGGTTTAAATGAATGGTCCAAAAATATTGGTTGATTTCTTTTTGACCCAAAAGTGTAAAAAAAAAAATGTGTCAATGTACTACATTCTAGCCAGTTTGTTTTACAAAATTAATCCACAAATGCACATTTGAAATTGAAGCAAAAGTATTAATTGTTTGTATTAGTGATGGGTAAATTAACCCTTATTAGCCATTTTTTATTTATTTATTTATTTTTTTGCTCTTCTTGGTTTAAGGATGCAGTGGAAATGTATTGCATTTCCTTTGCACTATTCTTTACTTTTTCAAACCAAGAGCACCATGCAGAGGAGTTAAAAATAATCACAGGTGCGTCATTAGGCTCCATCACTAATTGATTTACTTGTACTGGTTTTATTTGTTCATAAAATACCAAAATTTGATTCATGAAGTGAATTCCTTTTTGTGATTATATTCATGCTTCTCAGTGAAATACAGTAAATAGAAACGCAATCAATAAACTGCACCCACCACTACATAATGTTACCAATACTGGTTTCTTTTTCAAATGTCATGCATTTTGCTTTAAAGGGCCCGGTGCAGTATGATCCTCACAAAATACTCATTTTTTTGGACAGGACTTGATTTAATTTGACGTCAGAGCGCTCGGACAGAGCGAACAGCCTCTCCTGGCCCCCCTGCTAAGAATAGCTCTCCCCCTCCGAGCCATGCTGCTCGTTATCATGAAATCACCACACTGGCTTTATCGTGACGGGTCGTCCGCTGCGACGCGACTCGGAATTATCGTCCACTTGTCACCTTTGTACCCCAATTTCAGAGCCTTTTCAAATTGTACTCTCACAAAAAAAAGGGGAAATACTTTGCAATACCATGTCATCCCGACACCTATCATGAAATAAAATATTTGGACTGGAGGAAGAACATTCCATAAAGGCACGCTGGAATCTTCTTTTAGCAATTTGTTTAAATGTCAGTGAGGTTTTTTTTTGCTGAGTGTGCTCCTGAGAAGAATTCCAATGTGATTTTACTATTTGTGTGTGGTAAAAAAGAGATCAACATTTGACATTGATTTTTTTTTTTAATTTAGTGAGCTGCGATCAAAGACTAAAGACTTTTTCCATGTACTAAAAGTATTTTCATAAAAGTGTGTGTTAACTCTTAGAAACATATGAGAATATATATTTTTTAAAATTATTTAAAAAAAAAAAACATTAAATTACCATCCAAACATCCATCCACTTTCTAGAGCTGCTTATCCTCACAAGGGTTGCAGGCTTGATGTTGCCCATCCCAGCGGACTTCGGGCACATTTTTATGAAATGACCATACTTGAAAAACAAAAATAATATTTTTTTGACATGCTATTAAATGAAAAAAGAAATTAAAAAATCCAAAACATTTCAATTGACAAATATATCCTCCTAAGACCCAGCCTATTTCAAGATTCAAGAGTTTTATTGTCATATGCATAGTAATACTACGTGATGAAATTCTTAATCTGTTCACTTACCCAAGCAGACTACATTCCATAAAAGAAATCATACAGTAGGCAATAAAACAAAAAGACAGTTATAGAGCAATAAGGGCAGTAATAATGAACCACTAATAAATGAATAGATTTAATTTCTGTATATATTACGGAGTAGATGCAGTGGAAGAAACTGTACACATATGAGGATGATTAAAATATGGGGAAGATTAAAAAATAGTTACGTGAGTATGAGTAAATAGTGGAAAAAAAACGTATTAGTGAGTAACTTCCATTTGATGTTTTTCTAAGAGAGACATGAACATCAAAAAGACTCAAATATAATGTAGGAATGTATAAACAAAAGAATAACACATCCAATTTGAATAAACTAACATCAATGGAGGTAAATTCAGTCCTAAGTAATGGAATTTAGTTCTTGTAGGCTGAAATGTTGACATTCTTAGGCAGACACAGATGACACAGCATGACACTGCATGACAGCTGTTATTTTTTTTTTTTTTATCGTCTGTAAGGTAAACAGATTGGATGTGAGGACTTTGGGGTGATATTGACATAGGAAATATCAGAGTAAATACTCTAAGGCAGACACAAACAAGCACATACATGGAACAAATACAAGGAAATTCTAAGCATTTTTTTTCTCCTGGAAGAGGTTAGGCCAAAACTAAAACAATAACTCTCAGCCCCTTGTCCAACAGCGGAGTCACTTTGCACCCTTCGCCACTGTCCGCCACTCCCAAAATAGTTGCTGACTCAGGATTAATGCTCATCTGCTTAAATATTTATACCAATGAGGAAGCTACATCACGGATGATTCCTCTAATGCCCGCCACAATTGTCGGTAATAGTTCGGGGTGGGGTTAATGCTGCTAAAGAGGATGAAGAGCAGGCCGTGCCAGGCCATTGTTTTTCTATTTAAACATGCTTTAAGTTCTGTTTAGTGTCAGCTTACTTTATATTGGGAGTAAAAGCAGATACTCAAATAGCGGTTAAGCGTGGTTTAATAAAGCATAAAAAAAACTTTTATTGAGGTCGTTTGTGCTCGAAGGAATATCTGTTTTGTTGCTTCTCTTCGCTTGACTGGTCATCAAATGTCATTGGTGGACACTAAGCAGACTTGTTGCCTTTTGCTGTCCAAACGTGATGCTTGCCTTAGCTCTGGATGAATAAACAACATTTTTTATGAGGCAAAAACCACAAAACAACATTCAAATGCCTTGCTCTGTCCTGGCCTGACCTGAACAGTCCTGTCCCTATCCAGTCCTTCCTGTCCTGCCCTCTCATTTACAGACACGCTCGTCTTTTTTTGACTTCTTGGCAAAAGAAACAAAACTACATCAAAATGTTCTGATCTGTCCAGTCCCATCACATTCAACCATGCCCTGTCCTCCATCACATCTATCTCCCATTCTGTCCTCCTTTATTCTATTCCGTCCTGTCCTTGTTTCCTATCAAGGATCATTGTTCGAGTTTTCAAGCATAAGATTTTATTACTGTGATAACCATCGTATAAGGGAAAACGGAGCTGTTAGAATAAATGTACATAAATGATCCCATATTTACTTATATTGAATTGCAAAACGTTTATTTTGCCGTATAATCCTGTTTGAATCATAAAAGAGAATGTTAATGTGGAAGGAGCAAGCAGAGACACTTTGACCTTCAGGACGGTACGGTCTGCGGATGGCCGTTATGTTCTTGCAGAAGATAGTAGCCACTGTAAGAACTGATAACTGATAATATAGAACAGACACACACATACACAAACACACACACACACACAACACTCTAGCGTGTTGACTGTCACGTTGCCACCGTGTGTGCGCCTCCAAAACCGTTTAGGGCGGCGCCGTTTTGTAACTAGCGCAACTATATTAAATAAAAGGAGAGGGATTGACAGGAGGTGTTCTCAGATGGAGATTTCTATAGTAGAGTAGAAGATTTGTATCTGTGAACACATCTCCTTGCGAACACATCTCCTCGTGAGAAAACAGTATTTAAATCCTTTTGTCTTCCTTCGTTGTGTGTCATTGATTAATCGTTCTAGGTTGCCTGAACCATACAGGAGCCCAATGCACTATTTAGCCATGTATTTAACAATGAGACAAAGATTTACAAAAAATATTCAGTCTAGTTTCATGATAGGAATAAATCGCACACGAAGGTTGGTCATGGCAGTAGCTGAGCTGTGAGGGTCAGGGCTGCGCCACAGTGGGAGTGGACACAGTTGACTTCAATAATAAAAGAAAACTGTTTCTTTGAAACATGACAGTAGTATAACCAGTCACTCATAACATGGTGAAAGAGCATCTGTGCCAGGAAGTGGCCGGTTGGAGAATATCCCACATTCCGCAATCTAAAACTTTATTTACTATGCAGTATGAGTCATTTTCTCAGAATGGCTCTTCCCCTTGTGTAGAAGTCACAAGGCGCCTTCCATCTTGACTTGTCCCTAACCCATTTATCCCCCTCGCCTCCGAGGATAATCCCCATCACATTTAAGAGATCTGTCCAGTTTCGCTTGCTGTCTCTTATTTTAGCACCCTTGCATCCTTCGGAACTCAGCCCCTTCGCTTCCCTCATCACCCCTCCCCTGGATTTCGGCCTAATCTGTAGTGTGAATATGAAAAAAGGAGAAAACATAGTACAGTGTGAGTACAGTGGAGGGTGCGAGCCAACCATGACCGAGCCATCTGCAACCCTGGCTGGCATACAGTGAGCTTGCCATCCTGTGACCAACCCCCCCCCCCCCACACACACACACACACACGCCTTCTCTTGCCCTTGAATGGCACCTCGAATTCAACACCCCCAAAGCACACAGCAACCTTTCAAGCATAGTATATAGCCTCCATTTCATCTCCGCTTTCCTCGCTGCTTCATCATTGTGCTTTATATCTTGCGGACCCCCCAGTGAGGTAGTTGGCTGAAGATGAAAGGGAAGACTTTTGTGATGTGTTCTGCTGCTGCTGCCATATGCGCACATGCAAAGCATGCAGTGGACTGTACCAGAGAGCAACCCGCTGTGTGCCGTTACGTTATTCCGCCAATGCACAGGCCACCTCTTGAGGTTAGCGATAATGTGGAATATTATTATGATCGCGGCGTGTCTTCCCTATAAAGAAGGCTGCGGTTCAAACAGATGTTGACGACAAGCTGTTCAGTGATATAATTATGATATGGAAGGTTCTGTAAAATGCCTTGGGAGATTTAGGTGCTAAAATGAGGATAACGGCTGATGCTATGGAAATATCATGTACAGAGAAGATGCCATAATAAATAAGTTGTCGGCCACCCTTCCTTCGTGTTTTAAAACTAAGAGGGAGAAAAAGATTTATCGGGAAAACACTGACAAATTACAGTTTTATATGCATTCCAATTCATTTTCCTCCATGAAATTACGTTATCTTCAAAAATATACTGTGTATACACTGACATCATTGGCCATAATAAAAGCTATCAAATGAAATCCATCCGACCATCCATTTCAGTCAGTCTATTGCAGCTAAATCTGAAATATACTTATGGACAATTTAAAAGCATTTAATCAATTTTAGAACATTTAGTGGAATCCACAATCTAGCCACGGAAAACTCACACAAGGATAGCTGGAACATGCAAACTTTAGACAGAAAGAATAACAGCACAACATCAATGCTAGTTTTGTTAGCCCGTTTACAGGGATGTGCATTGTGTGTTGGCATGAATCTAGCAGACTTTTTCAAGTTGTGTGGTTTGGTTAGCATCCCTGAGCATCCACTTGACATCTAAAAATATTTTATCAGGCACCAACACGTATTTTACAAAGCAATATGTCTGCAGGAAAAATCTTCCATCATATAATGTATTAGCATGAAGCTAGCGGATTTTCATTAGTTACTGTATGTAGTTTGTTGAATGCGTCAACAAACAATGCAAAAATGGATTATCATCATGCAAGCAACTGCTTGAGTCAAAAAAAAAAAGCGTTTTGTGTTCCCAAACAAACGATTCTGCTCATGAGCTGTGCTGCTCCCAAGGCTGCGACTCAGCTCATGACTCATGCTGGTCAAAAGGAACAAAGGAACTTTTTGAGGCAGACATCAGAGCAAGCAGGAGTTGAGGAAAAGTCAGACTTGCAGATTCTCACAATCGTCGCTGCTTTGGCTCCCTTCTTTGAGCCTTCACTTTGTTCAATTTGTGATGATGCAAGTATATTTCACCACAACGTATTTTAATGCCGCTCTAATGTGAAAGCACATCAATATTTTATGTAAGTAGTATCATTCCATTTTTGTCAACTTTCCATCCAACACTGTGGCGCTTCGAGATACAGGTGACTAGTTTTGTTTTCTTTTTTGCTTTGATTTAAGAGCAAAAATCTGAAATTCAAGTGCTTGATAGTGGGAGCAATCTAATCTCAGCTCACTTCACAGCAAGCGCCAGTTTGACAGATACCAAATATTTCTTCAAAAAAAGCTGTTCATGAAGCTTACTGTCAAATTAAACTTCAAAGAGATTACATGTTAATTTTCAACAAACACAAACTTTTCCATTGAAGTCCACTAGACATAAGCAAAGACATGAATAGTGTGTTGGTGTTGAAAATTGTCATTGGGCAATTAATATAATAACACCAATATGCATATATTCTTTATCCTCTGTGAAGAAATGAATAATATCACAGCGGTTTAGTCATTTACATGAGTTGTGAAACTATTACATAACATGACCCCTGCATACCTGGATACCCCTTTTTAATTAGAGTGGACATCAATTATAAATGGAATTTCGGCATTTGCAGGTTGGCCAGGATCCAATTCCTCACAAATCCACAACAGTATTTTTTTGTTAACTACTGTACATACTTGTGTTAATTCTTTACATTTGATTTATTATGTTATTTTTACAATATATGCTTCATAAAATCAAATATTTGCATTGGTGTTGACCCATTTTGCCGTCTTCAACCATCTCATTAAAATTGACGAAGAAAAAAGAACAAAAAGTGAATGAATGAATTGATTTGTTCATTTGGCCCCTTAAGGAAATGTGCCATTTACTTCATTCCTCTATGAATGAAGGAGCAAATGTGATAGCAGCAACAATGATGGCAGGCTGCGAGCAGTATTACTACAAGCAGAGGGAAAAGGCACAGTGCTGGTTGCCATGGCAAATATGGCCCCCTGTCGAGTGTGTGGCACTCCCCTCCCCCTCTTCGTCTACTCCTTCGCTCGCTCCTTGCACTAGTTTTTTCTCTCCCTCCGTGCTGACCAATCCCCTTTCCCTACTTCCTTATCCTCATTTTCCTCATCCCTTTAAATCACCCACCCCATATTTCCTTCACGCCAAGCCGGCCTTCGACAAAGGCGGCGGACAATGTGCAGAGGCTGGCGACCTTCAGTACATCATTGAAGAAAGATTGTTAATCTGTCAGGCATCATCAAAAATAGCCGCGTTATGATGACGTTATTGACGCTGGACGCTTGTTTTACGTACGCCAGCGTGAGTGCAAACGAGTCAAATCAAATCATGTTTATATTATTATTATTTATATATTGCGAGCATTGGCGGATTTTCAGTCTTTTTAGAGCACAGTAAACACCAAAAATTGACTAAATGAAAATTGTTGTACTGAAAAGTTAAAGATAACTGTAATTTACTTGCAAATGCATTTTGTTTGATTTAGAAAAAAAATGAGGCCACTAGCCAATATGATATCAAAATGAATTAGTGATTCTTTTACGTAATACTTACCTATATTATTGATTCAACCCAGAGGTGTCCAAACTACGACTCGGGGCCTCTGGCATATGCTAAAAATACATTTTCACATGGCCCACAATGCTATTTAGAATTATAATTTTTCAAGAAAAGTTTGATTTAAAAAAAAAAATGCCAATCATCACTTTTAATAGAAAACCTTGAGGTATATTTTTAATTACATAATATATGTATTTGCTTGCTTGCTTGATTTTTACCATGTTTAACGAGTTAAAAAAAAAAGTCCCTCATGTATTTCTATCTTTCTGTATGCAACTATCAAAGGAAAAGGTTTGAACAGCCCTGGTTTAAAACTATAAATGCATCACATACTAAGACTCAAGAATTTTAAAAATCATTTATAACACATCTTATGACAACAGACAACAGTCAAAAATGATTGCTTTTTCAAAAAAAAAACTATACCGGGAATACATGTACTCACTAACTTCCACTTATAACTAAGTCTAAATTTAGCTCTTCCCCTGTATACAAAAATGCTAATATCCCAAATGAGATTAATGACTTCAACATTTCTTTGGCACCAATTATGAATTTTCTGAAATGCCAGGGCTTTTGCATTTTGGGGTATTTTCTATGTAAATGTCCTCATAAGTATAACAAATTGAATAAAGAGCTCA
This sequence comes from Hippichthys cyanospilos, assembly GCF_059441005.1. Classification (NCBI taxonomy): domain Eukaryota; kingdom Metazoa; phylum Chordata; class Actinopteri; order Syngnathiformes; family Syngnathidae; genus Hippichthys; species Hippichthys cyanospilos. The sequence goes on along the minus strand of NC_142379.1, from coordinate 9,140,938 downwards.
ATATTGTCTTGTTTGCTTTTTAATGTTCAAAAACATACTTTAAACTACGTTGCAGTGGGAAAGGATGACAAAGAATGTAATGATTTGAGGGAAACATTTTCTCACTTGGAATCTTCAAGAATCCGTGTAATACTGACAAAGTGCTACAATTCTGTTCAAATATTAGCTGTTCTATTATTTAGTAGGACTTCATACGCTAGCACTATTCTGTAAGATAGTATCAATGAATAATTGATGCGTAGATGAGACAAGAACTAGCAAAATAGATGATGTTCAATGGTTGGTGGCAGTGTTGTTATTGTCATAACAGACGCTAAGTGCACCTGCTTCCTAACACCTCTGCCTGCTTCTAATCAAACTCTTAAAGGAACAGCGATGCATTTTTTCCTTATTAATAGAATCAGAACAAAGTTGGCACATTGCTCTTTTAGCATGTGGTTACTGAAGCTCCTTTAGAAAGATTGTGCAGCCTTGCCTTTAGACATGCAACCTTACATCATCTGTTTGATGAGCCGCGACATGCGCTTGTCACCGTGGAGGCCTCGTGTGAAGTATTACAACACATCAACATGGTGACCCTGGATTAGTAATACAATATGAAATTCATTATTTGCTGATGGGAAATGACAGGGAATATACTGAAAGATAGCTTTGCTAGAAAGACTCGGCTTGCACAGGGGTTTACAGCTGTCGTCAGTTCTCTTTTTGTTAGGAATGATGAAAGCTCTTGTCTCAATTTATGGACAAATGTGTTTACTCAGTACGGGATTTGGGCCTGATTTTTTTTTTTTAATTAAACCTTCTATTATCAAGGTTAACTGTTCTGCCTGTAATTTATCGGTAGAGGAATCAATGGAGATTCAATCACTCAATGACAGTGTTGAAAATGACTTGTTCTTTTTGATGCAATGTAAATGGCTACAAAAGTGATGTTTTTGAAGTCTCATGTAAAGTGACTATTTTTGAACTTCAAGGTTTTGCCGGTGAAGATAGTGAATAACAGTATTTTTTTTCCTCTATATATGATTTATAGAATTTCGGGTATACTTTTAACTCAAAGGTTTCTTTACAATAATATGCTCTATGTAGCTCCACGAGTCTAAACCTGAAACTGGAAGCAACTGTGATGTAATTTTCAGTCGACAACAAAAAGCAAAATGGCCACCCCCTAAGATGGATAAAAACAAGTGAATTTTGCTGCTTAATTGATATTGAACAGATGCAATATTAAACAGAATACAGTACTGTGTTTGTACTCGTGGAGCTGCACAGAAAATTCTATCTTCAAGAAAATATCTATGTTGACTTCCTCTTTAAAAAAAAAAACTCAAAATGCAAAATTATCATCTGGAGCAGTCCTCCTCCCTCTCATTCAAATGGCAATTCCATCGTCTTAAATCATCCAGGAAGAGGCTATCAAAAAACTGCTGGAGCATTTTAGGGAAAATGAAGCAGATCGAGCCCAGTGGGTGAGCGGAAAACCAACAGTTTCAATCGCTTTTTATAATAAGGCCAAATGTACAGAACAACAACATCAAAACCCTTTCTGATCAATTAAAAGTGTTAAGGTGCATAACTTGTACAGTATTGTTAAATGAATATATTAAGGGCTTCGTGAAAACGCTAATTCTATTGAATTCGCACGCATTAGAAGATGATAAAGATGAATACAAACGTATTTAATTTTTGTCAGTATGTTGTCCCCAAATGACTACGCCTCTGGATAGAGTATATCGCAAAAAAGAAAAACATCTCCAACGTGAACCCAATGAACCGAGGGAAACCACGCGCAGAACGGGCAGTCCTTTCGACCGTGACCGTGCGCGGATGCGCTGGTGTCGGTACAGTGACTGACCTGTGAGGCTGTCGTAGCACTCGATTTCGGTGCTCTCCACGGCTCTCCGCTGCTCCTCGGTGAGCTTCTCGGCGGCTTGTTGGCTCAGCAGGTTGACCTCGGAGCCGCCGGTGGTCCCGTCGGCGACGTGCACCCCTTTGAGCTGGAGCAGCGCCCGGTGGTATTTGCCGATGGCCTCGCGGAATTTCTTCTCCTTGTAGCAGCGGTGGCCCTCCGCCTTGAAGTCGACGGCTTTCTGGATCTTCGTCTCCATGTCCGTTTCCGCCGAGACGCCGACTCGACACACGCCGCCCCCTCCTACTTCTCCTCCTCCGCCGCCGCCTCCTCCGCCACCGGCGGCCGCTGCTAGGCTCCGGCCGCCGGGTTCCGGGTAGCTTTTGAGGCTCTTTATCGGGTGTTGCTTGGCTTCCATGCTGCCTAGTGAGCCGGGCTGGAGCGGACCATGATGCTCGGAGGACCGGAGCAGCGTGCTGTGCATAAAGGATGCTGTTTGGCTACTTCGTAACGGCTACGACACGCCTCGAGAAAATTTGCCGCGGTACAAAAGTTGTCCAAACGTCAAAAGGTTATTTTGAACAAAATAGGGGGGCGAGAAGCGGCGACATTGCGGGGAGTTATCTAGCGAGTATCGTGATGCTTGCGGGGATGTGTCGTAGCGACAACTGAAGCACGAGCAGTTTCAGCACCACAGGCACGCGACCGCCTCTGCCGCAAAGCATGCTGGGAAATTGAGTCCCTACACTAGTCAAACGTGCAAATCAAATATAACGTACAAACTGGACAACTCGACACAAATACATACCACGCACCTGTACAAAACGGTCGTTCTAAAAATCTACAACGCCAGTCAAATGTAATTTACAATTTGGAGGTCATTCTCCGCTAAAAGGCAATATATGGTTAAATGAAATACTGTACATAGAATAACAAAGGTGAAAATGGTATACATGTACAAAAACAAACAATCAGAACAGCACCCTCCTTCGTTGTATAGCCTACCAACCGTGCAATGACAATAAATGAATTCTTGTCAATTTACGGTAGTGCAATAATCGGAAACAACGACAAATTGTGCTTTCCGTGTCTGTCGCGATCAAGTGGAAGCGATTTTATTTACACCGATGTAGTTTGGCCGAATGAAGTTGCCGTAAGAACACTTACTTTACAGCTACCCCTTGTGTTTCATTGTTTTTTTTTCTTCATTAAAACCCTATCATACACACGTTACAGAGGTGAACTGAGGTTTCACTGCAGTTCACAAATCCCGATGACTTCATCGCTGAGATTTCAACGACCGCAAAGGAGGCTTGCAGAGGGAAAGTGCGATTCCTAGTGGACATATCCTGAATTGCACAACGACTTTTTGTATGACGTAAGGTTTAACCTGCAGACCACCCCGCAGTCTGCAGGAAGGTGTGCTTTCTTTGTTCTACAAATAATACAGCCAGTTTGGGTTTGCGGATTACCAAATTGAGCTCTGCAATTCTGCCGACAGGCTGAAAGGACTGTGCTTAAAAGGTAATAATAAATGAATAAAAACAGCAAATTATTTGGAATTTTCTTTTTATTCATTTCACGAAGCACACCTGCCTTGTTTTCAGTCTCTTCAACATTTCCTCTCAATTTACGAAGACAATAAAAAGTCATAAAAACACTTTAAATATTTCAATTGGTAACAAAGTTCAAGTGTGAAGTCTAAAAAGACATACGGGTGTTACAATGCCATTAGATAGCGGGAGAGGGTATGTACCTACTTTCTTGTTGGAGCTAAGTGACGGTTCCATTGTAAGAGCCCTGCCTTGAAAAAGGCTTTGAGGTTTCGGGTCAGTAAGGGTACAATGCAAAAAGTTCTTTTGATTTCTCCAACACATGTATGTAAACTTAACATGTTTTGTGCAATGTGAAATCAAGTCCACCAAATATATGCATTTTTGCTGCCTTTCGGGTTCGGTCTACCATGGTAAAAAAAAAAAAAAAGTCTGGGAGGTTGAGCGGTATTAGTCATTTCTACTTGGTTCATGTTGAGGTTCAAATGTTTGGTTATGGCTTGATCTATTTGTGACTCACTAAAGGTTTCTATTATTGTACATAATGGAAAGGGGAAATGCGCTTATCTGTTTTGGTTTGAAATTACAAATGACCAGTAAATTATAGTGTTATGTTGAGGACGATAAATACTGTGACGGAAGATTTGGGCAGCTGCCATCCTTCATGGGTGTATTTTGAAAACTATCAGACAAGCAGTTCTGTTCATGTCATGCTCATGCCTTAGGATTTTTTTTTCTGCTTAAATATTTCAAAAATAACAAATGACAGAATCTCAATATTTCTGTCCAAGCAATCGACAAAGAGCACTGTGGGGTAGCTTTCCCATGGCACCAAAGTTAAAAATAAAACAGTAAAAATTGGGTTTTTGTGTCAGTGTCCATCCAAGAAAAACAAAATCCTCATTTTGAACGCCAAATGCATTTGCAGTCCTTGTTACACAGCATTTGGGATGTGTGCTACTTGTTTTTACCGCCCAGCCTCTTGAAAACACTGACAGCTTTGCAGTCCATCTGGGCGCCCGCGCAGTCCGCCGCTCCGGCTGCGGTTCCGGTTCCGGCTCTTGCTCCGGTGCTGCTGCTGACTTTGCAGCTCACCGCGCTCACTTTCTGTTTGGCTCTGGGCCGAGTGCTCGTCACTCTGTTGTCCTGTGTGTCAGCAGGGGGGGAAACCGCAGAGGAGGGTGCGGTGGCACGCTGGAGCTTACCCAGTCTCTGAAGTACACTGATTTTAACAGGAGGGATGCCGTTGGAAGAGGACGAAGGAGTGGGCGTGTCAGGCGGAGCTTGTTTGAATTTGCCGCCCAGGCGGCGCAGTGTGGTACGGGCAGGCTTTTTGATAGGTTCGCTCCTCTGGGAGGGCATCAAGGTTTTGAGGACGCCCGCGTACTGGAGGACGGATCCTTCTCCGTCACTGTCGTCGTCCCGCTCGGTCGCCTTCAACTTTCCCGACCTCGGCTGCGCCCCCGCTTCTTCTGCTCGGTCCAGACGGCTGAAGACGCCGGTGGGCTGACAACACGGGGAGCGTGGTAAGCAAGTCGGGAAGTCCTTCTCACGCGTTTGCATCAATGCCACATACATTATGGTAGGAGAGGTGTAAAACATGCAAAGTTTGCGAATGGAACGTTTCACTCCGTTGCTAACGAATGGGATTTGACCATCATGGATCTGGTAATTGGGACAGATAATGCGATATTTTTGCTTCATCTCATTTTATACTAGTATAAAATCTACACAATTTAAAGCTAGCTTCCGAGAGTAGCAGTTCATGTGCCGTTTTTGCGGAAAAAGGCATGTTCTTACAAATCGAAACGTAATACATGTATAAAAAATGACATCGTGTCTCCTTTTGTTTCTCTGTCTTACTAAGCAGACAGAAGTAAAATGATGATTCTTTGCACATCAATAGATTGAAGCAAATACTCTATCAAAAATCAATTCGGAATCGAATCGTGACTCGGTCAAAGATTCCCACCCCTAATGTTTTTGAGCTTCTTGTTGAGGAATTCGTCAAAGGATTCTCTGAAATGTTGCTATTAAATATCCTGGGTCCAGTAAATGATCAGACTGTGACCGCCGATCGACTGTCTGTGTCTCATTTGAGACATCTATGTATCCATGACCCCACAATTATTTTAAACTTTTTCTATGGACATCTTCAAAGTCTCAGACAGGTTTCATTCAGCAGTTTCTTTAGTTTCTGGTCAATTTTTCAGCATTCCATAATCCGATTAGCTGACTGGTAGCATCGAAGATAACCCTCACCTTGTTAGTACTGGCTGCTGGGTCCGCCTTTGACTCGGCGCCAAGTCTCGCAAACACCGACGTACGCTTCAAACCTTTTGTGGCACAGAGGCAAAACACAAGAATATTTGATGGTTGCAAATGCATTTTCATGAATCAGCGGCAAGTTAAAAAACAATCTAAAAATCGTTTAGGCGCCATCTCAAGCGGCGCCCTATGTAACAATTCTTGAGGCTAACAGATGGGTTATTAGGTTTCATTATGATTTATCTCAATCTGCAGGGAAGGGAGCTTTAAATTGTGTACTGTACAGTCCATGACAAGAATTCTAAAAAGGCATAAAACCGAAGTTGTGTTCAATTTATGGGACTAAATCTTACTTGAATATTTACGAACAGCACTCAGTGAGTACAACAGTATATTCTAAATGAGAATAAATTAACTCATCTACAAGATGATGCAGTGATTTTAATACTTGACCATATCATACAGGGTCGAAGTTTTTTTTTTTTTTTTTTTAAATATTTTGGTTGGCTCAGTAAACAACAAAATAGCTCATAAGCACAAAAGGAGAAGAGTCAAATAAATAAATGAAGTTTACAAAAGCACAGGGCTGAAAATTAATTTCATCTAAATACTTGGTGACTTTTCAAACTCTTCTTGTGTATTTACTTCCCACTAAGAAAGAGACAACATGAGCAGCATAATTTTCATGTTAGCGTCCAATTTGTATATGTTGCTAAAGCTGTTATGTACCATACATACATGTATATGTTGCAAAAGCACTTCAGTCTAATTCAATTGAAGTCTGTAGCTGACCAAACATGACAACAATCAGAGTTTACACTTGAAATTCTAATTTATTAGAATTTTTACAAACGAAATGTGTGTGAGGTTCATGAGAACAAGAGGCCCTCCTACAAGACACGTGATTGGCTCCCGGCGAGAGTTGTAATCTACTCCCGCCCGACCGCGGCTCGTTAGGAAGACCGAGAGAGGACTGTCAGTTTTTCCACTTATCGCGGAGGGGGGGTATCTGGTCCCCATTAACCGTGAAAAACAAGGGACGACTGTACATCAAGGATTGCGTCTGCATATATGATTTGAAGGAGGACAATTATCGAAGAACCTGCACTTTTATTTAGATTAAATTTAAAGAAAAAAATATATTCCTATTACTAAAGGTTGAACGCTTGGAAAAATAAGCATGTTTCAAAGATTGTCAGGAAAAATGAAGCAAATCCCAGAAAGAAGGCTAGAAGATCTAACAATCTCAGCGTGAAATCAAAACAAGCGCAGGCATTACGTTACAGTACAGTAAAATATTAATAAAAGAGAGGTGTATAGCGAAGGCCAAGCAAGCCAGGCTCTACCATGCCCTGATTGGAGGTTGAGAACTTTCAGTGCTGATTAGTCGATTAGCTGTGTCAGGCGTCACACGGCGAGGCGCCCAAGCCCACTGGTTCAGGCCTACCTTTCTTGGCCTGCTGGGCCAGGATGCGACGTGTGCGTGGCGTGGTGCCTTTGGGCATGTTGATGATGTACTTGCCTTCCATCTCTGATGTCACACGCCGATGCTTCGCGGCTGACGATCCGTTTCCTTGGTCTTCTGTCTGACCGACGGCTGCCATAAGAAGGAATGGTGGACGTAAGACAAATGGAATGATGGGGGGCGGCAAAATATAAGGAGCATGTTTTTTTTTTTTGCTTCACCTGCTTTGCTACTCTTGCTCGCTGGCATGTTGGACACTGTGACAGAGAGGCGGTTGTCGGGGCGACGTGTTGGAGTGGATGGCGGGGAGTCGTGGCTCAAGGCGTTGGCTATCATACGGGTAGCTGCTGAGTGATGACAGTAAATATTTTATGGCTAATTATGCATCCCCAGTCCCACACCTAATTGAACTATGAGTGATTGAAGTCATTAAAGCACGATTTCTCAACAGAAGGCAAAAGATCAATACGGCTGCTGATTAGCTTTAGCTAACAGCACTGAAAGCATGTCAAGCTATGGTATGCTATAAAATCATGAACAGGACTGTCAAAAAATGACACTTTTCAATGTTTTTTCTCTATTAAATGTTCTCAGATTTTTCATAAATCAAATTATTTAGAGTAACTTGGCTATTGTTTTGTCTTGTATTGTGTAAAGCTTTACTGAATAAAAAAAACAAAACAAGCGGGGCGACAGAGCTCTGACAGCTCTGAAGCGAACACGAGAACGGCATCTTAGTTGTCCTTTCCTGGCAAGAAAAGTCAATCTTGGCTGGTCTGAGTTACTATTGTACAGTCTGGGCTTGTCTTAGTCTTCTTTATAGATTTCGCTGACAACCATTCATAGCGTTTGCACCATCTGTTAGCTTAAAGTTAGCAGATCATTGCGGTATTGTGAAATGTGAATGTGCTTTTATATACACAATGCAAAATTTTCTTTGTTTTATGTTTAGTTTCAAAGTAAATGTTTTACTTATTGTGGCACTAAAGAGAATGAACAACATTTGCCTAAAAGGGTGAGGGAGAAATAGTTTTTTTCCTCATGATGAGATCTTAACTACAATTACAACAAAACTAAGAGTAATCCAAATCAAATTAACTTGTGTGACTAGTACTTACGAGTGTTGGCAGTTCTTCTGAGCTCTGCTTTGACGCTGGTCTGTCCTAAGGAGATAGCTTCTGTCGCCATTTTGCACATGTCCTGAATGGGAAAGTTTTTGCAAAACTTATGCTATTTTACTCTCAACATAAAATGGTTTCAGGTCAAGCAAGTAACTTTTTGTCCAGGCAACGTCAATTATTAGATCCCAAATTGGGAGCATTAATTCTAGTCAACACTTGCACACATGCTACAGTCCTTCAGTAATTACACTTTTCAACTGTATAGCAGTTTTTCCTTTCAACTTCAAAATGGTGTCACATATAATGTTACGACAATGACGAATCCCGATTGATAAACCAACAGTGGTTCACATAATCCACACGGAATAGACAGAAATATTATGTGATAAATTACAGTTTCACTACCAGAAATGCATCAGTGTGAAGTATAATATAATGCAATATGGAGCCAAATAGGTAATATGTGGTGGAAAAGTGATGCAAGACAACATGGAGATAAATACTTCCTGCAGTCAACCTTCAAACATACAGTCAGTTCTGACCTGCCTATGGACGACCTTGGCATGTTTGAGAATGGCAATGATGTCACCAACAACAGTGATGCCCAGGTCCATCATGATGTCCTTGCTTAGGTCCATTAGCATGTTCTTCTGAATCCTGAAGCATCACGAGATTTAAAAAAAAAATATATTGATGATTAATATTGCTAATGATCATGATGATAACTTTTCAATTGCTTCTATACAGACAGTGGGTTCTCTGGAGTGCACAACGTGTTTACCTGTTGTCCACAAAGGAGACTGCATATGTGACGGCCAGGCCAGCTGGGATGCCAGCGTCCTTGAAAAACTGGATCCACTCTGAAGTGGCTTTAGAGGAAAAAAAAACAAACATTATGTTTGCAACCTGGCTAAACACGCTCGTCAATCCTCCTCAGCCGTTCATTTTGTATATGACCAGTAACCATTAATATTGGGATTTGGGGGTGAATGAAATGACTGGGGAATTGGTAGGGAACAACCTGGACTGGGCATTAACAAGTTACTTGTCAAAGCTTGCAATTTAAAAGTCAATTTATGAGCACAAAATAGATAATACACACAAGCATACAATCTTTACTGTACAGAATAGCCAGAGTAAGGCGGGGGTCGGGGTGAGGTTAGTTAAATGTAATACATGCTGACCACAAGCAGCTGGAGGTTATTTATAACCACTCAAACTCGGGGCTGGTGCAAAGTGATGGCAGCAGCTGTCACAACAATGGCTCATCCATGTCCAGCAAAATGTAACTTACACTACAAATAGTCATCAACGTGAACAAACACGAAGCGTCAAATGCAACGCTAGATTTCATTTACGATGGGGGTCAATGTTTCTACAGAGGCCTAGTATAAAATTCTAGCTCACACTTGCAAGCAGTCAGAAATGTAGTCCCATTTTTTCAACCTCTAGTTAATTTGACAATCTGTTTTATTATCCCTCACAGTGTTGTTCTTTCTCATTCTTTATCTTTGATGTAGAAAGACTGAAATCCGACATTTGATCAAACGGACCCCCGGGGTTACGAAAATGACCATCTACTGGATGCTGTGATTTGTTTCTTGAAGGTTAGAGCGATACCGTTGCAAACTACCCACAAAATTAAACTATCGTTGATTACATATGCAGTCCTACACGCGGTTACCCCGATCACGACATTTGCCCAGTAAAACGGAGGTCATTCAATCATGCGCCAATAAAAAGAATGAACCATATAGCGCCGCACTAGCAAAGGCTACGGAGCGACTATTGTCACGAATTAAATGCCGTCAAAGACCATTTGTGACATTGACCGGACAAAAACCGTCGAACGCGTTGCCATTGTGTCCACATGATGAGGGAGACCATTGTGGAGAAAAAATCATGACAATTCCATGTCAAATGATGTGCTTTGCAAGCCGGGCCTTTTCGGTCTCTCACCTGTTGTCACAGACGCCATGTTTACGCAAATGTGCGGCTACGTCATTTCCTCTTCTTGCCCACTGATCCGAGCAACTCTGGAAGCAGCTCGCAAATCAAGGCGTGGCTCGATAAGAGGTGGAGCTAAACGTTTGTTTCCGCCTACACGGAGTCTAAGCGCCCTCTATTTTTTTGTTTTTGTTTTTTTGTTAAACTATTCCTTTTTTATTTACATTTTTAAACTTTTTTGAACAAAGTAGCAATACAACTCATCAAAAACAACAAACAAACAAGACAACATTAAAATAATAATAATACCACTACAACAACAACAACTACTACTAATAATAATAACACCACCATGAACAACAACAGCAACAATAATAACAATAACAACAACAATAATAATAATAAACCAATAATCAACACAAGGGGGACTTGTAAATTATTTAATATACCTACCAAATTTGTTCGTGAAATAAAAAAAAAAATAGGGATAGATACGTGAAACATTTTCTTGTGGATGAAAAAATGGACCAGACATAACATTATATGTATAGAGATTCTCATGTTCCTGTTTTGAAGGCTGAGACCAAATACAAGGTGATTTTTTTATATCATGTTATTATTATTCTTTTTGTGTATGAAATTTCTTAACCGAAATTAAAAAAAATATTGGTTGAGTTTCTTACTGTCAATTATTGGTATAATTTATTAAAGATAGGAGTATCAACTATTTTTTAAGGGTAGTTGAATGGGTGGTTGAATTTATGCTGGCGATGACGCGCTACAGAATACTATATCGTTTGATTTAACATTATCGTTTGGCTTCACTAACTACCCAACCACAAACAATAAACAATTAAACATCATAAATCTCATTTATACTCTTAACTAAATGACATTTCCACAAATATACCAGATATACCAATCAAAAACCGAACTTCACAGCCTCAGTCAAGGAGGGCAAACTATATTGTATTATAGAACTATAAATGTTTGTAATGATTTTGGTTTTGTATATCCCTTGTGTTTATATTTTTGAAATGTATTATATTGTTTTGTTTCAGCAATTTAAAAAAACGCACTATATCGTCATTAGGTGCCACGCTGTCGCCATCTCGTGGTCTGTATGAAAAATGCTGTCGGTGCTCTGGAAATCCAAAATAAAAGGCATTTCGAGTTGTTCCTCATAACTTCCTTATTTAACATTAACATTCTTTATTTTTATTATAGAAATACAACTTGAGAAACAAACTCGCTGTTTTTTTGACATTTTCTTAATCGTGCCAAAAAAAGAAGAAAAAAACAAGGTCATCAAGCAGCACTTAAAGTTTGGTGTTTCTACTTTGTAACGAAAATCTAACAACCAGTCTTTTCCAATTATTAGTATCTGTTTCCAAACGTTTTAATTCAGAAGAGACGCGGATCGTCCAGTTAAGCGTGAAGAAGAAGAAGATTTTTTTTATTTTGAAGAAGAAGAAGAAGAAGATGATGACAACGACGACGAAGAAGACGAAGATGACGAAGAAGAAGAAGGGGGAGGAGGAGGAGCTCAATTTGATTAAAAAATGTGGGAAATCGAAAAGGCGTTTCCGCTAACGTTTTATGGGGAACTTCCGAGTTTTATCTCTCGAGATTGACAAGAACTCCATACCTGCTAAAGTAATCGAACACAACGTCTGGTTGTCTGGGCGACGCTTGAGTGTTTACATGTCAGTTAACCTTGCAACATAAAGGCAGTAACATGACTGCATCCTCGGTGGAATACACGATTGGAGGCGTGAGGATCCAGTTCCCTTGCAAGGCTTATCCTTCTCAGCTGGCCATGATGAATTCAGTAAGTATAACGTACTGTCTACGTATTTATCAAACGCGTTCAAGCTAACTCAAAACAACGACACGTTTTTTTTGTTTTCCTCTGCATTATGCTTTTACAGTATTGATCTTTACAATGACAGGCTGGCATCCTAGCTCTCCCACGGTTATCGAGTTACGGTTTGGTGCCACGCCCACTTTTGGGTTCTAAAATAACAATTGGGACCTTATTTTAGAGCCATCATCTTTTGTAGATTGTTTTGTAAATTGCTATATCAATGCATAATGAGCCTATCTATCGAAATATGCAATCAAAACGACACATTTGCAGTATTTTGAGAGATATTAACCCTTTAAGCGTGGATTTTTGAATTATTTATTTATTTATTTTATCTTTGAGAACTTTACTATATATTTCCAGATTTTACAGGCTCTTGACCTGGCCCTTTGGTGCTGATATATCGCAGCTCCAAACATTGCTACTGAACAAAATGACCCAATTTCTGACCCTCAACTTCAGTCCTCTTGGCTTGTTGGCTATGCGCGCACATAATGATGGGAATGAGCTTTTCACAAACATCAGTCTCCTTTAATCAAAGTTTCTAACTCCCTAAAATTAACAGCCATTTTAAAATTCTATTAATGTTTCAGGCTAGAAAAACAGACTTGGCAGGCTATAAAAACATTCCAAAATTAGTGGAGAACCTGGCACCAGAGGCTAGTAGTAAAAATTGTCTAACATTTATCAACACAACTTTTAGACTTCTTGAGTCAAAACATTCGAATTTGAAAAATAATTTTAAAATAAAGAATTCAATTTATGGACAGCGTTTTTTTCTTTTATGTTTAATTCCCAATAAAATCCAATTTTAATCTTGCTGTCAAACCTACAGATCTTACGAGGGTTGAACTACGGGCAGCATTGCTTGCTGGAAAGTCCAACTGGAAGTGGCAAGAGTTTAGCCTTGCTGTGTTCAGCACTGGGATGGCAGCAGGCACAGTTTAGTAAGTACAAATAGTCTGCTGAATTTTATTTGCTTTTAATTAGATATACAGTACTTTACTTATAAGCAGATGCAACCAAAATGCTCTTTCTCTTGGTACTGTGACACATCCATTACATTGTTAAAGTCAAGCATCACCAATAAGTACTCACAAGTATTTGACACATCAATTTTATCATGGCGCATTTCCTTTATTTTCTTAAAATGGGAAGGTGGTGGGGACATCCCTAATATGCCTGTCTCTTACGCCATCTCTTTCAATGTGCAATTTCAGATTCCATGCAAGGCGAAGGAAGCGCTGGCGATGAAAGCCAGTCTTGTAAAATCCCTGGAGATGTTACGAAGTCAAACATGACAAATCTGTCTCAATGTCCGGTTCATAGCAAAGGGAGAGGGCCTTCAAAGACCACCTCAAGCAAGGCTACTGTTATTGACCTGACAGTGTCACCATCTAAAGATATGTCAGAGCAGCTGCGTACTGCATATCACACTAGTAAGTATCTTATCTCTGTATTCTAGAGATATTTAGGACTGGAATGTCTTTTGCATTTGGACTCTAAAAAGTTATAGCAATCGAAAGCAAAATTTCTTCATTTGATCAGATTTTCTCATTTTGTCAAATAGGCCATTTAAGCGACGATATATGATTCACAGTATGTGTATTAAACATACTCACCTGATTTTCATTGTTTGTCAGCCAAGACCATTCCTAGAAAAAAGTTACCCCCTGAACAGGGTGACCTTTCTTACATCACTGACCAAGACGATTCAGATTTCCAGCCGGAGAGAAAGCGCATCCGCACTGAAGAACCAAAGGTAGTTTTTTTTTCTTTCTTTTTTTTTTTTTTTTTTTAATACAGCGTTAGCTCATATTTACACCATGTTCTGTTACTGACTCAGAACAATATTTTGGTCTTTGCAGGATTTTGGTTATCCAAGATGTGGTTCTTCAATTTTATGAGATCTTTTGTTTTGCATTGTCTAAGTACCTTTATTTGATAATTGACATGTTTCAGCACCTCGCGGTTATGATGATTTTGCACAAATTAGGGGAGAGGCATCTATTATACGCAACTTCAAAAAGCAGAGATGCACATCTTTCGTTTTTTTTTTTTTTTTTTTTTTTGTTACTTACCGGGATCTATACTTGCTTTTCACCTGGTGGTACTGGTTCTACCATATTTGTCAGTTGGTCTCACCTACACTTTATTTGTTGCACCTTTTTTGGGGTCAGGGGTGTACACCAAGATCATGCATACTGACTAGTGGTCATCTTACATAGTTTTATATCAAGATTGACATATGGGCTGAAATATGTACCGGAAACTGATTCAGAAAAAATTATATTCGAATGTGAGTGGCTAAACTTCAACAGCTGCACTGAGAAGCTGTTGCATAAATATTGACAGAGGGAATTGCATGAATTTAATTTGCATTGTTTAATGTGAATCATTACAAAAAGCTCGAAATAAGCACTTTTTTTTATTGCAGTTTGTTTAATTTGGACTTTGCACTTCTTTTAAACACATGGACTTGCTGAACTGACAGTGAAGCTCCAGCTAGCTGTTCCAAATTGTTTTTGAAGAGTGCCATGTTTCTCATGTCTGTTTCTCATAGTCTAATTCAGCTTTTATTTTCCCCCTCTGTTTTTAGTCTCCTGAATCATCTGCCCAATGCCAATGTTCATCAGTCAAGGATAGTGGGAAGGCCAAAGAAGGCAAAAAGAAGATCCCCAAAATTTATTTTGGCACACGTACACACAAACAAATAACTCAAATTGTTCATGAAATGAAGCGGACTGCATACTCCACGGCCCCAATGACCATATTATCAAGCAGAGATCATACATGTGTCAATCCAGATGTCTCACCTCACTCCAACCGGAATGAACTCTGCAAGGACCTAATGGAAGACAAAGATGTAAGATGATACCAACAACCTCCTACACATCACACTCTTTTTGAATGTTTGCCTTTAAATGGGCTTTGCATTACAGCCTGAGCATATTATGAGTAGGTTTGCTGTCATATGAGCATGAACACGCATTTGTTTAAGTGATATTGTTACCCTCTTGGGTACAGTTGCTACTCTTGACTATTTAGTTGCGAAACCTTTTGCTTAAACAAAATTGCAATACATTCTCTTTTTTCATACTAATGAGCCTCATGCGTACATCACTAAATTGTTTTTGCATCTTAGGGAAGATCATGCCGGTTTTTCCACGCAGTACACAAAATGGGCAACCAGAGCAATCTGCAGTTGGTCCATGGAATGCACCAAGCCTGGGACATTGAAGACTTGGTCTCATTGGGCAAAAAACTTCGTTCATGTTCCTACTATGCTGCTCGAGAACTCATGCAAGGCTCCCACATCATCTTCTGTCCGTATAACTACCTCTTGGATCCGTTGATTAGAGAGAGCGTGAGTCATTTCAAAAAGCATGGAAAGGAACTTGTGGTGTTGCTATGACATGCTCACTGTTTACTGCATGTGCAAAATAACTGAAATATCAGCATATGATCAAAAAGCAAAGTAATAGCAGCATCATTTAACATTGATTTTTTTTACTGTCCCTAATCTCTTGTCAACCAGATGGAGATTGATCTTGCAGGCCACATTTTGGTTCTGGATGAAGCCCATAATATTGAGGACTGTGCTCGTGAAAGTGCTAGCTTTATGTTAGACCACAATACTTTGCTGATGTGTAGAGACGAGCTTGATGGCATGGTCTACAATGACATCCGCCGGGTGCAACATGAGCCTCTGCGGGATTTTTGCTATAGCATACTAAAGTGAGTGATTTATTTTTAAATTTGTCACTTAACCCTCATCACTTTTTTAATGACAATTCATTTCTATCCACACAGCTGGATCCAGGAGAGCCAAAGCCTAATGTCTGATCGAGGATACGAAGATGCGTGTAAAGTTTGGAGTGGGAAGGAGATACTGGGCATTTTTCACACCCTGGGTATCACTCCTGACAGCTTCAAGATGCTGAAAGTATGCTGATGTTCTTGTACATAGAAACTGCGACACTTACAATTGTTGGTTGTGTCGGAGAATTACAATTGACTGTGTTGGATAAATTTTGTTTTATATTTTCATCTATTGCTATTTTGAGAAGCAGTAATGAATTATAATGAGAGAGTAAGTTTAAACGTAACCTTAGTAACCTTTATTTGTTAAGCAATTAATAAGGGGTCTTTTTCCTTTTTCTTATTTGGTCACACATGTGGTTGAGCGTTTTATTGCCTTCCAAAAACAGTGAAATATGACTTTGGCAATTTTGCTGCGTGGCTGATGAAAATCAGCGGTCACAATATTGTTCTCAACATTTATGTCTCATATTGCAGGAGAATTTGGCTGCCGTGCTGGAAAAGGAGGAGGTTATGGGATTTATAAACGGTAAAGATAACATGGTGCAGGTTCCAACCATCAGCTCATCATCATCCAGTATCCTCAAAGGACTTTTCATGGTTCTTGATTTTCTCTACAGAGACAACTGCAGGTTTGAATCATCTTCAAAACAAAAACAGATTAATGGTATTTTCATACATTATCATTTCCAAATTCAATCCGCGCATCAACTTTCTGTACTGCTTTAGCTTACACTGTTTATCTGTTCATATTTTGTCTCTACACCCCAGCACTTTGCTTGGGCGGGCACCAAACCACACCGACACATTTCGCAAGCTTTTGGCAGCAAGTGCGGTCCTGTTGGAATTGCCTACTCTCGGCCACTGTTTTTCGGCCATTCATAATACGAATGCATGAGGTGTCATTGTCAAATCACCACCATCTTGACAAAAGTTGGGTGATAATAAGGCCAGGCTAGTTAAAAATCACTGGACACCCAGGGGTTAATTTCGCCACCCCTTTCAAGCAACGGCTCTTCATCCTTGCTTGTGTAAAACCAGGAAATAGCGTTGTTCTTTGCTGCATGCCCAATCACTGCCAAGGAGGTTATAAACGAACCAAAAAAAAAAGGCCATCTTGATGTGGAACCGGGCTAATTGAAAGGATGGGCAACGTGACTAAACTTTTAGGTATTGTTCAAAAAATTTGGTAAATCATTTTGCACATTTAACCCTATTTTCCATGGTGAGGATATCGTGAATATTTAGCAGCTTTATATTTTTAAGAATTTATTAGGTTGGACAATTTCTTTTTTGAAAATATAATCAAAGGGGCAGTCAAAGTGGCGGTACTTATCCTTAAATGTGCTTATTTGGTTTTGTCTGGTTGTACAGGTATTCTGAAGACTACAGAGTTGCTCTTCAAAAGACGCATTCTTGGACGAACAAAGTCACTCCCAGTCCAAATGATGCTCAGGGCTTCATGGCCCAAAAAGGCTACAGAAAACATCAAAGAGTCACAGAAAAGACTGCATGTCTATCATTGAGTTTCTGGTGCCTCAATCCTGCTGTGGTATGTAGGGATTGGTACTTTGTTTTACATTTGAACCATTTCTGCGTGATACCTGGTATCAGCTTCATTTGTTAGACATTTGTAAGAAACTATAAGGCATTCTTTCTCCAGCTCATGCATGAGAACAGAGAAGGACTGCACAAGGTCATTTCTACTTCGCTCTGCCCAGCCTCTCTGAACCCTGCCTTTTTTTTTTTAATTCAGAAGTCCCTAATTACTGTACATGAAGGTTCTGGGCCTTATAGATCTAAAAGTGCATCAGGGAAGAAGACTATGGCCGGAACCCAGTGTACTTATTCTATGTGTAAGCATGCGGGTGAAAAATTAGTATGTGTATGATAAAGCATTATGCGTATATATTGAAAATCACAAGTGAAGTGGCATCTGTCTGCTGTAAAGCCCAAGCCGGCAGGCTTGAGCGGCCTTCCTATGGCAAAGTTTGAGACAAAACAACAAAACTTTTTTTCTTTGCAAGCAATGCATTCATTCTCACAGCAAAGCATTTCGTTATTGCAAGCAGTTATATTTGATGTTTTATATTTTGTAACAAGTGTATAATCACTAATTTTACAATTATTACAACTCTTGGGTGTCTATACTGTTATTCAACGTTATATTTTTTAGTATTTTTGTGCTGTTTTTATTGATAATGCAAATGTATTTAACAACAAAATGTCAAAGTTATTAAATGTAACATTTACTTTTTAATATATAAATGACAAATAACAAAACAATAATTTAAAATAAATGGGATTTAAGTGGACAGGATTAAGCAAAAATAAAGGTATAAAGGTTTACAATTGATAACGTATAAATAATGCAAACAAAACATTCCACTGTGGAAAGCAGTTGATGATGAGACACAGGCAGTCCCATCTCCTTAGTTTCTGAACAAAGTTAAACCGTAATAAACCAAGATAGGTGTTCTATTAGTGTTTTTCAAGAATGCAAGGCCCATTTCCTGCTGCATGCTGGGTCACTCATACTCAAATTGCTGATTCTCAAACCCTAAATGTCTTCTATCGACTGACCCACTGCGAAGTAGTCACCAAAACCATACAGGGAGTCTGCCCTCTGCTGCGGAGATGTGGTACTGCAACCGTCCCTCTTCTATATGGAGGGCCCTAGACCAGTGGCGGCCACAGTATGCACTCAACATATTAAACTGCCACCGTCTTTACCAAATTTGGATATATTTCTGTCTATCCGTCTGTCTATACACATTCACAATCAATTAGTACTTGATTGAATTGTTTGTGTAAGCACATTCACAGTGGCTAAAATAGTTACCTAATCATTTGCATATGCTTTTTAAATGATGGTGCAAACCATTCCCTAAATAAATGCTCGGTGCTTGATATGATATATAATCTACAAATGCTCAAAACATAATTTCGAGTGTATGAAAATTCAATCCTTATGCATGTTGTATGCATGTTATTTTATTGATGAGTAAAAGATTCATAACATCAGAAATGTGCTTCACAAATGATGAAGTTAGTCTGTTAATGCTTAACTGATGCTTAATAGTGTGTACTTATTACCAAATTAAATTTGTATTTTACCACCAACAGAATGCATTAAACACACAGTTTCACTGTGATTACAAACTTGAATTAACACTTATATTCCAAAAAAAAAACAATTTTGGTTAACGTATCTTTAGAACTGTCTTTTGGAATTGATTTTTAAAATTGCAAACTTTAAATTGCAAAACGAGGGCAGAATCGAGACTTTGTGGACACCTTGTATTTCTGAGGTCACTCCAAACATTTGACCTTGTACGGTTCGATTGTTAGCCAACTGCAGATTTTTAAGGCCCAGATACTACTAGGCAATACCTTTCACAAAATGCTGATTATTACTCAAATACACCTGAATGCCTGAGTTGAATTTAAAGTAAGATATGTATTTAAATAATTAACTGTTGTGTATATTGTCGTTTTTTAGGCCTTTTCTGACTTAAGTGGGACTGTTCACAGCATTGTTCTAACATCAGGGACACTGTCGCCTATGGGTTCATTCTCGTCTGAGCTTGGGGTGAAATTTTCGATTCAACTGGAGGCCAACCATGTCATCAACAAATCTCAGGTCAATGTACAGTAAATGTGATTCCATTGATTTGCATGGTATGTTTTAGAGCAGGGGTCCCCAACCTTTTTATCACCACGAACCAGTCAACGCTTGAGATTTAATTTTTTTCGTGGACTGGGGGAGGCAACTATAAAGTGCACATTAAATATGAACGCCAAGCTAATGGGAGCCTTCAGCTTGTTTCTCTCTTCACACTGTTGGGCTGTAGGGAGTTTTAAATGCTTGTTTGACCTTTTTTTTTTTTTTTTTTGAGGTGGGGGGGGCACACAAACCAACGCTTGACAATTTTTTCGCCAACAGGGGGCGAGTAAGTGCCCATAAGATATGAACTCACCATTAACTAAAGGGACCCTTCAGCTTGTCTCTCTCTCCACACGGATGGGAAGTCGGGACTCTCTTTATTTTTCTTTGAATTTGTATGCTCGTCACCTGCTTCTTGACTGCGCCTTTTCCCCTTCCCAAATACGTCCTTGTCTTACTCATTTAATTTACTTGTGAGTGAAATTTTGCCGCTCAAGTGACCGACACAAATCCAAGAAAATCCGGCCAGTTTTCAAAACTAAAGGTTTTTCTAAATAAAATAGCTTTCTGATTCAAATAATACATAAAACAGATTTGGTGTAGTTCATTATTTTGGGTGCGGCCCATGCAACCCAGTACAAAATTATCTGCAGACTGGTGGTTGGTAACCTCCGCTTTAGAGATTTACTTGCGATGGAGAGTCTTCTGGGTCTGTGCAATCCAAGGCTGATTTTTTTTTTTTTCTCCTCGTTCCATGCAGCAAGACCCCAAAATCAGCCAATGAGCAGTGACAGTGATTTTCCGTGATTTTACTCTGCATAATATCAACAGTGTTGAAGCCTGACACATATCAATTTGGTTATTACTGGTTCCTGCCTTTCCTTCCCTAATAAGAAGACCACTCCTCCTCCTCTTCCTCCTCCTCCTCCTCCTCCTCCTCCTCCTCCCCCTCCTCCTCCTCCCCCTCCTCCTCCTCCTCCTCCTCCTCCTCCTCTGCCAGCACCTGCCATGACTGTGGTCACATAGATCCAGTCCTTAAAAAAAAACAAAAAAACATGACCTTCTGGTGTTGCTGCTATAAAAAAATACAATAATTATTATTTATTTATTCGCATTATGCATGGTTTTTTAATTCAAGCCGCACCAATAATGCCGTAGAGGTATCTTTGGTAGCAATGGCAAGATTGTGAGTCGCGTCAGCGTCCACAGAAATGACCAAAATAAAATCCCCAAATAAAAATGCATCAAAATCAGCTGTGTTGTTAATAATTGCATTGTTACTCATGCTGTAATACAACTGTTAATTATCATAGTGTACACTTTTCAAGAAAAATGAAATGAGAAAATGTTTCTGCAGGTTTGGGTCGGCACTGTTGGTGCAGGACCTCAAGGCACAAAGCTCCGCGCCACCTACCAACATGCTGAAACGTATGCCTTCCAGGATGACGTTGGTGCCCTGCTTCTGCATGTCTGCCAAGTTGTGCCCAAGGGTGTGCTCTGCTTCTTGCCTTCTTACAAGGTAATTATGAATACAGTGATCCCTGGTGATGATGACTTTTAGACATTAATCTTCAGCTGTGTCAAAAAATAAAGCATTGAAACTTCAAATCTTTTATTGTTGCGATATCATTTCCAACGTTTTCATCCTCACAGTCTTGTCTCGTCTCCATCCCCCCATAACGGCAACTTTATGTTACTCCATATACGGTGTTGAAATGCCTGTAAAAGTGGAGTAATTTTAAAGACGCACACCATGTGTTTTAATTGGACAGCCATGATCTATTTAACCACTAAACTCAGTGGTAGACTGATAATCCCTTTTTTAAAATTTACCCAAGTTGCAGTAAAAAAGAGGGGATCGACTTATTAGCGAGGTCGACTCTGAGTAATACGGTAATTAGACAAAGGACTGCATTTCCAATATGACGATGTTCTTATTTGTTTAGATGCTGGATAAGCTGCAGGATCGATGGCGCATCACTGGTCTTTTGGAGAAACTTGAAAACCAAAAAAAAGTGATAGCAGAGCCTCGCGGCGGTGGCAAGGGTGACTTTGATGAATTACTTCGGACTTACTACACTGCGATTAAGTCCTCTGAGAAAATAGGTGAGAACGTTTATTATTTTCTCATTAAAAGGGAAGTTTTCAACTCGCGCTTTGTTGTATATTTGTGTTGCATTGCACACTGTAAATTGCATTGCATATGTTGTCAAATAAGAACAGATATCAGAGTGAAAGTGGCATAGATACATACTCTGGCCTTGAGATGGAGAAGAGAATCTGTGCCTTGCTCAAGGGCACCTTAACTGTAGCCAGAAGGAAGACAAGTAACATTTTGTGAGCATATTATGTGACTCAAGCTGTCATCTTCTGGTTCTTATTGATAATGTTGCTTTTGAGTCCATTTAATGAGTGCAGGAGCACGAAATATTTTCATTTTTCTTCTTAAAATTGCAAAATGGTCTCTCCTGGTTTTGTTGCCAGACACTGTAGATGGTGCTCTCATGATGGCTGTGTGTCGGGGAAAAGTCAGTGAAGGACTAGACTTTGCAGATGACAATGCCAGAGCAGTGGTCACTATTGGAATCCCCTTTCCAAATTTTAAAGACCTCCAGGTAGGTACTGCTGCTGTTAATCTTCGATCTAGTCTGATCCAAATATGATTTGATGAAAAAAAAAAAAAAAGAATTAAGCCAAACGAGCAAAGATTATTTAGAATTTAACTTAACCGCCATGAATGGATTTTGCTGCTCAAGTTTATGTTCCACAAATGCAATAAGAATAAGAATGCCACTAGCCTTTTGTATTTTTTTTCTTTTCTTGAGGCGAAACATTTCTCAATTACGTTTAATGTTAAGAATCCACAGAAATAATGAGATAAAACAGCATTTTTTTTTAAGGAGAGCGCTTGTGTTTCTTGCTCACTGAGACAGACACATCTTAACAAGTCACACTGATGTCAATTCATTTCAGTAACAGATGAGGTCATCAACAACCTCAGTGACACCAGATGCCCCAAATTGCCAGAGGCGGAAACATGCACCTCAAAACTTACCTCCCACGTAGCCGCCACTTCCAAAGTGCAGTTTATTTCATTTTTGAAATTGTGCTTTGCTGACAGCCATGCCTAATAATGTTCAAATGTATTTTTCAGGATGAACAGGTTTTGGAAGGCAAGGCCAAAGCAAGCGAGTGATCTCTTGACATTTTAAGTAATACCTTCTAGCGTGTGGTTTCTTGCACATTGCAAAATGTGCTTGGAGCCAGAATTGGCTTTTTCACATATGTTACCTGTCATGTTAGATTGGAAGATGACAGCGTACAGGCCAGGTTTGTTAGCATCCAAAATTCTAAAATGGGTCAGGATTGGATTTAGATGACATAATCCCTCTGGGCTACTGGCATTTTGTACAAGAGCTGCAGGTTTAGAAGTTGTTGTTTTTTTGTGTGTGTGTGTGTGTGCTCATTGCACACACAAGCATTTAGCTGGACTTCTTATGGCATATTTACTGGATTGTTAATGCTTTTGATTTTGTGTTTTCCCACAAGGCTATGCCTACATTATGCGGTTCCTTTAGTACTCGAGCTGCGCTTCATCCGTTTAAACTTTTCCCAAACTATTTTCATTCGGTGTAACTGTTAGTTTGAACAAAGGCAATCCATGCTACAGTGACTTTGTTTGATGCACACGAGGGAACATGCTGTACCTGTCACATCCCTTTGGTGGCTTTGGGCAAACAAATAGTACCTGTCAAGATTAGTTATAGCTCTGTTCAGTCACCTGCCCTTCATGGCTACCCCTCAGACGGCAGATGAACTTTTCACTTGTCCATTTCAAAATGGTGATGCTAACAGTCAGCATTGACAGATTCCAGTAGATGGACGAATTCCTGTCACTTTTGGGCCGCAATGCCCAATACTGAGACGACCTTCTCTTCCACCACTCAATTTGTCATGGCATCTGTCCCATACGATATCTGTGAGATAAGGTAAAACTCCCCATAGTTACGAACAGGTCCGTGTTACAGCCGAAGTTACTTTCGGAATAAATCGAAGCATATTGTTGGTAACAGTTCTGCACAAATAAAATAAAATGATTGACTATGGAACATCAAATCTGGGTGGACTCAAGTAAAAACTCCATTTATAAACGTATTGTCAAATGTAATGGAGCAATGCTGTATTGGATTTAATCTAGTAGTTCCAACGTTATAGGTGGAACTGAAGATGAAGTACAATGATCAGCACTCAAAGAGCAGAGGTCTTCTCCCTGGCAATCTCTGGTATGAGATTCAGGCTTACCGAGCTCTTAACCAGGCCCTGGGAAGGTAAATGTGTTCCTTTAATAATGCTATTGATTTTTATAAAACAACTCTAATCTCTTTGAATATACAGCATGTTATACAGTACTTAAACTATTTTACATTTTGTTCAGGTGTATTCGTCACAAAAACGACTGGGGTGCCCTGATTTTAGTGGATGACCGCTATAGGAATAATCCAAACAAGTACATCAAGGGTAAGATGGAAAAGTGAACTGATCTTCTTTTAATTTCTCCTTGATCCTGTGTTATCCTGGACAACCCAATACTATGTTAGCTGGTTACTTTCGTCACTATTTTAAATCCGCTGTAAATTATACTCAAAACAATAACCCATCATATATTTCATTACTCTTTGTTTAGTTACCTTCTGCGACTGCTTTTTTATATCAAAAGGTTGCTTTTCAAATTTTTGATGTGGGCCGTGGGCATTTCCCTCGATTTCAAATTCCACGCAAAAATGTCAATTGTAAGTCGAGAGTCATTGAAAAAAGAAATAAAAATAAAAATCCTGATGAATTGAAACACAACATTTAAAACAAATTGTTGTGACTTATATACTGTATTTTCTTACATTTTAATATGATGAAATAATAATAATAAAAAAAAAACAATGGTGTTATAGTCCATGTCGAATTTGTCCTTCATAATTTGAATAAAAGCAAAGAGTTTTTGCACACTCCATTTACATTTTTTCAGACTGGCAACTGAAAATATGCCCTCTCTAAGTCATGGGCTCTTCACTGAGTTGTCTCACATGCTTGGACACGACTTTGGTTTGTGTTTGTGCATGGGAAAACAATTAAAACGAGAATCCCCTAAATCTCACATGATGTGTTGGAGCAGCTGCATTTCAATGCGTTGGCTGGCAGTGCACATATTTTAGTTTTGGCTCTAATTTGCTTTATAATTTTGCTTTCTAACAGAGTGACCATGACAAGGACCATCATTTCAATCAGAGCATTTTGTTTTTTGTTGTTTTTTTTTTGTCTCATAATAGTATTATTATTTCCAATAAACATTTTACATGGTTCTCTTCTGTATCCGAACCCAAAATGAGTCTGTTCCGAGCAAAACACAAATGTAGGTTGAATATTCTAATTCCACAGCATGTCATGAGACCTTGTTTTCCTCCCATGTTTTTGTTGATCTTAGGTTTGTCCAAATGGGTTCGCCAACAAGTCCAGCATCATGACACCTTCAGCAGCGCCATGCAGTCCCTTGTTGTGTTCTCAGAAGCACTACAGAAGTCTTGCCACCTGACAGACGGCCAGAACCCCATCCCAAGCAGCGCAACTGTAACTCGGGCAATCCAAGGTTTACCCAAACCAGTGGCTTTTCATTTTTCTTCGCAGCCTCCGATAAAAGCTGAGCGGCGTGAATTAAAGGGTAAGTCAAATTTAAACGTTATCGTTAGTGTCTGGTTTTCTAAATAAAATGGCATTTTTATTTATTTTTATTTTGCAAAAACAAGTATCTTTTTACATTCATTTGACCAGAGGTGGGCGTGTCATGAAATTTTACTAGTTCATCATTTATTATTCAATAGCAATCACCCGTCTTTCATCAGTCCGTTGTTATTTTAACTAGAACCAAATCGTAATTGTCAGTTTGTCATCGTTATCTTAACCACGCTGCAGTCATTGCTTCCATTAGTAAATCACATTTGCTCCTCAAAGAGATTTAAAAAGCCTCATGCACATGAATTTGCAAACTTAATATGGCGAACTGGTAAATTGAAAGCATGTTTTGAATGTTGATCACCATTATTTTTGGGGTTTGTAAAAATAAAAAGTTCAAAGTGGATTTTCACTTCAGATGCTGGCCAGGTCTCGAATATCAGGGCTCAGTAGTAGACAAAATATTGTTCCAAAGAAGCTTTATTTTGGTTAGCTCACCATTTGTTATTAATTATTACGTATCTTAACAACTCAAGTTGGTTGTTCCACAGATTTATATTATATTACATTTTCACTAGTTTTGAGTAAGAGTTGTTGGATGGACCTGACTTAAGATCCATTCACGTCTTGACCATTTGTTAGTCAGAAACAAAGCAATGTTCGAACCTAGTGGTCGACAAAATGTAAATATCACAAAGCGTGAATACAATTATTTTGAGTGGTCGAGGAGTTTACTGTTGTGTATGCATTCACAACTCAAGTATATTTATAGAGCTCTGTAAGGCAATCGTGCGGCACCATCATTTAAAGAGTCAAAAACAAAACTGTCTTAAAAAGAGTACAAATTTGAAGACAGCGCCATTGTCAGGATTCCTGAGTCTGAGTTATGCGCTTCCTCGTATAACCACTAGTTAGGAGACGAGAGACCACTAGTTAGGGGACAAGTGGTAGCATTATGACCCAACTGAAGATGGTGGAGGGTGTATTGGCTAGCTTTAAAATAAAGTGCTTCACAGTAATTCAGCCGAGGTGTAACAAAGGCTTGGATTAATGTTTCAAAGTGCTCGTGCGGAAGGAGAGCTCCTGCAGGTGCATCTCCGGGGGTTTTTAGGGTGCCATTGCATCAATACATGAAAGCTCTTGCTCAGGGGTCACCAACATGGTGCTCGCGGGCACTGAGTAGCCCCCAAGTACCACATGAGTAGCCTGTAGTCTTGTCCTGCAAATAGTTTACAAGTGATAGTACTTTGTGATTTTCTAGGAATTTTACAAAGAATATGCATATATGACATATACAGTACATATTACACTTGATTTTCTACAGCTGCTTCTTAATTATTGCGAGAAATCAATAACATAATCAGGGTCTTCACATAAACTGGTAGCCCTCGCTATTACTCAGTAGCAAAGAAGTAGCTCTCGGTTTCAAAAAGTTTGGTGACCCCTGCACTGGCCTATGGTGGCAAAATCAAAGTATTTAATTATTTCAGTCATGCGTGCTGGTGTGCGGCGTCTGTGTGCGGGCTCGTGCTTCTGTATTGACAAATGGACACCTGCTGCCATCATTAGTGACAATAATGAACTCGCTCAAATTTGAATTGTCACCCAGGTTGTGTTCTGATAGGCGGAGAGAGTTGGTTTAACAGTAAATTGAGACACCCTTTTTCAAGCAGCCGCGGTTGGGGGTTGGGTGTGCGATCACTTGACCGCTTCATTAGTTTTTACTGTAAGGTCTTGCGTGCCTGAGTGGGACTGGAACAGATGTTAGACTGTTGCTTTTAATTAAATCCCCTTGAGCTTTGTTTGTGTTATATCGAGCGTAGGACCATCATTATTGCTTTCATTGTTAAAAAACAACCAAAAAGAACATTACTGTTTTGGTTCTCTGCAAACCGGTGTCATTACATCTTGAGATAAGTGCGCGCTGTGTTTTTACTTCATTTCTATTCCTGTTTTTTTTTTTTTAATTAATTTTTTGGATATAAAATATATCAATATGAGAGCCTTTTGTAAAATGAAAAAAATTGATGCCTTGTTGTAGAATGGCAGAGGATGACAACACTCTCAGAACCACCACTACATCAGTCAGCTGACAGTCTCATTTTGACCTCAGGTAATTGTTTAAAGAAAGTATGTTTGTAAAAATAAAAACAAAACAAACAAAACAGTTTTTTTTTCCAATTTTCCTTGTAGAGAAACAACAAATTATCCACGCGCAGAAGAAGACCAGCCACTCTGACTTGGAATCATCAGCTGCCGATAGTTCCAGCGAATTGGAAAATGAAAATTCAACAACACAAACGACGCATTCAAATACACAACTGACTCATACAGACAATCAAAATGAAAACAAAGATGACAATTGTGTCATTTTTACACCTGAACTTTTTAAAACGGAACCAAAGGAAGACAGTGCTGCTAAAGGAACAGAGATCAAGTCACCGTCCCAAATCATTTTTGAAGCAGAGCATCAAGCCCTTGACGCGCAGAATCTTGTTGGATCTGAGCTCCCGCAACATTCTCCCTTTGAGAGCGGGGATTCAGTCGACAAAGAAAATGTACGGTTATCAGGCAGAGAAGAGACAAAATATGCAGGAGAGCATACGAGAAACAAAATCAGGCTTTCAAGATCCAGACAGAGGAGTCAGCTGTCGTCAACGGAGAGCTAATAGCCTCAACTCCACATTATTTGTTGCTTAAAACACATTTTAACCTTTTTTCTTTTTTAAAAGGTTTTAAGTCACAAATAAACATTGGTCATGCATTTGTGTAATTTTTTTTGTTGGGAACCATATTGATGGCTCAGCTTGCAATTGTCACATGATCAAATTCAGAAAACAGGTAAGATGTGATTGGCCTTTACTCGAGCCCTGTGATGTCTGTGATGTCTTTTACAGGCAAAGGTCAGTGACAAAATGGTCGCCCCCCTCCCCCCCGAGATGCATAAAAATAGGTGGATTTTACTGTTTATTTTAAATTCCACTCATGCAATATCAAGCAATATTTTGTAGAAGAAAAAATTGGGGGTTTGAGTTTTATGACACTGGTAGTTAGTACAAATTATTGATTTGTCCTGGTTGGAAAAACAATTCACTTGGGAATTACAAATGAAAACAAAATGTTTGAAAACTTTATTTCAAAATGAAATGAAATGAAATTTCAAAATATGTGAATCAGAAAATAGCCAATACCTTACATAAAAAAAGCAAGCTTAGAAAAAGTAGTCGAATTTTTGCCAGCTGTGTCATGAATTGTTTTTCCAATGAAAAACTGCAACTATGCAATAACTGGAGATGATTTTGAGTGCATCCATACATAAAATATATTGGTTTATGTGAGCTCCACTGCATTTAATCAAAACTAAGAAGGGATCATAAAATTGGCCAAATCTTTACCCTGTTTCATGAGCTTTATTTTGTGTTCAATTATTGATCTTGCAAATGGATCATTTTTACGTTATTTATCATCAGGAGAAAGCAGCCTTTGTTACTGAGCATGTTAAAACAAAAATCAAATTCAAAATGTACAAAAAGTCTTTTTCTATGTTGCTTTAAAAATTGTTCATGGAGAAATCAAATAAATTGTTAATTCCCCAAAATTGCCCCTGGATAATACTTGTAATTGAGTGCATATGATAATATATCCAGTCGGACAAATGTGTGTGTGTTTTCTTTTTAAGGCCACCGTTTTAAGTCCATTTTCATTGTGTGGCAATAAATAAATGTTGAATGTGATGCTTTTTATTTTCAACGGTTAAAACATGTTAGAAAGTGTGACAAATGATCGTATAGCTTTTCAATAAATAACATCTTTTACAGCTTTTTTTCTTCTTTTTTTTTTTGCCACCGTGCCAAAAGCTAATGAAATTGATTTCTTTAAGCGTATTTAACCTGATGAGTATTGCTTGATCGGATGATCTGGCCTTTAGCAATCTGTCTACTGGAGCAGCTGTTAGAACTTGGCTTGAGTCGTCGCTTTGGAGCTACTTGGAAAATAAACCCAGATTTATTTCAGAGGGTCAGTAGAATTAGACACCTAATCTGCCTGTGTAGTTTTATAAGTAAGCTAATCTTGATATGGACATCCCTTGTTTGGTCTTTCTTATCATGCGCTCACAGCATCAGCCAAGTTAATGCTTTAAGTTACTGTATTGTGGTATTTGTTAGCCGACTGTCCGTTGGGTTTAGACTGTGATAGGGGCTTATTCGAGGACCACTAAGCAGTTAGCCGTTATGTAACCTCATTCAATTATACAATAAAAGAAGATTTTGAAGTTGTTTTTCATACCGCTATTTTCATACATTGCATTGTTACAAATTCTAGTGAGTTCTTTTCTATATTTACATTAATAAAATACTGTGGGAAATTAAGTGTACGTTGTGCATCGTGCACTATAGTACTATAAACATTCAGTGTTGCCATTCAATACATATCATAGTCATATTTATTATTTTAAACAAATAAGGAGGTATTGAAATTTCTAGGTTAATAAGTCACTTAAAAGTCTGAAAGAAAAATTAGTAAACACAATGTAAAAGTAATATCGACCAAAAGAGCTGCTAAACATGCTACGAAAAATGAAGTCCTTGTGCAAGGTATTCCATCAAAAACAAGGCAACAAACCTTTACTAATTTTAATAAGTAGCTCCCAAGTAATGAAAATTGCATGAAAATGCAAGCAGAGCCTTTTTGCAAAATATTACCTAACCATTTTGTTGCTACTAAATAGATGTTCAGCCGCTAGACCAAAGCAACAATCAATTGTATTGTCCTAATTTGATCATGCACATTTGTAGGTAGCAACGATGTTAAAACTTTATGTTGGAGCATAACTGTGGAAAATTCTTACCGGGAAGTATTTACTATATAACAAATGTCATCATTAGTTAGTCTTTTGAGCGGTGGTTGTGTTATTACGTTGGCTAATGCTAAATACTGTCTTGGAGAACAGTTCAATAGCGCTAAATGAGTCCATGTACTCGTCAAATCCTTTTTGGTGGTGCATAGAATGAGAAAAGATGACAATTGTTTGTGTTCTTGAAAAATGTCATACTTCATGCATGAGCTGAGCTCATCACTCTTAATTATTGTTATGTAGAGAGTAATAATACACACAATCATCACCCTATCCATATTGGAAATGAATGATGACACAGCTTAGCCAACGTAAGCGTTATTTAACAACGTGAGCTTTAATTAAGGAGAGTAATTATAAGATTAGTGTTTTCCGACCTCTGAAGCTAAGGCATGTATTTTACCTAAGAAAACCATGATGGTAAACCACCAAAGAAAAATAAATGTACGTGCAGTATTCAGAAATAATAATCCTGACTCAGTTTAGTCACAAATAATCATTGTGGAATTTAAAAGCTCGAACACATCTTTGCAGGGAATCCTGATTTATTTTCTTTTAAAAATGGATTAGATACACAGGTTGGTTCTAACATTTTTCCACCCAAGTGAAGAGAATTTAGTTGGTTATGCCTGCCAATACTGTGCTGTACACACAAAACAACATTACTGTGAAAATAATAAATAATAAAAATGACAATAGTCATGTAATAATGTGAATGTACACTTTTACTTTTTA
This sequence comes from Hippichthys cyanospilos, assembly GCF_059441005.1. Lineage (NCBI taxonomy): Eukaryota > Metazoa > Chordata > Actinopteri > Syngnathiformes > Syngnathidae > Hippichthys > Hippichthys cyanospilos. The sequence continues at coordinate 9,110,068 of NC_142379.1, read as the reverse complement.
CTACAAGAAATAATAGGTTTTTCAGTCTAGAGAAATGAAACTATCTATCTATCTATCTATCTATCTATCTATCTATCTATCTATCTATCTATCTATCTATCTATCTATCTATCTATCTATCTATCTATCTATCTATCTATCTATCTATCTATCTATCTATCTATATCTATTTACTAAATGCGTGTGTGTGTTTGTGTGTAATATATGTAAATATCTGATGCGTTTTCACATATTCAGGCAGAAAAAATTGAGGTATTGATATCCATCCATTTTCTGTAGTCACTTATCCTCGCAGGTCGCAGGCCTGCTGGTGCGTAACCCAGCTGTCTGTGGGCAGTAGGCAGGGGACACCCTGAACTGGTTGCCAGCCAATCACAGGGCACACCAGGAACACATCCAGGAAAACATCCCCTCACACCCAATCACAACTAAGGACAATTTTAGAGTGTCCTGTTCACCTGCCGTGCATGTTTTTTGGAATGTAGGAGGAAGCTGGAGTGCCCGGGGAGAACCCATGCAGGCCCGGGGAGAACATGCAAACTCCACACAGGAAGGCCGAAGCGAGATTGATTTGAATTCGGGTCCCTGAACTGCAAGGCGGACGTGCTAACCACTGTGCCACTGAGCCGCCCTGAGACATTGATATACGTATTCTAATTCAGCGCTGAATTCTCTTTAAACTGATGTACAACACATAAAGGTAGCTGAAAATTTGCCAAGGTTACAGCCATTTGAATGTTGCCAAATTGAAAGCCCTAATTGTGAGGAAAACGTGCACAGTCTACAAATTTGACTGCGTGTATGTGTGTTTACTGAAAATTAGGCACACCAGTAATCCTTTTTCTGTGACACGAAGGTATTGCAGGCATCCCGTCTTTGTCTTCGTCCACCTCCTGATTGAGTACTTAAGCCTTATTGCCCTTGACATACTGCGTAACGGAGCAGCAAATCACTCTGGTGGACACTAGTGGACACTGGTTCCCCAGACCCACTGAGCACTCACGCCCGTGGACTGCCTTTCTCCCAAAGTCAGCTGGGAAATGCTGCAGCTCCCTATGACCCTCAACAGGATAAGCGCTATATAAAATGATGGAATGGTGGATTTCAAGCTGCATTTTGATCTCATAATATCTGTGAGGCTCTTCTCTAACCCATGCTTTCAAGTTGGCTGCATTAAAGCTTCATGTGATGCGCAATCAGTCACTAATATTTTCAGGTTTGTGTCATCGCACTTTTTACGATTTTGGATCCAAGTGACCAAAGAGTTCCCTCAGCAGTGTGTTCTGGATCTCTCTTTTAGGGTGAGAGGTTCAGTCTTCAGAGTCAGAACAGAACCGGTGCGCTTCTGCAATCAGACGGGTGATATATACACAATAATATACACATTAAATATAATAAAATATTGATTATTTTCAATACATTATGTATGTGCATAAATTTATGGGGTTTTATGCATGTAGAGACCCTTAAACCATAATTATTTTCTTGGTAAAGTGTGCATTGCCACAGCAACTTTTTTTCCCCTAAAAATTCACAAACTGTGTTCATGAAGGGACACTTCTGAACAAATAAGAAGTAGGTCAAGTAGATGAATCGAGAAAACCATCAAGGACTAAAACTTTTGTCTCATTTAGTCTGTAGATGGCGCTACCTGTACATTGAAAATTAAGTTTCAAGATGTCTTCAGGCCTGAACTGTTCTCTAATCTGTAAAATTTTCACGGTCGGAGTTTTATGGGTCAAGTTACAGCAGCTCTCATATCTGCGCCGTTTTCTTGCGCTTCCCAATTTCTGTAACCCAAAGTCAAATGTATATTGAGATAGGGTTCTGTTCTAGAGGGCGCTACAGAACCTTTTTTTATTGTTTATGACAACTTTCAAATATCAAGTTGGTTCTTGGGCCCATTTTGACTTATTATTTTCACGATGAAAAAGTGTGGGAAACCTTGGTTGAAGATGCCTTCTGGATTCCTCGCTGGTGAGGCACATCCCACCGGGTGGAGGCCCCTGGGAACAACCGGGGCATGTGGGAGAGGCCTTCCCTTGGCCTGGGAATGTCTTGGGAACCCCCCCGGGAGAGCTGAAGCAAGTGGCTGGGAGAAGGAATCCTACATTTCCAGGCTTAGCCTGCTGCTGCTGTGAGACCAGAATAAGCGGGATGGATAAATGAACGGATGGATGACTATTCATCTACCTGATTGCATAAAATGTCAGAAAAAGGTGAAGTAGAACGTATTCGTAGATATATACATCAGCTATATACATTTGACAGTCAAAACGTCTTTGTTGAAAGGGGACCCTTATCGAAGAGTCCCATGCTATTTTTGTTCTAAATGATCGATTACGTAACTTGCTTGTTTTTCTTCTCCTGTCTGAGTGGAAAGAGATTTCTTGTGTGGCATTTTGCTATGACATCTGTGGAAAATGTCATTGTAAACAGGTAGCATTTGAAATCACAACATTTATTTTTGATAGAACAAAAGTTTAATATATTTGAACATATAAAGAACACTTAGTTTCGCAAAAATAAAATAAAATAAACTAGAACTACATTTACAAATGAAAACAATTAGTATGCCCCTCCCCCCGTCATCTTAAATGATTATTTTATATTCAACATACTCCTGCAGCACTTCATCAACGAGCTCCAATATTTTCAAAGTTTTGATTTGAGTTTCTGGTTCAGAGTTGTAAAATGACCCCATTTGACCGGGAGGAAGCCGCTTTAAGAGATGAGCCACACGTCTTGAGCTTCACCAATGTAGCCAAAGAGCTGCCTGAGGCTTGTGAACCACTCCTGCTCCAAATAGTTTGTAGATGTGGGCTAACTTTCAATTATTTGCCAGTGGGAAAATATGGCCTACAATGTCAAAGATTCCAATTCCGTTTAAAGCATTTTGGTGTAGATAATGAACGGATGAATGGTAATAGTGATAAAAGGCAACAAACAAATTGTGCTTATTGATTGCTGCATATCCTCACAATTCTGAAATGTGGGTTCAAATTTCAGCTCCCACCTTCCTATGTGGAGTTTGCATGTTCTCTTTGTGCCTGCATGGTTTTCTCTGGGTACTTCAGTTTTCACCAACATTCCAAATACAAGCATTGTAGGTGAATTGACTTCTATAAATTCTCAGTATGAATAAGAATATTTGTGTGAATGGTGATTTTCCTATTTATGCCTTGGAAATGCCCCAAGTCACCCCTTGCAATCTTAGTGAGGAGAAGCAGTACAGAGAACGGACAGAAATATTTTTTTTTATCTATAAAGAATTCAAAAAACGCATACCCTTTATACATCTTTCGACGATTCCCAGAGTTGTCATGCACCTCTGCCCGCAATCCTTACTTGACCTCTTTTCTAATACATTTGTCAGCTTTCAATCATACAAAATAGGATCACCCTGTAAATGCAATTTGAAAGCGCGACATTGACAATTAGCAACTTGTTCTTTAGCTGTCTTCCAGATTAACGTGGCTGTGCTGTGTTAAACAAACACCTGATTTGACCAGCGAACTCTGTCGGATCGTCACAGCCTAAACCTTGAGTGGATTAGGCGCAAATCATCTGTTAAGACTCTTGGCAGTCAGAGCTAAGGACCTTAATCCCCAAATTTACCTTTCTTACCTGCGCCTAGTCTTCTTACTGTATGTCAACTTAGCAGGACACTCGGTTACGTACAGGGAAGGATTGCTCGGTAATCCGACACCTGCTGTAAAGACACCTGGTGTCCGGATTACCCGAGGTCGCAATTTCAAGGTAGGGGCAGTTCATCACACCCGGATGGTTGTCCTAATTACTTTAGTCGTCGTACTTTGTGCGTTGTCCATGGATATTTTCAATGATTAATTTACCAGTAGCGGAAATTTTTCTAGAGCAAACTGGTATTCCCTTCAAAATTGTGTGTGTTAGTATTATGCAGCTGTTTTGAGGGAGTCCAGTCAGAATGCCATAACAATAATCAAGTCTGGTGGAGATAATAGATGAACTTCTTTTGTTCACCAATTCGGCATGTTTGTTAGCCTGCTCTAGTCTAGACTCGATTTTACTATATATCTGTGACAAAATCAGCACAACCCAGAAATATGTGTAGCTAGGCATGTCACTATATTTTCAAGACCGACTTAAATGCATACCCTAGTTTTTTGGGACTCAATAAATGGGCATTGGTATGGGTGTTGGTTTACATGCATCATTAGCATTCAATCAACCTGCTTCTTCCTATTTTATTCAACTTATTTGCCAAGTTGAGGCATGCTGGGGAGAATTGTCGAAGGTGTGGACTCTAAAGCATGGAGACAGAATGCGTTCAAAATAATAATATCATAAGAAATGGGGAAAACATAAACAGGGACAAAATATAAAGTAAATATAAAGTAAAAAAAAAAAAAAAAACACTTGAATTTCAGACCTACAGAAGGAAAACTCGAATAACTAACACTATAAAAACAGCACAACAACATCATCAACAATGACCCGACAAGAACTGAAAGGAAACAGGAAACTAAATACACTCAAAACTGACGGGACAACAATGAACACCTGGACAATATACATTTGGAGCAGGGAGCTGATTAACACAAGTCGACCTCTTGCTATATTCTCAAATACCAAATCTTTAAAACTCAATTACAGTAGTTGGGTCGTGCTATGTTGATTAATCCATTGTGAAGATATCTTGCTTGGTCACGGCCTCGTGTTGTGGTTGCTCTATGACGTTTTGAAGTTGTATTATGTTATCGTCACAGGCAGGCCTACGCTTTGCCTCCGAGCTTCTGTCTGTTGATTGCGCCTCAGCAGCAGTAAATAACGCCAGTCAATCCTGGAACTAACAAACTGGAATGGACTCTGCTGGTCACCCGTCTGATTCCGCGAGGTTCCAGGTCCAGTGGTCTCGTTAACTTGAACCCATCTGGAGCATGACTTGTACTGTACAGTACGCACAAGACAAGTAGGCTTATCCCCCTCACCCAGCCTTTATTTAGGTACTTAATCACCTTCAGAAGGATTGTTCCTGCTTTGGCTAACCTTCCATCAGCAGCATGTGATCCCTGGTAAACTGTACTTATCAAACTAAATACTTGAGCCGGACCAGGCTGCCAGCTAAAGATGATGCTGTAGGGAGACAACAGCATTGTGATTGCAGATTGTGATTATAGATTTGATGGCTGATATGCCTCAAAAGCAGTGACATGCGGTGAGATTCGTGACTGGTCAAGCGCTCGGTCCGTCTGAGTCAAATATTAAAATAAACGACGAGCATATATGTTTTTCTCAATGAGTGAAACGAAACAAAAACACACTGAAAATATCAATGATTGCACTCCTGTGAAACTAGCATTTCTATTGTATTCTTTATTTTTAATATGCACCAATCAGAGCAGCCCTCCCATTTAAAGTGTTTACCTGCTATATGATGACAATAAAGGCCTTCTATTCTATTCTAATCTTTTCTATGCTATCATTTTGACCTAGGATCGGCAATACATGAGGAAATGTCTTCCTAATGATTAATCACTGACCAAAAACAGCTTGTTTTCCTCGCCAGCGCCCACAGCCTCTACTGAAGCTTGGAGTTTCCCGGAATCTCATTGTAAGCGCAGAGGGCGGACACAATGCCAAGCCTTGATACGAAGCCCTCTCACGCCGTGCCTGTAACGCCACTACGTTGGGCTCCATGCCCACCGTCGCTTCCAAGAGGGGGTATATTATGTATCTTCAAGCAGTGGAGGGCTAGAGGAGTATTTGTATTTTCTTCATTACTTGATGATAGGGGGCACATGGACATTTACTCACTGTTTTTTTTTTTTTTTTTTCTTGTAAACCACCAACGTGGTGCCCGCGGGCACCAGGTAGCCTCCAAAGATCACATGAGTAGCCCGCACGCCTGTTCTGCAAATAGCTTACAAGAGATAGAACATTGGTGATTTTTGATGAATTTTATAAACAATTAAACATGTATTACATTTTATATTATTCTTGATTTACATATTTACTACAGCTGTTCCTTAACTACAGTAAAACTCCTCTAAGACAAAACCTGCATGTGCAAAAAAAAATCCTCCATTGGGAAAAAAAATCCATGCATTGAAGCCATTTCCTCTTTCTTACATCCTCATACAAAGAAAAATCCCACTATTGCATAATATGACATGCTTTTTTTTGCATTTGTGTTGCACTGAAATTCATTACTCCAGGAAAAGTTTAGGTTGGTTTATACTTGACGCGCCAGCAAGCGTTTTACAGGACTGTATACTCGAAGCGGCTTTCCCCTGCAGTCAACCGATATTCTCCCATACTATAGGGAGCAGTAAATAAACTATATAGCAAACAAACAACACTACTCTATAACAGAGGTAGAGAATCCTAGTCGATTCAAATGAGCTAAACAGCCTTCTCATCGCTCACCACCATGGTGTTTGCCTGGAGTTATTTACGGTATTTATAATCATGGTACTCCTTTTCAGACGAATCATACAAGTGTTTTTATCGGCAAAATTCTACAAGCAATAGTTCTGCCATGTTGTCCGTTTGTTAAAAAAATTCCAGAAGATTTGCGTTGCGCAAAATCAGTTCCGTGATGACGTCATTTTGACGCATGCAGCCATGTGGCGATTAAACCAAGCCTACACTTGAAGACAGGATAAAAGCAATAAAGATGAAATATGGATGAAGCAAAGTAAAAGACATTATGCAAGAAATTGATGTAAATTGTTGAAAATGAATATATATATATATATATATATATATATATATATATATATATATATATATATATATATATATATATATATATTCATTTTTCAATTATAGCAATATATGTTTTATAGTTCTAAGACAGAATATAGCTTGTATTTTATGAACAATTTAAAGATTGTATGTACAGGAGCAGAATATGTGCCATTTGCTTTGTATCTGAAGAAGAAATTGCAACTATTTTCGATCTCCCTTGCGAAGCGTAATTTAACATTTGACCAATTTTGGCCTTATTAAACCACGTTGTCACCACCTGTTAGTTGTTTCTTGATCAACCCCTCACTGATTGATCCGGACAAATATTTTTCCCACCCATGTGCCGGTCTCTTTTCTATTCATCGAAGCTAACGTGGCAAGCATGTAGTCGTAATTGAATGCAAGTTCTGTGACTACCGCCGCAAAAAGAAAACGAAGAAGGGGAGGAGGATAGAGGAGGCGGTTGTCTCATTAATTGCTGTGGCTTGCAGGCAGGCGACAGGCGCCGGGTCATGGACAAAGGGCTGTCTGCAGCTCTTTTTAACTCCCACTGTTTAACCCTTTAAAACACACACACACAAGCACACAGTTGCCACTTTGTCCCACTCCTTGAGCCGACCCCCAAAATGGATTATTTCACATCGCCGGAGCATTTTCGGTTACCAGCAATTAAAATTGGCCAATAAATCCCGTGTTTAGAGGCTATTTTGTGTGTTGTGCGTTCTTTTTGTTTGTTTTTTCTCAGTAGAGACAAAGAAAAAAAAAGGCTTGCTCCAGGTGAGCAAGTTAATAGCTTCACTGACTGCAGTTAAAGATGTCAAAATTAGGAATAGTCAATATTTGCATCAAGAAAGAAGATGAACTTCAATTAAAATCTCAGGAGCAAACCAAATAATGCAAGGATACTTGTGTGTGAGTTTTCGCCTTTAGATTGAGCTTTCCTAGCTGCCATGTTCTTGTAAATGGATTCAGTTGAGCTTTTTGTATATGTGAGTGAGCAGCATGCACGTTATTGATCTGCCCTGTAAAATTGCCTGGAGATATAGTATGTTGCTATTTGGTGCTGTATAAACTCAATTGATTTTACTGAAGCAACCAAGCTCACTTTTTAAACTCATCCACCATCTAGAGCTCGGCAATCAATTTTCTTCGGTTGATTCATTGTTAGAAAAACAAAAAATAATTAGCTAAAGCGTGAAATTGATCAGTGGCTACATTATAGTGGTATTTAAAGGAATAGTCCACTGTTCAGCCACTTTTTGCTGTTAAAAGTCAATATTTTTTTTTTCCATAAAGAACTTGTAGTTCCAGCCATTTTGAGACACTCCTTAAGGAAAATTTGAATTATTTGAAAAATATATCGAAGTAAGTACATGTGATTGAATCCTAATATTGCAAAATTACGTTTTTAGGATTGGATGAGTTAATCTGTCGACTCACATGATGTCGAATGAAAATGACAAATGCTGGTCCAATCAATCGAGGCTCTTCTTACTATCGTCACATGACCATCAGGTGAGTCATGATTGGTCGTTACCTGAGCTTTGAGAACATGTGGTCATTTTTTCAGCTGACAAAGTAGAACATTGTGTTTTTAAAAGTAACAATTTTACATCAAAAGTAATCGACATCTTGAATCTAGACGAAATATATATTTTTGCTGCAAAGAATGGCAAAGATAAATGGCCTACTTTTATTTAGCAAGTCATGCACACACTATGAATAGCTATTTTTGCACATGCAATGAATGTTGTTCATTTTAACTCTTTTAATGAATACTGATTCAAAATCAGTAATGATTTTTGTCTAAATATATTCCATTGAAGTATGTGTAATGCGTATGTGTGGAAAAAAATATATAGCGCGACACTTTTGAACGTTGATACGGCAAGGCAACTTTTTACGAGTACACGGTCAACAGGGGGCGCCCCTGTCCCGTGATTGTACGTTTGTAGCCTGGGTCACTAAAGATGACGCGTCTCGCCAATTTATTCTTGCTAATTAATTATGCCACCAAAATTCCGATAATAATGACAAGTATTCAACACAACATTTTTTTTTTATTGAATATTGTGAGACAATCAGAAAAATGGACAACCAGGATGAGTAAGAACATTTACCGTTTAAATATATCCATTACTAGACGCACCTTTAAAATAAGGAATTGTTTTGATCGTCTATCACCTATCCTGGAGTGAAGTAACCTGAGGTGTTTTAAATCACGTGGAGTTTTCGCTCCTTTCCTCTAAAAATATCGCTGGATAGATCAAATATGGCACACGCGTCCCATAATCAGCGACTCTCATAACACGTTTTTAAATTGCTGAACAGGCTTCATGTAATGGGGGTGGGGTTTATATAGCAAAGTGTTATATTCGAAATATATACACGCTTTTACACAGACTTAAATAAATTAATACCAATTGCATATTATTGGATTTTAGTTATGTACAGATTTGTAGCTATTTAATTTTACATTACATAAATAGATCAGAAACCCATTTCTCTTGAGTACAAATTCCCCTCGGATGCAATTAAAAGACCATGGTTTCGAACTGGATGCAGTCCACATAGGTTCTTGTCTTTTTCTCAGTTATGGTGTAATTATTTTGCATGAGGCCATTTATCCAAATCCAACGCCTCAAAATACCATGTCATGTTCAAGTATTTGGAGCTGCCTGTCAGGGAAGTTTCAGTCTGGGATGGAAATCAGTAGGATTTGGTATTAGCTTTCCATTTCCATATTTGAGGGTTTTTATGGTTTGGCTTTTTACCAATGTGGAACAGTTCCAAACGCAATTATCAGTCAAACCTCCACCCTATTTTTTTTTTGTATTTTTATTTATTTATTTTTGTTTGTTTTGTCGTGCGCTGCAAATAGCAGAATTGTCCTCAACCTGCAAGCAGAGACACCCCAAACTGAGTTTGTGCATCACTTTGGCGAGTTCTCTGCCGGGGAAGGTTCCCGCTGGCCCTCCAGGCCGCTCACAAGTCTCTGGATATTCTGCAGTTCATTCAGAGAGTCTTTCGTTTTCGGGGACGCGGCCCTCTCGCAAGATCCCCCGTTCTTGTCGCGGCTGTGGTGTTCGAGGGCCGGGCTGGTCTCCCTACTGCACGGTTTGGACGATTCGGAGCCCGGGTTGAGGCTACATTGCAGATTGCTTGCGAGCAGGCTTGAGCCCTGGGACAAAGACATCGGGAGCTGATAGGGGTTGAAGCGGAGCCGTGGTCGAGACGTGGCGAGAAAGGGGTTTCTGGAGAGCGGGCTGGTGGTGCTGCTTGCCGGTAGGGCCGAGGCTGCTGCGGCAGCTGCCGCCATGTAGGTGTAGGGATAGGGAAACAGACCTCCGAACTGAGGCATGGGGATGCCCTGAAATGCAACAGGGTAAAGTAGATTTTATTTTTCAACCGTAATCATTATAATCAAGAGGTCACATAATTACAGGGATGTTTGTCGAAAGTCAAACTATTATTATTGCTGTTGTGATGATTGTTTTGCATTATTAATCCTAACACTTCTCCTCCACTGTAAAGAATGGGGATTGATACTTTATTTGAAAAAAAATAGGATATTATTTCACTCAGGAATTTCAAGTAAATTTGACACATTTTTTACAAAAATACAAGCTAACCAAGGGTTGAGAAGCATGCTCACAACCTTCAGGCTAGGACTTTGGTGTACGTAAATTAACTTCAGGGGTTAGGTGAGCTTCTTAAAGGGTCTGTGCAGGTATCTGCAAATCTTATTTAATGCTTTTTAATGCCATGGCAAGAATACGACAATTACCTTTTCAAATTGAGAGCAAATAAATTGGACTAAATTGTGACCAAATTGTGTTATGGTAGCTCCTTACAAAATGGTTTTGTCTTTACTTTGTTTAGTTTTCATAGGGATACAGATGAGCGGGAAATAAACCAGATGATGTCACACGATCCATGGAGGTGTTGCGTAGAATGCACCTAGAGATACCACTCCAAATGTATTTCTCAATTTGATTTTTCGAGAAAACGCAGAAGGTGTATCATTTAAAATGGGTCGAGAGCCACTGCGAGTCCAACACTGTGTCTTCCCATCTGAAGGTTGTGTGGTTCGTTCCTTAGGATTTAACAGTTTTTTTTTTTTTTTTTAACTAATAATGTTTACTGACCCACTTTCCTTGATAAATGTAGTTCAAATTTCTGAGTGAAAAAACCCAAGGATTTTTCAAGTGAAAATGACCTCCCATATTTTACAGTGTATCTTCACTACTAAGTAGTCCTATAATTTTTATTCAAAACATGCAATTGATGGGTGTACTGATTTCAAAATGTTGTCATGATAAGCATTTACCATGCAAAATTAAAGTGATTCTCAAAGGTTTTGAATGACATACCACCTGTGAAATATTTTTTTTAGCTGAATATTTCCCTAATCATTGCAAAACAAAACATTTTCGGATGGGAATAAGAATGACTTAAAATATAATTTTGTGCCACTATTATCTGATTTATTCAAATTTGAAACTACATTTACTGTGGTATCGCTAGGCAAAGACAACAAACAAAGACATGCAACATTAATTTTGCAATGTGTTGCTTCATGTTCCAATTAATTTGCTTTCAATTTGAAAACATTACTGCATCATTGACAAGCATTAAATTAGGTTTTGACGATACCTGCAGGAACCCTCTTAACTAGTGAAGGGAAACTGAAGCCTCAGGAAGCATCGCTGGTATTTTTCACTCCTCTAGATGTTCTTGCTTTAAAAATGGAGGCTAGTGCAATAAAAATGCATCAAATTTCCACTACATCTACAAACCAAGTGTGCCAACTAGAGGAGCAAAAAACGAAACAATCAAAAGTGCTTCATGAGGCTTCATTTACACGTTAACATCTCACGTACCCTCTGAAGTGTCTCATTAGTACCCCAGGGGTACTCATGAGAACCTCTGTAACATTATGGCCTGCTACATCCCTTAAAAAAGATGATTTTTATTGATTTATTTTTTTAGAACTGATAACCTTTCCCCAAATAGTCGGAGGTGAGTGAAAAAAACACCTGACACTTACGGCCAAGCAGCAGATATCAACCCTGAAGGCGCAAGTGCACAAGTGCGGCAGCGAACGGTCGACCTCACCTGAGAAGCAAGCATATGCTGAGACAAATGGAAGGGGAAGGCATTGGCGGTTCCTCCGGTTCCTTGTGAAGAGAGGTTGCTATTTTCCAAAGCACTTGCTCCAGATACAGAGGCCAGTAAATGCCCCATTCCCATAGCAGAAAGGGCTCCGGGGGTCATGGCAAACTGCCCAGGGTGAAACAAAAGTGGTGATCCGGTATTTAGAGGGTTAAAAAACTGTTGGCTGTGTAGGCCAGACAGCGCCAGGCTTTGTAAATGACCTGGGTTGAAGTGCGAAGGGCTTTCGGTGTGGACCATGAGTGGGGAGAAGCTGTCCTTAAGAGCGCCGATGCTCCCGGCCTTCGAGTCCTTCGTCAACATATCTGTGGTGTCCTTCCGATGCCTGCTCTCCACTCTTTCTTTATCCAGGCTCCTCGCGTTGAACGCCGGCTCGTCCTTCTTGTCCGTATCGGGCCTTTCTCGGATTCGCTCCTCACACCGAGAGCTATAGGGGGACACGGGTTCAGGCCCGAGGCTGTTGGAGCTGGTGCAGCGCTCTCCGTGACTTTCCAGTTCCTGCTCGCTGTCAGTGCATGTTTTCTCATCTGAAACAAGGCATTTCACCATAAAGATAAACAGTTGACGAGGTGACTCGCATGCACAATTTCCCAAAACCAGCATATTGACTAAGGCTTGTAGGACGCTTCTATGAATTATTTTAGCCTGGTTTGTTCTGAGAAAGGATCTAATTGGATTTGTGAAATGAAAAAAAATCAATGAACAAGAAGAACACATTTGTGTATGAGGCCAAGTCTGGAAGTTTACGCTGCGTAAACAACACCATACAAAGCTTTCTGACAGATACCAGTGCAAGTGCTCGACTTTAGGTATAGTCACGATACTGAGTAGCAATACCACTTGGTCTTTTGATACACAGCTTCCCACACCCCCAAAGACAGATCATTACAAAAAAGTCAAGAAAATAATCCAATGTATCCTTTTAGCTAACATTTAATTGAAATAATGGCTGTCTTGTCGAGTTGTGATTGCTAAACTGCCCTAATAAAGGGGCCTACACTCTCAAAACTGTTGGGTTGAAAGTCACCCAATTTTAGGCCAAAAAAGGACTGACACAATATTTAGGTCAGTTTGACACAAGATAACTTCAAAAACTGTTTGTTTTTTTTTCCTTAAAAAAAAAAAAAATCTCCTAGAAACTTGGGTCACACTGACACACATTTTGGATTGGCCCTATTTCGATTGTTGATTGAGTTTTATTTAAAACAACTGTTTTTCGACTGTGGGCTGCTTTCTTTTAAAGTACAATCAGCCATTACTGTAATAGCTGATAGTACTCTAAAAGTATTAAAAGTACTCATAACTTACGAGGACTAATACTTTGAAATAGGGCCAAGAGTCATGTTTTATTTGAATGTAAAAACATATTTAAATTTCTAAATCAAAAACTTCATTTATTGTATCTTTTAAAATAGGATTAAAAAGTAATTTATTGTATAATTATTATGGTATTAGCACTCATCCATGTCGAATAATTATGAAATTTATTTAATTGAAATTTTAAATCATGTATAATACCAATACTTTGGAGCTAGGCACCCATTTCTAATGATTATATAATAAGTTAAAAAAATCATAGGAATATTAAAATGATATGGTTTGATCATTAAAGGCTAAAATAGCGAGGCCTACTGACCACATTTCAATTTTTTGTTAAATTTCTCAGCCTTTTTGTTCAAAATAATTTACAAGGATTTATTTTTTAAAATTTTTTTCGCCGAACAGTATACTAGCAATAACACGTGTACCCTTAAAATGTAACACTGCTTAAACGTCAAAACTATCCCCTAATCCTAGATAATAATAATAATAATAATAATAATAATAATAATAATAATAATAATAATAATAATATAAAGTTAAGTCATCACCTTGATCAGGCCTATTGAACCGTGGAGGGCTTGTGCCCACTCCTAAGGGGGAATGACCGATGTCTCGAACTGCCGGAGTTTCGCTTGAAGCATCTGAGTCGGCGCCATCCCTGCCCTGGTCCTCAAACATTCGCAGCGATGGCATAGTGAGTTGTTTCCTGCCAATGACAGCCACAGGAATGGAATAGGAATAATAACAACAAAAGTGATGGTGATAATCATGATGTTAACAAAATAATAATAATAATAATAATAACAATAATAATAATAACGATAATAATAATAATAATAATAATAATAATAATAATAATCACCTTTTCTCCCTCCTTCCGTTCCCAGTGTCTCTAAATCCTTTGGCAAATGGATTGTTGTCGATCTTAAGTTGTGTTATCTGTCAGCGACAAGAGGAGCGAGGATTAAAAAGATCTCGTTCAGACTTTTCTGTTTCCATATATCCCTTGTATTATTAGCGTCTAAGCAATTTATTTCCATCAAAATTGAGAGCCAAACATGTTTAACAGGCCAGGAGTCGGATTTGCATTTTTAATGAAAGGCGTTATTCTTATAGTGCCTCTGAGACATTCGCCTGCAAAACAAGCCTAAACTCAGTTACCCCGCAGAGCAAAGAAAAAAAAAAACACAACAACACACACACGCAGCCTGCAAAATGCTTGAACGGATAACAGTGATATAAATAATTGATTTCGCTGCTTGGATTGCAAATATATCAAGGCATTTCAGACATGACAATTCCGCTGTCAGTCCATTTACGTTACAAGTGTTGACCTAAGGTGATTCTTCAACAAAACATTTACGCCGTCTGCTATTTCAGCAGGGAGAGTTTTAACGTCAGTCTTCATTAGCTGCGTGGTGACCACTATGCAGCGTTTGACAAGGCCTGGCTTAAGTCGATCGAGACTCTTGTCATAAACCTTAAAAGACCTTAAGGAACAATATACTGTACCTACATCCCGATTTAATCCATTACTGATTTTTTCGATTATTATTTGATTTTGAAAAAGCATGGTTCGTTTGTGAAGAGCCAGAAATTTTGTTACAAATAAGAAAATGTTAGCCATTAAATACACCTGCCTATTTTACACTTTTCCCACCACATTTGCACGAATGCGAGAAGAATACAAGAACAAGAAAGGCTCGTTATGTGATCTATAACCAAATTCGAACGCTGACTCACCTTGTCGTTCTGATATGCTGTCACTGCCACAAACTCGGTCTCCGGAAAGACGTATGTCCTAAATGTGCTGTAAGGGAGCTTCAAAATGTCGTTGGCCCTCACTATGTGGAATCTGGGCTGGTACTTGTGCATTGAATTTAGGATGGTCTTTAAAAAAACAACAACAAGACAAGTTTTAGATTACATTTTAGATGTTAATATATATATATATATATATATATATATATATATATATATATATATATATATATATATATATATTCCTTTTCATAAGCTTCATACATTATTTGTCATAAAACGAATTTACACTAAAAACAACGTCAGCCTAATGCAGGACAAATAAAAAAACGCTGTACTCACAAATCCGTGTTTATCTGATATGTTGTTGGTAAGCTTGAGTTTATGAAAAGCAACAGGCTTTGCCATCCACTGCTCGCCAGTGGCTGGACTGTCCGGGTGGATGTACATTCTCTTGGGCATCTCCGGGTCGGCTTTGCCCGCAACCATCCAGCGGGAGTTGTGGAACTTGTAGCGGCAATCATCCGCTGCCACGATGTCCATGAGCAAAATGTATTTTGCTTTTTTATCCAGCCCATTTATTCGTACTTTGAAAGGTGGGAACATCCTCCTAAAAAAAAGACACTAATGTCAGATGTGGCAAACACTGTAAGAGACGAAAGGCGGTTTGGAAAAGGAAATTGAATTAATTACATTATAAAGCGACCAACATTTCGACTAGTATACGCAAGGTGCGTGTTGGTATTTTTATTTTCGCCTCTGCACCTGCGAGCCGTTTTTTATTGCATTTAAATAAATTCGCGCTGCTTCATCGCGTGTCTTTTAAACTTAGTGAAAGTCCAAGAAAGCGTTTTTCCTGCTGTTATTTAAGCTGCGAATAAAAGTCAGGGTCAAACGTTCTTGTAAAACCTAACCACATTTAGTGTGAGTCAAAACCAGCCACAGTTCAAACATAATGACTCATAATTTCGATTTACTTATAGGCTAATTTTACTACTCTCTCCTCCTCCCCCTCTCCCTCTCTCTTTCTGTATATATCTAGAAATTGACATTAACTGACGGAAAATATGGGGTAAAAACAATTCGTGAATTAAAAAAAATCCTTTCCAAATCATTTGACCTTGACCGATCTCTTTTAATATTAAAAATATCAGTAGCGCTGAACCATTTTTCTGTACAATTCTTACCTTCCGGACTTGGTGATAACCATTTCGGTGCCGAGTTTATGAAACTGGTCCCAAAGATCCTTGGCTTCCAAGGTAACTTTGGGATCATCGTCCACATCCTCTTCTGGCTCCAAGCTTTTAATGCTGCGGAGTTGAGCAGCCTGGTGGTGGCTCAGCGCCGGGTGGAGTCCCGTTTCCGCCCCGGCTAAACTGTGTTCCGAGATGGACTTGCCGAGCGCCCCGGGGGGAAGGCTGAGCGCCGGGAAGAAAGAGGGCTGAGCGGCCGCTAGGAAAGCGGACATGGGGAAGTCGGTCGGCCGATGCGCGTGGAAAGGGTGATAAGCCATTGCAGTCCCCGGAAAAGCTGGATCTCTCATCGGTGCATCAAGAGAATTCGAAATGAAAAGATCGGGAAACGAAAGCGCGCTCTTGATCAATTCGCCGTTGTCCGGAGCTTCTCTCCTCGATTTCCTTGTCTTCTCTTTTTTTTCTCCCCTCGTCCTCTAGTCTGATCCCCGGAGTGCAGCCAGATCCCGGTTATGCGTGCACTTTCCGTTAGCGAAGCGCTCCTCTTGCTTCAGTCATCCCACACTGACAGGAGAGACGTGTCCCCGTTCACTGCGGGGCTGTGACTATCTCACATATCCTTCCTGCCTCAACCCCCAGTCTAATGAAGCAAAGCCCTTTGATTGCTGATTTTACGCTTTCTGGACCAATTGTGGGCCTCTATAGGCGTGGCTCTGACAGCTTTGCTCGGAGCCGATGAGAAGACTTAGAGCCAAAGAGGTGTCGGAAACATTAGTAGTAAGAAAACATGTCAACAGAATAAAATATTAACCAATGACAGGAAAGATGAGGAAATCCCACCCCCACCTCCGAGCCTAACCGGGTCAGTACCCAGTTGGCCGATGGAGGCGTCGCCTCACTCGACTTTCGTCCCGTTCGTTGTTACCAGCGGAGCGAGCAAATCTTTTTGGTGTTTGATGATTACTTTTAGACTGACGATTCGGTCAAGGTGCTCCCCCGTCTTCTGCACGCCCCAATTTCTGCATGGGATAAACTGAGAGTCGCCTCAAAAGGAAAACATAAAATGGATGATAATTTCACTCATTTATATTGTTTTTGATTACTCGCCGTTCGGTTACCGCTTTCCGTCTGTGATAGCTGTCTCTCTCTCTTTTTTTTTAACCGGGTGGCAATTCGGCTTTAAGTCTTTTTTTTTCCAACGTGCGCAGGTTGGCTCCAGTATCTTAAAGTCCAAGTTCAGCGTACGTTGCGTGATCGCGATCGAACCACGGAAAAAAAGCAGCATATAGCAGAAGTAACATCTTTTTTGACAGGGGGAATATCAAAATACAAACCCAGATGTTGCGTTCAGGGAGAGGGAAGATATCGAATAAATAATAACAGGCCTATAAATGGAAACGGTGAGTTTACTGCTGAATGATATGCTAGTTGTTTAAACTCCAGGTTCATATATATGAAAATGTCTGATTTTTGTGTGTGTTTTATATTCACGTGGCAAAGAATCGCTGTAACTGTCTCCATACAAAAAGCTCTTCAAAGTAGGTCGCTCAGTTTCCTGCAGTTTAAGATGCGCCACTCAGCTCGCACTTCGAACAATTGCTTGTCTCTTCACATTTAGCCCGAGGTCCTGCGTGTGTGTGCCGCCTTGCAACCATCAACAGCCGCATCTGCGGCTCCATGCAATCTCCCTCCTCGACCCATCATTTCGTTGTGAAGCATTTCCTAATTATTTTTAATGACACCGCACACGTCATCCGGAAATCATGAGCTGTCAGTCCTCTATGTTTATTGTCGTGTTTTAGAGCGGGTGTGCTACAACCTTCGGAAGTAAATAAAATTGGAAGTAAACCTAAAACTCAGGCTCAATGCGAGGCTGCTTATTAATAATGTTAACAGCACAGGAGCTATAAGATTAGGAGTAGACAAAAAAACGTGTGATTGTATCATTTGTACACTTGTTGCATTTATTCTATATCATACCACACATTAATACCCGCAGGGTGACCACAAACTAAATTCATTTTTTTGTCTCAGTGGTCTTAGCGCTTATTCCACAATATGCCAAACGTGAACACCTGCCTAATGTTTCCTTTTATGTTCTTTTTCTTTAATCGAATTGGCCTGCAAATAATTCTGACGTAGCCTGTGGACAAAGCTTCCTGTTGTTGGACTTGCTTTTTTGTGAAATGTCACAACGGCATTAATATCGGGCTAAAAAGAGGGGAATGACAATAATCAGGAATAATTCAAGAGAATGTATTCCTATGACATATTTGTGCCAAAAGATTGAAGGTATACATGTTCTGTTGTCAAATTATAAACGTGAAGGAAAAAAAAAACTTTTATTGCTAACACGACATTTGCTTTTAATTAATAACCTTTATTAATTTTTGACACGATGTAAACACCAGATACAAATGACTGGATAGGGATAAACGTATGCTTCATAATGTAAATTGTCATTATTGTCCGAACACTAACACACACACGAAAAATGCGTGTGCACGCTTCATCAATAATCGAGTATCGTTCCTTTCTTTCTTTTTGATCTCCTCATATACGATATCCTGCACCATCCTCTGCTATATTTAGCGGCTAGACTGAAGTCTTGGCGCCAGACCATTTAAGACCTGTCAGAGTCCCTCATATTTCCCCTTGTCACCCAACGACCAGCGGCCCTCACCTCCTCCTTTTCTGCTGCTCCGAGCAGCCATCCTCTCCCTTCATCACCATCTCCCCTTCCACGCGCACAGGCGCGCTCAACAAGGACGCCCCCCCCCCCCTCCTCCCCCCACGTATAACTCTAACCTAATATATTTTATCCCTCCGATGCCCGTGCGTTACCTGACAGAAGCAGGAGTCAACATTTTGGACATCTGAACTGCAACCGCAGCTTCTTTAATAACTTGGCAGGGAAGCCACCATACGGGGGCGCTATAATGAGGCACATCATTTCACGTCCGTTTTAATGAGCCTACCTGTGCATGATCAGCTACACAATAAAAACAAAATTGTAGACTCTTCCAATCATTTCAATAGTACATATTTAAAACATTTTTCACGTGCATAAAAATGTGAACGTGTTTTTATAGATGTCTCCAATTATTATTGTTATTAAATGATGGCGCACAGAAACGTCCCCGCTTTTAAAGTTGGCTGCTTTTATTGCGGCAGTTGTCGCAAACACATTTTGTGTTTGTCTTCATTGGTTTATCCTTCAGTAAAATCAAAAATCTGAATTTGTTAAAAATCGATGAGGGATGACATAAAAGCGTGTCAAAAAAAATCTACCAGCAGGCCGAGAAGTTCTTCAAGTTTTCGTCGGAGATTTAAGATGATGAAAAGAAAAAAAAACAGACATGTACATGTTTCGCAATAACATGTACAAATATTTCAATGCATTGGGTACGTTTAATTCTACTTTAAGTAATCATTCGGTGATTCATTAGGGTTGATGAGGAAAATAAACAAGCAAAAAAAACGTGTTTAAATTTACCGTTTGGCTGTACAGTCATTTGATAAAAATCTAATTTTGTGTTTATTAGAGAGATAGAGATCGTTCCTGAGAACTTTTTGTTCCTTTGGGTTTATTGTTCATGATTCCCAGAGTCTGATCGCGTAAAAGGCCGGTAGCAACCAATTATAGTTTACCTTTTCGCTCTCCACCAATCAGGACTTAATAATCATGAGCGTGTTTCTTCTTAGTAGTCATTGTGCAGATATATTCGCTCGGCAGCCCTGCTCAGATTTTATCATCCATTCGTGCGTCCATTATAAGTTTAATTATGTAAGTCGCATTTGTAGTCTACTGGTTGCTTGAGTAACTTTATCCAAGTGAATTTACACTTTTCAAAAAATACATGCAAAATGCTTGTGCTGTACTTGAGCAAACTTACCTTTTTTAATTAGCCTAATCACTAACCACCACCAAACTGCTTCAAGCCTGAATTGGCTGCAATTTTCTTATAGTTACACTTCTCTTTCTCCTGCTTGAGAAGAAATGATAATCAGTAAACACCACAACCAATTTAAGCCTGAATAGGCTGCAAATTCATCCTGAAATAAAAATGAAAAAAAACAAACAAACTATTTTTCCTGTTCACAATGTTACAAATTAAGGCAACAACATCTACATAGGTCTATGACCAAAAACAAACAAAAACACTCTTTGCATATTCTATGACAGGTGGAAGATCCCGTATTTTTGCCTAATATAGACATAGTATTGCGGGATATGTGACTGGATATAGGCGTGGATGAGCAACTGAAGATGAACGGCGACTGAAGCATTATACAGTTTAGGAGCGGTTAAGCTTAGGATTTGCATCTAGGCTAGGACATTCTGCAATAGTTGGTTTGGGGGAGGACAGTTTCCAATGCCATAATTTACATGGCCGAGAGGGATCACTTATATCTAAAAAGTAACAATTGGTCATAATTTCATGCTTTGTGAATTGGAGGACAGTCTGGAAATTTTGGCTTTCCATGCTGTGAATTACCCCTTCGCCAAATTTCACTAAAATCAAAAGGGGTGGGCTTTAAAATGCTATTTTCTGGGTGATTTGAGATGGAATGACTGGAGTGATTTTCAAGCAAGATATAAAACAATGAAAACTATCTACACGGAAGGATGATTTAGATGATCGTAGTAATACTTCTCATTGTCAATGAGCAATTTACTTCATTTCAGTTTTAGCAGATAGCCCCATAATAAAGCAGCACTGTAAAGGCGATTTTCACCAGAAAGCTGGAGTTTATTTACAGTCGACAGTGACATCTCATTGCTTTACTACTACAAGTTATTTTCAATAGCATCAATAGCAGGAAAATGTTTCGATAAAACATTACGACATCATGCACGAGCCCGCCATACCATTAAAAAATGAAAAGATGTGCTGAGTCACACACAAGAGCAAATATTTGACATTTTTCCAAAGAGGAGATGACCGCTTTACGATATCCGTTTTACTTAGCTTGTGAGTGGTAAAGTCAAAACAGTTCCCTCTTGAAAAGATATACTTAATTTTACGGAATTAACTGGTCCACGCATGGACAAAATTGTTGTTTCTCCTCTTGTTAATGAAAGGAAAACACGTGGTCACAAAAATAATGTATTTTTCGGACTATGTGTTGCATCAGTCAGAAAACGCATCATGAAAACAAAAAGAACAACAAACTCAAATACTGTTTTGGAGAATAAATGGGCTTTTGGGAGGAAATGTGTTTGACAAACAATGGAAACAGGATCATACTGTGTCCAAAAGTATTGGTAAGGTAAGGTAAGGTAAGGGCACCAAGGCACATCAATAATATCGATAAAAATGGTAATTTAAAAGTGTTGGCGACCATTTAAGTATCAATTAGGTGTAATGCACAATTATTACATCACGCTCTGTTTACATGATACATTATTAGAAATACATGCTCATATTTACATTTTAAGGAATTCTTTCTAATCGTCTTCAAACTGGGTGTTTCATTTAAACGTGTTCAAGATGAAAAGTTATTCAACGTTTTTTATTTTGTCTCACGCAAAGAAAAATAATGCTGTTTTTGAGGATTCAGGCCTTATCGAACAATTGTGACATTTTGTACATATGTCGTGGCCTGGCAATGGCATTTATATTTAATTTTCTTAAAATGACTCAGTACCTCCCACAAATTCTTAACAAATTACCCTTCATCCAGATCCACAAAAAATTGGATTTATGGCAATGCCTAATGTACACAATTCTTTCACAGTCCATCAGGCCTATGTCATGTATATTTTACTTTCTTAAAATGACTCAGTAGCGCCCCCTATAGATTTATAATAAAACACCCCTGGTTGAAAGCTTTATCGAGAGTCACAAATTTGAGTGGCATGTCAATGCCAAACCCTACAACAGTCCTTTACAGCCATAACTTAAACCTAACAAGAAATCTGTCATTCTGATTTAAATGACATTTATCAACTTAGGAATTTGCCGCCATGTTTGGCCTTTTCTAGAGATCAAACTCCTAGAAAATGTATCCGGTTGTCAATAACATCGTTTGTTTGATATAAAAATGTTGAAGAATTGATACTGAAAGCTTTTTATTTCGTCACCCGCTGTTGCTATGGCGACACACTGTCCTGACATGTCCAGGATAGCTAGGGACCTTTATGAGCTACTCATAGCTGTTGTTTATCATTAATTTTGAAGATTCAAGTCATTTATGTGACAACTCTTGTTGAATCTTTCATTTACAGAGGAGTACTAACAAAGTTGCCCACATGTATATCAATTCTTCCCTCTTGGATACAAAGTGGCTATGCGATGTTGCCATGTTCGACAACGAAGATAGAAGTGCACATAGAAGAGGTAAGATGCTAAGGAAAGTTGCTGGAAAAGAGACTGAGTGGCTGGTTCTCATTGGTGGGCAGAGTGGAACGGTAGCCTTCAAAGTTTCGTGGGATGCTGCCACTGGTTGAACCTGAGCTGTTGCTGAGGGTCTCGATGCTGCCCTCTCGCTGGAGCTCTGGAGAAAGTTGCAAGATTGATTTATTACTTGAAGACCTGTCCAGGTACGTTTTTTTTTTTTTTTCACAGGAACATAACAATTTTACAATACAATAACAATAACTGCAAAACAAAGATCAATCACACCCTGAAGTGGACACTTATTGATTTGTCATTATCTGATAGGTTCCTGTGGTGGATGGAGGGGCAATTTCAGAGTAGAAAGAAGATTTGAAAATGGAAGAGCAAGTGAGAGTTGTCTTTTAAAAATTCCCCACGGTACCTTTGATAAAAGTAGAATCATATAAATTCTTTCTAAGGAGTTTGTTTACGTCACACAACTCATGTTTAGCCTACCACATAAATGCGAAGCACCCAGCCGCAACTGCACCCATAGCGAATGATAGCAACAAAGATTTCAATTGGTTTGGTTAAAATAAATCATGTATTTTTGTTTATTTACAGTATGCACGTTGACCACAAGCACCACGCATCATCATTAATGTTGTATGTAACGTAGGCCTATCACTGTCGAATATTAAATAGATATAATAGAGTTGGACAATTTTAGTGCTTGATTACTCGAATACCAAAATAGGTGTTGGTTAATTTGATAATCAATTACAAGTCTTACCCAATTTTGGCAGTTACAATATATACAGAATACACTGTTTGTGACTTTTTTTGTATTGCGTGCTTTGTTATTGTTCTAATGTAAATATGTGCCTCTACTCAACGAAAGGTGAGAAACACGGGGCTAATGTACTGAAAACAGATGCGGTTCAAATAGTGCCTTCCACTACTCTTAGCGTTTCACTTAGCACAGTTTCGTGAACCTGAACGACCCCGTGACTTTGTACGCCTTCCTTGAATGAAGTCCGCAGAGTGATCGAAAACACACTAACACACAATATCTGTAGTCCACAAGACACATACACAATCGAGCACACAAAGTAGTGATATTAACATGCGAAGACGTGTATACACACAACTTCATTCTGCATTGAGAAAACACACTCTCTCAAACACACACACACACACACAAGCACACACACTTTTCATATTTCCCTCAAGGCAAAAGAGGCAGAGTGGCAGAATGGAGTCTTGGATAAATGATACAATGATATCCAGGCTTGACTTGTCTGTAGAGTTGAAAGGATAACGGGAGGAGGGGTAAGTGGTAGCGGCTCTTGGATTCGAGTGAACACAAGAGTTATTCATTGTCTCAAACTGTCGCCGCACATTATAGTCAAACTCTTCTTTCTTTGCGGAGAAGGACAAAAAGTGAGTGTGAACGAGAGCGGGGGGAAGGGGGGGAGGGTCATGAAGGTGAAGGGTTGCGCGGAGGAACAGATATTATGGTCACGCTCCGCTTTCACACCCGCTGTAGACCTCGTACGGCCTTTTCCGTTCATTTATGCTGTCCCGGTCTTCATTTTCTTCGTCTCCTTCTCTTTGGGTTTCTTTTATCAGTCTGTCACGGCAGTGTTGAGGGGCTTTCATGAAGTGCACTCATTTTCTCCCCCTCTCACTTTCTTCTCTCTCTTTGGTTAAAGCAAAGGGACAACATGACCCTCTGGGTATAAAATGAAGAACTAATAGTTTGGAGATTGTCGTGTGTGTCGGTGGATGCGTGTGTATTTGTAACTGGGACAGGAAGGTCGGGGACAACAAGTGAAAATATGTGTAAGATAATAATAATGATACTAATAATAATCGTAATAATTAGGTACCAGTTATTGGGTTTGGGTCAATACCTGACCTATTTCAAGGTACTGGTACTTACTCATATGGGCCACTCCGTTTGAGCAATTTTCTTATCATCAACTATAATTACAATTGGAAGAATATACATTTTCTATTAACTTCATGACATTTTAAGGAAAATGCTGTTTCGGTGTAAAGTCTTTCTAATAATAATTTGTATGTTCTTTTTAAGGACGGGGGGAGGGGGGGGGGGATTTCATCCATTTTCAGTACTGATATACCCCCGGAGAAATATTTTTTCATATGATTATTCCCTAACCAGGGCAAACCCCTAACCCTAAATTTGGATTAAAAAACAAAACAAAAACAAACTTAAAACAGAGTGCTGAGCCATCTGTCTGCTTGATTAAATATTGGAACTACATTTGTAGAGGTATCTCTCAATGTATTTTGCTGTGGCGTAACGTCATATATTTTTCATTTTCAGCTGCAAAAATCTAATTCACGAATGACAGTGTGTATAGGTTTAAAACTTCAAATAAAGGTATGCATTGTTTTGCAAAGGAATCACTACAAAACTATTTAGCAACAAGTTGTTTCATGTTCAAGTGCATTGATTCCAGTTCGTTTGAGAAGGACCGAGACCAGTTCCGGGGACGGCACTAAATTGCCTTTACTGTTACCTGCAGAAATCCGGTTCAAGTTTCAAATATTCTCTGAAGTGCCTTCACGTAACCCCAGTGGTACTGTTCTATAATATAGCGGGTCAAATCAAGACTATTTTGGTCTGCGTGGGAAAAAGCCCCAAAACACAAACACCCTGTATTGGTCACTATAGGCAATCAGATATTAGTATGTTAACAAAAATGACAGATCACATCATCATCATCATTCAGTATATCTAATTTTTACTCTCCTTCTTCTTTTACCTTCATGTCCTCCTCTTCTACCGCATGCTTTTTCACCTCCATTTTCTTCCTCGGCCTTCTCTAATTCTCACTCTTCCTGCTCCCTCCATTTTATTCTATACTGACACCTTACATGTGATAATCTAAAACAGTTGTTTCTGTGGCAGAACCGTATAAAAAATTAGCCAAACGTGTATAGTTTGTAAGGAGTGTGTTAATCATCTGGACATTGTGTGAAAATCAATCAGTTGTGTTCACACTTTACAGAGCATGTCTTACAAAATTACAAACTGAGTGCAAAGCAGCGTTTAATCTTTTCATTAAGGAAACTTTGAGCATGCTATTAACTACTATTAATAGCACCTATATGAATCAGTTTGAAAGTTTTTCATTTTCGAGGAAAAAACTGTAAAAGCCACGGCCGTGGACATACGCCAAAATGCTATTAGCCGACAAAGGTCTTTTCCTGATTCCACGCATGCAATAGCGGGTTAATACAACTCGGTCAGTATGTGAAACATGTCACCTCGAAGAACAACATATCAGATTATGTTTACTGCAACCTTTTAGCATGTGATACAGTGCGGCGCTACATCCGCAGTGTCAGAGCAACTCACACTTCCCCTTATTCCAGCCTCAGCCGTTCAGTAGACAAACCCGTGCTGTCAAAAAAGCACATCAACACCCTGCCAAGAATCCCTTGCCCTAGTTACAAGACCGTTGCTCAAGCACTGACTGCGGTTTGCTTGTGAGACACGACCTTGAAGAGAAACACATATTGGACTCATACATCATCTCACTCTTGAGCTAAGAATTTCTTTGTGAGGAATACAAAGGAGGAGCTGTTTCAAAAAAGACAATCGGGGTTTAAGATTAGGCAGAACTGTTCCACAAGGCTCAAAAAAAGGTCAATGGCAACAAGATTGGAACCTCATTGACAAAAATCCATGATTGGATTGAACGATGTAATGATAGAACACTGTGCAGACGAAACACATAGACTATAGCTTAGCCTTTAAGATGATCATCCCTGACATCCTGATTACTTAACTTCAAAACTTGGCTTTTTCCTTTTACATATGCCTGGAACAACGACTGTCTTTAATCCTAAATCGCTCCCGGCATTGGCTCTCTCCAAGGAAGAGTGTAGATCTAATTCGTATACACGTTTTATACTTAGGACGGCACTCCCCTTAAACAATTCAGGAGCAGCTGATGCGAACAAGATACAATTTACATCTGATCCAATTAGTCGGCTAATCTAAAAATCACTTCCTTTGAAACAATGCCTCTTCCATCCATCCTTCAAGATAATCATTCAAATGTTTCAGAACAATTTCCCAAATCGTTTTTGAGAAGATCTTTTTAGTTCTTTTTTTCTTTAAGTGCCGGTTGCTCTAAGCCTGAAAAACTCATGACCTAGCAACAAATCCAAAGTCTTACAGTGGGTAACAATTTTGAAGTAAACCCTATGGCAATCATGAT
Organism: Hippichthys cyanospilos; assembly: GCF_059441005.1. Lineage (NCBI taxonomy): Eukaryota > Metazoa > Chordata > Actinopteri > Syngnathiformes > Syngnathidae > Hippichthys > Hippichthys cyanospilos. Next base: position 9,083,302 of record NC_142379.1, on the reverse strand, counting down.
TCCTTTGATGCATTGAAGGACTCCAGTCCCAGAGGGGGAAAAAAAAGCCCTACATTACGCCTTCTTCATCATTCGTACCCGTGAGTCACCCCCTCCCCCCATAAACTTTATTTGTATAGACCTAAATCTGTTGTTTGGACTTCATTTGCCCACCAAAACCAGACTTTTTTTTGTCCGGGCACTCACAAGAATCACATGGACCAAAAATCATGGCCAGAACTTTAGTTGTAAATTTTTTCTTATATCTTATCTTAGCTTGACTCTTCCTCGCAAATACTTTATTCCAAATTCTTTCCATCACATTATATAGCTAGCAACATCAACACATCCACATTAAAGAATCACATTCAATCGTTGATTAAAGAACCTAAAAAAAAAATGCTCTTTATGTAAGATGTGACACACGTCTCCGCTAGCCGCTAACGTGACGCCGAGACATATGGCGCATTCGAATGCAGTTGGACATTTCATTGAAGATGGAAAAAAGGCCTTTGATGTATTAAACATTAATAACTACACTATTACAAATAAGAATAATTGTAATACATGTTAATAATGACATTTATTGTTTAATCCCTGGGATTAACCTGCATAAAAACACTGTCCAAATTAGGTGAATGATCCACAAAACTGCTCTACTAAAAAACAAATCACACACACATAAATTAAAATATTACTTGCAATATTGAAGCTGTTGCGCTAGTCTGCATATGGCATCAATATAATTGTTGGGTCGTCACTAATAAGATGAATCTTGTTAGCGACAATATAACATTGGAGTCAAATCAAATTTGTGCTTGGGTGTGTTTTAGTCATCATTATCTGTCTCTCTCATCATCCTCAGCGTAGTCCTCTCGTGTTATTGCGCTTTCCCTCAATCCGTCATCTCTTTATGTGTCACCTGCATCATCTGGAGACATTAGGTCTCAGTGAGCGTGACAGCCCCCATTTCACTGACTGTTTTCTCTGTCTGTGTGCGTTCATGCATATGTTTGGTGTTGAAGGAAAATGTTGTGGAAAGACAGCGATTAAAATCCATTATGCAACCCACATTTGCAGATGAATACATCTGTAGTAAAATATTCTTAGGCCAGCACATGGTTGACAGCTTTCTCGCATCTTAACTACAGTTTTTCATAGCCACTTGGAACTCATAGGTGATTTTTGTCCAAGTGTAAAATATTCGTTTTGTTTTTTAGCGCCTCGCATCGGCGGCTGAATGTGATTTCTGAACAACGTTGCGTTGTTTATATCGGGGATCGCGATTTGCGATGCACTATAGGAGCAACAGTTTGTGGAGTCAAGTCAAGTCAGCCGTTGTTGCAAAATGTGTCCGGGAACGACTTCAAAATAAAAGCATACCGAAGCATTCATGTCAAAGCATTATTTGATACGCTAAGGTTTATTTTGAAGTTGGCTGGCTTTGTCACCGAGCAAAAATCAGCCGAAAGAAGAAAGCCGTTTTCAGATCCCGAATAAAAAGTAATTTTGTGATGAATATATATGTATAAGAGGAAGGGGTCATGATTCAATACAATGAAAGAAGGTCAATAAAAAAGAGAGTATCTAACGTCTCATCTAAAGGGAACAAACACGGAGGGGGTCCTGGCTGGCTTGAGGGTAAAAAGATTGACAACATGTTGGGGACTAACTCCAAAATGAGGTTACATCTTAGCCAAGAGAATAGAGAACTGGAACTGGCGTGGGGCAAGGGGTGTGCGGATGGGGGTGTTGGTCGATGCTAAATCCATTAGGTCCTTGTGACCTACCGTTGGCCACACAAAAAACAGACACACTAAGATGCAGACACGCACATCAAAAGAACTCTTTGAGAGCACTGCCTCTTCCTAAATGCGTTAACCATTTGGACTAGCAGGGCCGCTGTGTCTCTGCTACGCACACAAATATGCAGACAGGAAGCTTCAAAGTAAAGCAGTGTGAGTGAAGATATGCCAGACCCAAGAACACAAACATTCTCTTGTAGAGTGAGTATACTGCAGAGAGTGATATGAGCCAGGGGTCACCGTCGTTGCGCTCTTATGGAGCAGTATCAGGGAAGCCATTTGGTTTTTGGCCACATAGAGATTGAAGACACATTTTTTTTTTTTTTTTTTTGTGAAGGAAGAAGGGCTTGAGATGTGACTGTTTGTTCAAATGAAAACAAAATAGTGTAAAGGTGTTGAAGAGAATCATTTCAAGACCTGATCCCCCCCGTGGTGTTCTAATCTCGCTAGATTTCGTAGTTCAGCCACAGAAGCCATGTTCTGATGGACAGATGTGCATTTTTATTACAGCCGTATTCTTACTTTAAATAACCACCGTAACAGGACCAGCTAGAGATCGGATGACATTTAGCTTTTAGCAGCCAGTGCCTGTTGCAGCTAGTAGCAACTGATGTCAACAGAGGTTGTTACGGCATCATTTTCAATAAAAGAAGTGAGCAGACTTAACCCACGTCCGAGTCCATCCTTGTTCACACACGGGAATATTACTAAAACGAAGAGAATCATGTAGAAGTAATGGTGTCTCCAGCTGATTCAACTAATAGTGTCAAGGTATGGAGCTGTGTACATTTTATCAGTTTATTAATTGTGGCATTTTCACACAATCACGGATGGAGCGCAACTACGGGTATATATGGCAAATGAGGAAAAGGAAAACCATCTGCTTTGAGCCCATTCAATTTTACACTGGCGCAGCATTCACTGACAGCACACAATGTTGGAAATCTGGAGCACAGTTAACCCGCAACAAATATATACTTAAGGATATGAACATTGGCGGCTCAGTGACGCAGTGGTTAGCATGTCCACCTCACAGTTCAGGGACCCAAGTTCAAATCCACCTCGCGTGGGGGAATTTGAATGTTCTCCCGTGTGGGTTCCCTCCAGGCACTCCGGCTTCCTCCCACACTCCAAAAACATGCATGGCATGTGTATTGGACATATTAGATTGTCCTTAGGTGTGATTGGGTACGTGAATGGTTGTTTGTTTCTACGTGCACTGCGATTGGCTGGCAACCACTTCAGGGTGCCCATAGTTAGCTGGGATAGGCACCAGCAGGCCTGCGACCCTTATGAGGATGAGCGAATCGAGAAAATGGATGGATTTGAACACAAAAATCTGTTTTGCTATTGTTTTACATAGTCACCAAAGTGTTGGTGCATCCTATACACTGTAGCATAGAAAATACCAGAATTTGACCTCTTTACAGGTGCATCCTATATTTAGGAATTTTGGTAATTGCCCAAGATCTCAAGGCATACGCTGACATTGGGAAGATATGAGAGTAGTCAACCAGAAAGGCTATGTTTTTTTATCAACTTTGATTATGTTGAACAGAGGTCCACAGCTAAAATTGATTACTTAAATATGCCCGCTACTTGGAGAACCCCTTCTTCGATGATCTGACGGATTTTCTGCAAAAATATCCTTGAATAAGCTCATGTGGGACAACATTTCTAGGTGTGCTCAAAGTGGTGTTTTTAAAATGGCCATGTCGTTTCAAATATCTTCACTTGCCCTTAAGACTTAAAATAGCTCAAAATTAACATTAGCGCAGCAGTGTAGGTAGCAATTGATCTCACGTCGTTTCGTTAACAATTGTTTTCTTGTGAATTTATCTGATCAGATTTTAGAGGTGTCTGATGTGCTAAGCGTAATTTTTTTTTATCGATAATTCCACCAAGATGGCGGTTTCTCATTATGTTGCTACTGTAAGAATGTAAAAATAAGCATGGAAACAACCGACTGGAATCAAATCAAGTGACATGTGGTGACTAGAGATATGAATTAGAAGTGATTTAGTACAAAAGTTCCTTGCTACCCGACATGCGCGGGTCCCCCATTAAACACAACACCTGCATTGAGCGTAAATGGTAGAACAAACAGTTTATGGAATACAATGAAGTTGAAGAAATATCTACAATAATATTATCATAAAGCGATTTACTTAAGTGACACGGCCTTTTCGGCATTTATTACGCACCTTGCGGCCATGGCAAAATGTGTCATTCAGGTGTATGTTCATGTTTGTAAACGTGTATATTTGTGGTTCTGAGCTGTACTGACCTGTGGCAGATCCTTCTATATCGCGAGAAGAAAACTCTGACATAGCATCTGCCAGTCTCTCTCTGAGGCCTTCATCACCAGCATCAGGAAAGCTGATGTTATGCCGGGGCACGCCAAAGCTCTCAGGCCAGCTCCCACATACCTCCAGAAGGGTCACACCATGCCCTTCAAAAGTATCTGAAAAAGAAAATTGTACAGTGACGGTAAAAAATACAACATGAAAAAAAAATCTTTATTAGCTAGTTCAACTGCAACGTAATAATAGTTTGAGTCAATGATGTCATTATCAGAGTACAACAGAAAACAAGTCGTCAAAATAATAGTTTTAGAACTCTGGTAGTCAAAAATTAAATAAGGAAAGTATTGTTATGTGTCTCTTTTTTATTGCATAGAACAGCACATTAACGTATTTCAGTACTTAACTAAAATTTAGTACTCACTGACATTAAAAAGAAAAATCCCATTAAAAGTGGCCCGATGTTTATTAACAGCAAACAATCATTAAGTTTAATTAAATCAGATCACTCATAAACTTTAATATTATACTACAATATGTTTGCCCCGCATGTCGTTCAGAATCCGCAAAGGTCCCCAAAACAAGTCGCGTCAGGACAAATATGCATTTCTATGAAGGCAAAAACAAGCACACAAAAAAGTTAAAAACAAAACAAACAAACAAAAAAAACGTTTTCACAGCAACATTTCAAAACAATTCAAAAAGGCCACCCATTATTCATCATATTATGGAGAACTTGTTAGCACAAAATGGAAATCCTGTGCTCTTGTAAAAATCAATCAGTTATCACCAAAACATGCACACATGCATGCACACACACATTTAAAAAGGTTCTCTAGCAAATGGATTATTGTTTTGTGTCAGTGAAGGTGTGAGTACACATTCACTCATTGATCAATAAAAAACAAGGACAAGTCACTTGCTTCTTGCTCATGCATTAACACCTGCCTCTAGCCTGCACTTTTACTGACATGCTGTAAGTGTCATGAGCCTAGACGCAGAGAACGACACTATTCTGCTCCTGGAATTCAGAAGCAACAATCTTATAGGTTAGCTTGCTCAAGTTAGACTTAAATGCAATATACAGTGCATCCCATAATTTATAAAAAAATCTATTTTTAAAGTGCCAGTTTTCAGAGGTTTCTACATTCAGCGAATAAATGCAATTCCGCATGCACACCCACGACTACTCATCCCAGACACACACGCACACATTTCTGTCACTAGTTTGTCAGTATTATGAGATGAAGGAATTCAAAACACATGCAGTGATTTGTTGTTGTTTCCCTCCATCATGTTCAAATCCAGGGGGATTAAAAGCCACCAGCCACCCAGCTGTTAGCCCCCACGTACTGGCCCTACTTATCCTCACAGCCAGTGCTACTTTCCTTCAAGATTTAATCCCACTGCATCAATGTGTGTGTGAGTGGCTGCATGCGCTTGCATCGGAAGCGCCTCTTTATCAGTTAAAAATCTGCAAATGGGTCTCAAATTGTTTCACTTTAACCGCTGTGCACACACTTTGCAAACTATACACGTTGCATTTTTCCCCCTAATTTTGTAAATCCTCTCAAAGGCGTAATAATTAAAATTATGATATATAATATGACAGTGGCATCAATTCCATACATACATATGTAGGTTAATATTTAGATGGTAATGGTATGCACTGTCTTTGTAGCCTGTGAAGTGACGATGACACTTTAAGACATAGCCATTAACTTGTCTCTACCGCCACCTACTGTCTTAAGGTGAAACACAAGTCAATGTATATATATATATATATATATATATATATATATATATATATATATATATATATATATATATATAACACTAGTCTCAGTGACAAGCCTTGTTTTGTGAACATGCATCACATATAAAATGTATGTATATATGTAAATATATTACATATGTAATACAATGTGAAGACTGCATGAGGCTGTCCATGAATTACGTAGATGTCTCTCAACAGACATTATCCAGAAGTACATTTTTAGGGTGTCATGCCAGTGTTTCTCGGTTACGTGTGCAACATGGGAGAGCAGGTCCTGACAGGCACAAATACAATTAGGCCTTAATGCAGGGTAGCTAATTGAACATGTAATTTTTTTATTATAGGTTCTGTGTAATGGTCTGTGCATGCAAGTATGTGTAACTGAGAAAAAACATCACTCAGAAAACAACGTTTGTAAATGATTGGAGTCCAGTTCACGGTGGTCCAACAAAACAAAACAAAACGAAAAACACAAAAACCAAAACAAATCATGTCAAACGGCCTGCAATGCTATTAAGTGTGGTTGTAGATTAAGTGTGGTGTTGACACCCTTACACGCACGATGTAGTAGAAAATTGCAAAAAATAATCAAAATACTTTTATAGACCTATCCTAACTACTAATTAAGTATTTTGGTCCACTTCATATAATGTATATAAATGATTGATAATTGTTGAGACAGATTTCTTCCTTATTTTGTCATTTAACACTACTTTAAAACACCTATTCCACAACGAATTCTGGGCCACTTTTGGTGTCAAATACTGACTGGATATATACTACAAAAGTCAAAAACGGATTATAACTGGGGTGCCGATGAATGAGTTACTTTCCTAACTAAATCATTTTTCCCTAAATTTTGCCACTTGCTGACAACTGAAAATGACATCACGTGCTCAGGGTAACAACCAATCTCAGCTCACCTGTCTTTTGGCTAAGTGTGCTGCGATGCTTGCAAACTGATTAGTTTCTTTCTAATTGGAATACAAAACTGACATACTACAGCCAGGTATTATTTTAGCATAGCTGTGATCGCCTTCATATTAATACAGTACACTCAATAATGGTCAATAATGTTACACTTTTAGCACTTCAACAGTGTTACTAACATTTTCACAGTGAAGAGAGCGTAAAATACACAGTGATCTAGTTTTAAATTTATCATAAATTTGGAAGTCAACGACAACCGAGTGGACTGTGTTTCAACTGTGAACTTTTCCCCGTGCTTCCAGCATGATGTTAGATCGGAGAACAGGTTTTACTACATTATAATGACACAGTTGATGTTACAGAGAAAAACTAAAAACACACTTTTAATGGATGTTCACATGCGGCAAACAGTGCGATGACTACACTGCGAACCCACACTGGCACATGCTTCAAGTTGTATGTCTATAAGAGTGTGTTAGCGAAAGACATTCTGAGTGTCCCTGAGCCTGTGATATTCTCAAGGGCAAAGTGAGAGTGCTAGCTGAATGGCAAAATAGGTTTGTGGCAGGTCTAGTGTTAATGGAGATGTAAACTCATGGGAGTAGCACCTACACTATACAGTATGTGTGTGCATGCATGTGTGTAGGTGTGTGCGTACGTGTGTATGCACATCTGCAGTTTTGACAGACGTTTCCTTTCTTTCATTACATTAAGGCCGATTCTTGTAAATCATTTACTCCTTTTGCAGTCTCAGTGGTTATGCTTCAATGTTAGCAATCTCCATTAATACCAGTTTCTGCCTTGAGGCCATTTGCTCACTTACACAGGCATGCGGTGACAATTGTGCATGCACACACACTCACCTAAGCTAAATATTGCATATGAAGATACAACAGAACCTCAGTTTAATAGACCCGGAAACAACAAACTTTGGATCTAATGAAGAAATACTGTACTTTGGAGTGGTGCCCATCAATGTGTGCTGACTGGAAACAGCTGTTCTATTTGAGACCAATATGGCCCAGCATTTTTCTTATTAAATACCCTGTTGCCCATTTATGGTCATTTCCAATTAATACCAACAATGTTACCACATATGACTTGATGCACACACCAGGGGACGTGTCTATGTCTATTAAGAATTGAATACTTTATATATGATGACTGTTATTAATAGTAGCAACATCAGCGTGTTTAACCACTGCCTTAAATGTAGGGAGTAAATTCTCGATGCCAACGTGACGCCGTGAAAAGTTAATATTTGCAAACACTGGTGAAAAGGGCAACGCTGGCTGTAATGACGAATCAGAAATATTTAACTTGCATATGGTCTGATGTTAGCATTAGCCAAAATGCTTTAAGGTAAAAACTTTTCAAACATTTTCAAACATTTTACTTTTTTTCACAATGGTTTTGAACTGTATATTGTGGTTATGACCAGAAAAAAAGTGCTTCAAATGAACAGATATGTTTTGTGGAGTACGCTACATTTTGAAAAACAGCAACAACTAGATTCACTTTATTGCTTTTTATGAATTCAAATGCCCATAAATCAGGGGTGTCCAAACTTTTTCCTCTTACGGCCAAATAAATTAGGACCACATTATTATGATTATTATTTACTTTAATTTATTAAACAATAAATTATACATGGTCTATATAAAGTAGTTAGTTGAAAAACAACAACATGTCAACGCACAAAAGTAGGGCAAATTAGGACTTTTTTCACACTGCAAACACTGTTTATCAAGAAAACCTTTTGAAACCTTTTTTTAAATAGCATTATGCACCATGTCAAAATGTATTTTTGGTATGTGTCACAGGCCACAGAAATGTGGATGGCGGACCACAAATGGCCCCCGGGCCATAGCCTAAAACCCTCCGCCGTAAATGGTTCTTTGTACTCACGATTAAAAAATGCTGTCAGTGTATGTTGCGTGTAAACATGACCGCGGTAGTCGTCATATGAAATTTTCATATCCTTTCATCTTTAGCTATTTAAGCTAGTGCTGCACAAATGAAAGTTGTTAAACGCAACAACTCATTCTCTCACGGTTTGATTATTGTTAAGACAGATTTCTTCCTTGTTCAAAGGTTAAACGGCGGTATACAGCCTACTGTATGCGTTTTCTGTCCTGAGCAACATACACACATGAAAGGAAGCAGCATAGCACAGCGATGTGTGTATCCGAAACATCTGTTCGCGTAATCATCGGAGGCTTCCTTCATGAGCTGCCAAGGCAAACAGGCCAATAAGCATCCCACTTCACAATGCATCGATCTCCACTGGCCACAGCCAGCACAAACACAGACACAGAGCGGGATAACCAGTCAACTTCCTGCAGGCACACTCACAGTAGTAGGAGTACACTTGACTCAAAAAGTTAAATATAGAACACCCACGGAGACATAGAGCCATTACAATCCTCAAACACTTCCAGATGCTTGTCAAAAAATATTGCAAATAATGACGTCATGAATTTTGGGTCGTGACATAGGAACACACGTGAACAGAATGTTCAGTTTACATCAAACTGAAAGAAGTTAAAGGAGGCACCAGGGAGCTGAAATTTCACCCACATGGTGCCGATCTTTCAAAATTTAAAATGGCACCGCCACTTAGTTACCACACTACCAGGAGTGCGCCATCCATTGGCTAAAATACTGCAAGGATGATGTGGAAGAAAATGAGCTAAAAAATATCAAATTACTGCACAAGTCTGAAGTTGCTGCACGCACAGTAATCATGTCATAAAGATAGTCCAGAGACATTTGTTCTGAATACATCTGCATGACAAAAACCAACCAAACAAAAAAACACACTTCCGGTCTTACGTTACACTTCTTTGTGGACGTGACCATCCCTATGCGAATACGGATCGAAAGACTGCTATTTGTATCAGCCTTCGGCACACGGAACTGCGACTTGAGAGTGCAAGTATTTTTATGGTGAGATGCTTTTTCCACTGTGCATTCTTGTATTTACTGCTTATTCAGAGCTGTCAAGGCACAAAGCGACGCCAAGGTCAGTAGCCTATGCAGATACTGCAGGTCAATTTCAAGCACTTGGCAGTCCGTAGAGTAGTGCTTTCAAATCAGATTTGACCCATTTTGCTTTGATTGTGAACACAGCCAGAGGTGGCATTTTGCATACATTTTTTTTTCAAAGTCAAGAAATTATGCATCCTACCCTAAGGTTGTTTAAAAAACGCATTCTACTCACACTGACGAACTTAACGCACTTTATTATCGCTGCATATCACACTATACTCGGCTATACTTGTGAGGACATTCATTGACGTCATGCATTTTCTAGCCCCTAACCCTAAACATCAGAAATGATTGCCTAATCCTAACCCTAAACTCAACCCTAACCCAATTCAAACCTATGCTCGAAAAGCAAGTCTTGATCCTCAAAAAGTAGTCTGAGTAAGTGAGGAGTGGCCTAAATGTCCTCACTTTGTTGGTGGAAAACTCAAAACAGTTCTCACAAGTACAGCCGTACAGGAACACGCACACACACACACACACACGCACACACACACACACCGAGCATCTAAGCACAGGATGCAGCCTCTATTGAGAAAACCAATGAGCTGTGGATCTCCGGGGACACACAAAAACACAGACCCACGCACAAACGAAACCCCTTTTTTTTCTTTTTTTAAAATTTCGTAGTCGAGATTATTCACATCTTTCCACACCTATATTTAACGAAGCCTGTAATTAGAGCTGTCGCAATTAATCAAATATCTGACGATCAAATTAATTATCAACAATTTTAATAATCGAGTCAGAGCCATTGTTTGGCTTAGTTTTCAAAATCCTCAAATCTCAGCCTGTCAACGGTAATTTTTACGAATTCTGTAGTCCTTTTTGAGTTTTGTTTGATCTAGTTTATGTGTTTAATCAAAATATGACACTGGAGTACTGCAGGAAAACTTTGGGGAAACGATGACTCAACCAGTGACTGAATCATTTTGAAAAGTTGGTGTGTATAATTGCCTATTGTTGTGTTTGTTTTATCACTAAGCAACACAAAATTAACAACAACAATTGAAATATAATCTCTAAATGAGAAAAACATGATTCTGTAAAACACTTTCATGCAAATATTTTATCTGATCATTTGATTAAATGATGGAATAATGCGTGGATGGAATAATCAATTTTAAAAATATTTGATAATGACTGCCCTATTTGTAATATATATTTAAAATCTTGGATGTAAAATTATTTGTTTTTTTTCCTTTCAAAAACTGTTGTAATAGTTTTGCTTGAGATGGTCCCAAAGATGAACAATAAATACAAGTACTATGTATGAAATTGTCTATGCAAAAATTTTTCAATGGAAAATCAAGGAATTTTTTAAAAATACAATTAGTTAAATGTCCGTTTTTTGCCGGTGACTCTCCTGTAAGTTTGGCTGCAAAGTTAGCAGCATTCAACTGCCACAGAAAATGAATAGACCCGAATTAATTGAAATATATATTTTTTTTAACTTAATAAGATTTAAGTGTATCTCCATAGTTGGCATTTTCACTTTGACAGCCAATTAAATGCCATTTTTAGTTAATTAACTGACTTTACACTCAAGGAACAAAACATGGTCAATTTCAACTAGTGAGTACATTTCAATTAGTGAGATGAATACAAAAAGTATTTTTATAAAAGTGAATATTTTGAGGTGTGCAAAGTGAGTGTGGTGATTGGATAATAGTGAAATTTTTTTCCACACACACATTAGATGACTTTGGAGGTTCATCCTCCAAAATATGTGCTGTATGAATGTTCATTCATACAGAAAATGTATTGCTAGGGTCAAGCAAAAACTTCATCAGTCCCATTTTGTTGAATTGATACTTTTTTCAAAAATCTATACTATTGGTCAGTCCACACCTGCGGGTGTTAATTACAAATTATTGAGAAACAGGTTTGAAAATGGCTTGTTCCCTTTTTGGGGGCCTCAATTGATATTGGAAATATGAAAATTCTACCCAATACCAGTGATATATCATCATATTATGTCAATTCAGAGCTGGCAAAAGCTGACCACAGCATCCACTTGTTAGATTAAATCAGTACATTCCAACTTTAGATTTATTAATTGAGAAGGATTGATCATTTAAAAGTATTGTTTTTTTCAATATACCGTACGTATTTTCAATCATCAATACTTATATTTTTGTGAGCCCCGAGGGCAATGAATCAACTCATGCTGAGCATGTGCCAACACTCCTGCTGTGCAAATTTGTCCAATTAGCTATGGCCACCAGGGAGTGTGCGCGTGCAAACTCACAAGTAGAATTATTTGAAACAGCCACGACATATTGTGAGGATTAATCAACAATGAAATGAATTTTAAGGTTGTAGAATTTGATAGAATTGACCTCCAAAGAGTTCTAGCTAAAACACGACATCTAACACAGGGATGCCCATGCTTTTTTTTTTTTTTGCCCCAAGATCTACTTTTCCAACCTTCTGCGATTTAACGACTTGTTTTTCTTGAAGGGACGGGGTTGCAAAAGGGCTTTGAAATTCATGCGAGTGAGCTACTGAAATATGAGAGGTTTTCATTCATCACCGCTGGAAAACATATGCAACTGTCAAATTTTAGACAAACAACACTGCATCAATACATTTTGTTTTAATTGAGCAGGCTTTCTCCCTTGCGTGTTGCCCCCACTCCTTCATCTGAGGTCAGATTAAGGTTTTGTGATTTTATTTTTCTATGTTGAAGGGGATGGTGACAACACTCCGGTACTTCGAGCCAGAGCTAAGGCTCTTATGTGCTGGATAATCTAGGATAGTCCAGGGGAATTAACTCACCCTACTAACATACAGGGTGTGGCTGGGATGTACAATCGGAGGTGTGAAAAGAATCACAACATTACTCGTCGGCAATCTAATGTGCTCGTGCAAGGGTAAAAAATGGTGTATTGTAAGAACTTTTGCGTTTTGTTTTGAGAGACTGGCTGAGTGAGTGGGTGGCTATATATTTATTTATTTTACCACAAGGAGGAAGTTCAATTCAAACCACCAATGACAATGATAAAATCAAAATAAACACAGCTCAGAACTAATAACATCACAATGGATGACGTTGAAACATGTCTAGTTTACATATTGCATTACTGAGTCTTGCTTTTTTTATAGAACATGACACTATTGGTAATCGTTGGCAATTGGCGCAAGCACTTAATGACTAAAGACAACTGAATAATTAGAGTGATTGATTTTTCATGAAAAGCAGGGATCATAATCGGTGGCCGATTGATCACAGCACCACTAATATATAGGAAAGCGTAAAGTAAAGCGTAAAGTGAGTAGAATATAATGCTGCATAGACCAAAAATGTTTATCAGAACTGTTGGCCACATTATCAGGCGAGATAAACCGGCCTAAACCTGAAGCTAATATTTTGTTGGGGGTGTGGAAGAGATTAATGCAGACACGCTCCAAAAGGCATTAGTTGGACTGCTAAGATTCTTAACCCTGGTAACCTCCTTTGGCGCCACCGTAGATCCAAAATGTCCCTGAATTACGCCACAACTCTCTTTCCCTTTTGCAGAACTGACCGATTTTGTTGTTTGTGAGTCATTTTAACACTGTACACTTTTTTATTCATGGTTTCAACTGGCTTGTCTGACTTGGAGTTGAGTATTGTATAAAGAAAATATAGAAAAAATACGAATGGCTCTTGAAATACAGCATTATCTGAAAACTGTTTAAAGAAAAAAGCAGTGTGCCAATTTGCTAAGAGGAAAACTCACTGGGTGAGAGTTTTCCTTCAGAGCACCACCTAGCTCTGGGAGTCTAGTGAAAAGTTTTGATTATTATGCCTACTCTCCCTTTCAGCGCTAAATATAAGCGCGTTCCCATGGAGTCTGAAAATAATACGAGTTGGGAATTGCCTTGTCTGTTAGACAGCAGTCAAGTCTGACAGTGTATGTTTAGGGTCTCCTCTGGTCAACGTTGTCACACAGTCCAGTGGATAATAATAGGATGAGCAAAAACTCACTGAGACGCAAGCTGGACTTCCCATGTCTCAAAGTAATTGGTGGCACTGGCGTTATTTCCCAAACATCCACAATATCACCCTCGCTGCCAAATAAACCCCTACACCATGTGCTTGACTATTGGGAACACTTTCGGGAGAAAGGGCACTTGGGACACTATATATCCCAGGGAAATGGGGATTCTTTGTTTATATTTGAATGAAAATAGTTGATAAAGGCAGATCAATGGTGTCTCACTATGAATAGAAAAGTACAGGGAAAAGGAGGAAAGTGGAAAGAAGGAGGGATGGAGATACTTTTACGTTGGAAAGGAAAATTCACCAGAGGTTTGTCGACTTTTGAAAAATGTTTGTATTGTGTGACGGGTTGCTTGGAGTCATTCCCATGGCCTCGTACAGTAGCGCGCTGAAGCTGCTATGATGTTTTAACGCTGCCCAAACGGCAGACGCGATCACATAATAGGATAGGAAGGAGACTGAGACTCTTGGAGCCATGGATGCTATAAAAAGATCCTCAGAGGATAGGACCAATGTGAGACCGTTGGTTTTTGTGCTTTCCTTGGCTACCGCTTCTGCCCTTCAGATGATTTCTGAAAAAGTCAATTTTTCACCCCATTAAGAACCAACATTACTGGCCCGACTTGCGGTTGCAAGAGCTATAACAGGCAGCCACGAAGTGTTGTTAAAATACAATTTAATTCTGAACTATGGTTAAAGAGAGAACGTTCTTGACGGCTACTGGGCTTTGTCTAGCCAAACATAGAGAAGAGAACAATTTCATGCAGTATAGTACAAGGATGCGTTTTGGATACAAATGATAGAAACCCATGAAATTGTGTTGTACGATAGTGGTTAGACAGACAGACACTTTTTCATATTTAGTTAATCAGAAAGGCTCCAGCTATTCCTACTCCCCTTTGGCTTGCAAGAAAAGGAAAAAGCCAACATGGAGTAATAGTAAGAAGTAAACAATGACTGGCTAAGCAACTTAAGCTATGGCTTGACGGGGAAAATTCTTAACTTTTTACATTTTTTTTCTAGAGCTTAACTATCTGAGCTTGGAAATCCCAATTTTCGCTATCCGGGACTAGAAATCTGCCTTACTTCTGTGCCATTTTTTCAAAGCGACATTGGATTGGATCACCTTGATCCAGGTAGATCATTTTCAAGATTTCCAAAGCCAGATTACGAGAGCGATCCATCGCCAAAGCGACGAGTCGCTGATGTAACGCTCACCTTTCAAGAGGCTTCTGCACTTTCAGCTTGTGCTTTATGTTGTGAAGCCTTGTTAAAATAGACGGACTGAGAAGGATTGACCCCCATCGGATGTAGACCCGCTTCATTTGGTGCTAAATCCATGCATTTTTTTAAGGCTTTGCGTCACTAAGCATGTGCCAAAAAGTCCTCAATCTTTACGGCATACAGTAAACGGATAGTTCAATGAATATCATACAGTCGTCTGATAATTATTATTAGCATAATAATATTAGCATAATGGGAAGGCCTCTCTGCTAAATCTGTTACCACCGCAATTGACTGGGATATATGGGCGGTGATGGGCCTTGGAAATTCAATAATGCCTGATTTTTACTTGTTAATATTCCGTAGATTTTGGTTATCACTGTTATCTGTCTCAATTCAGTATTTTTTTTTTTTTAGCAACACGCCAAGTTGTGGAATGATGGAAGAGAACACCCCACCTCGGTGTGTTAATGAGATGTTTTTTTTTTTTTATCAATGAATACCACTATATTGGTCACTACTGTATATGAGAAACGGGTACACAATGGAGTACTAGTGTTTATATCAGGGGCATAGCTCTACGAGGGAAATTCCCATGGTAGCTCATGTTTACCCTGTGCTATTTCTGCACACTACCAGATAAACAAAGTTTGCCCTGTCACACCCTTTCTTTGCAATTTCTCAAGTCTCCCGGCGCTCCATCTCTCTCTTTTTTTTTTTCTCTTCCCATGTGGAGTCTTGCAGGGTTATGAGAAGAACTGGGGAGGAGGGCTGAGAAAGTGATGAAATTAGCTTGATAAAGTCAAATGATGTTGTGCGTCATTCCTGAATATGTTTTAAATCACATTTCCTAGTTAGGGTTGCTTCATAGCCCATGTGAATATAGTTGTGCATCCAATCCCATTTCAGAGGATACTATATCAGGGTTTCCCCCAGAAAACTTGATAGAGAGGTCGGCCAGCTTCAGAATAGATACTTCATTTTCGTCACTGTAATGTATTTACATACTAATGGTAGGCCTATCATGCTCAGGGCATTTGCATTGAGATGGAGAATAATAAAAACTCTTGGATAAAATGAATTCTATTCATTTATGTTTTTATATTTCAGTCTTGTTTATTTTAAGTTTAATTGGTATGAATACATTTTATTCAGCAGAATCTCATTTTATGTTGACTTGCTCTGTATAGTGGGCAGAAAAATCTAAGAAATAATTAGTCTGTTTTTAATTAATCTGTTTGATTACCTATGAGATTTTTCAAATGTAAAATCCCAAGTTATTCAATAGTGCCACAAGCAACATATAGCTTGGCACGTTAATATAAAGCGATGTCAAGCAAACTCTAATTGTATGATTATTGCTTGTATGGACCTGTGTCTGCAGTAAAGAATGACTATCATCATTTCAATAAAACTCCACAACAAAAATGACAAAACATTTAAGAAGAACAAATGTTTTTCAAGAACTAAAAACAACGCGTTATTCTCCCCTTCAGTGCACGCTTTCTTGATTTAAAAAAAAAACATAAAAAAACAAAAACAAAACAAAAACAACAATTAAAAAAACAAGTAACTGGCACAAGTATAATACACGAAGCATCATACATTATTAAGAAATCTCCAAAGCCTTAAGATGCCACCCTGTGCAGAACAAAGGTTTTGGTTACATGTCTTTGGGAGTGACTCCATTGAGCTGCTCCTTATTGCTGTGTGGCGGCTCGCTTGCTCCGTTGCTATGACGGATATGACACGAAAGGAGGAGGGAGGGGGAAGAAGGGAAGGGATGGGGAGCAAACGGCGCCTGCTCGGCGCTGACACAGAAAAAGGCAAGTTCGGCAACCTGGCTTTTACCTGTTTATAGATTACTGACTTGGTATCTATAAGATCAATATTTGGATCGATGCGCCCACCACTAGTAAAAAGCTCATTCATACGCGAGGGGTTCAGAGCGGGGCCACTGCTCCTCCGCAGAGAAAAGATCCATACAAAGTGGCATGGGAATGTGTTATTGATGACCCTGGATGTCTCGCTTGTGGTAGTTTCTTTTTGTTTACGTTAAAGATGCGTAGTGGAGAATTTAGAGTTGACGTTTACTGGTGTTACGTGAATGCAGCATGCGCACTAGGGAGTCACAGAGAGACAATATCTTAGAAGCAGACGCCAAGTGAGAGAGAGCGAGCCAGTAGCAATACAATTCACCATCGGTTTCAGCGCACAACAAGACGGAAGCTATAATACAAATTTGTCAAGTTTTCCTTCTTCGCTTGCTGTCGCTAAAAGAAATATAACTGCCCCCATCTGGGCAGCAATCCCATGCAATAAAAATAACGATTACTAGACGAATAAATATGAAGAAATATGTTGGTTTTATAAAACACATTTATTTAGACCTTTTAACAGTCAAAATACTACACATCGTCACTATAAATGGTAAACGCGAGAGTGCTAATGCTAATTACGTAACCATGTAACAGCATGGCCAAATTTTGTTGGTGTCTAAGAATGTATTTGTAGAGAAGATAATTAAAAAAAAGACCAGTTATAGCCACTCACCTTAACTCGTAACTTAAAAAAAAAATGAAAGGGGGATTTACTTGATTATTCTTTCAAATAATTGATAGCATAATCAAATTAAAACAGATTTGATAATGACTGTAATCTACTGTATATTATAACATGATTAAAATGTGATTTAACAAAGGTATGTCACATCATGGACTCATTTCTGTAAATATTTACCGGCTGTGGAGATTCAGTACTCGTTTCTTGGGTTTCATAAAATGTGAATCCGAACAAAGGAGTGAATGAAGAACCAGACAGCCGACGTGTAGAAACGGAAGGGAAAAACCTCAGGAGGGATATAAAAAGCAACCAGTCTTGAGATAGGGATGGTGAGGAAGGAAAAGGAGAGAAAAGATGAGAAAACAGTGTTTCTTTACGTATTGGCTCAGTGTCTCTGAAGGCTTTTATAATGCATTACACAGGCCGGTTTTCCAAGGTCCACATGCAGCTGCCTGTCCATCTGTTTTCATATTCAGTTTGGGCCTCATATATGATTTTTTTGCAACCACAGGGCAAATTATTACCAGAGCGGAACAGATAACCCATGGGAAAAAAAACAACAACAAAAAGTAAAAATAAAAGCATGGATGAAACGATTCAGACAAAGAAGACAGGCGTAAATTAATGCCTATCCCCGTCCATGCTGGCCCCTCTCCATAGTGAAGACACAATTGTTGTCCAGTCATCTATTCCCTTCATACTATGTGGCTAATTCTGCTCAGGGGCGGTGAAGCCTGTCTAAGCCAACGTTGGCTGAGAGGGTGGGTACAACTTAAGGTCCGCGGTTAGTTGATCGGGACAATGAGACGTGACGTTAAGTGATGCTACAACCCTGTCAAAAAGTACAGAATCACCAATCTCAAAGGACCATCCAAATATGTAAGAAAAAAAAAATCACGACACAACATATATATATATATATATATATATATATATATATATATATATATATATATATATATATATATATATATATACACACTTATTTATGCTGGAGGCTGTGCTAAAAACTGGCAACAGGCCCTGTACAATAAAATGCCATGTTAAGACTTTTTTTTTTTTCTCAATGTGAATGTGATTTCAGAACAGTTATGTTGTTTTTATTGAGTCACGACTCGTGACTCTGGCAGCCGCCGGTTTTAAAGTAAGCCAACGTCATGACATGCTTCTGGGATCAACTTCAAAATAAAAGCTTTTGTGTCAAAACACAAGCGTTTTGTGTGTCCACATATTATTTGGTATGGTACCGTTTATTTTGCTTGAGTCTCACTACGTTTGGCTGTCACTACTCAGTGAATATAAACTGATACTCTAGATGTGGAATAAGCGGGGAAAATTATGACACATATGCACGTAAATATGATAGAAATACTGTGTGTGTATATATATATATATATATATATATATATATATATATATATATATATATATATTGTTTTCTAAATAATTTGTTCGGGGCTTTATTGAAAGTTTTACATAACCACCACTCACACCCTTCGTCTTATCAGTCAGCGACCCAACGCTGAAGCCACTGTCATACACAGCTCTTTAGTTCAGAGACAAATTCTCTATGAGAGATCAAAGCATGGTCAATGTGGTAAACTCACACTGACATGAAATACACATGATAAGGTGTCTATAATCTCTGTTACACACACAAACACACGCGCGCACACAAACATACTGACTCCGACAACACACGCCTGGCATTGATCAAAGAGAGGAAATGCGATAGAAAGTACAGACAAGGAGTGGAGGGAGGAAGTGGGGGAGTGAGGGAGCTTGGGAAATGAAGGTGGATGTGGTTGTCTCACTTTAGTAATCATCAGACTTTGTGGCAACAATCATCTAAGCAGAAGCTAACACTGGGACATACACTTTGTGTATGCAAACATCTCTGCAGCTGCCTATCCGTGACTCAGAATTGTTCTTCCTTTGCTACCACGCCCCAAGTATAGGCAAGACAAGGCAGATGCATTTATACAGCACATTTCATACAAAATATGCTTCATCTGTAAAGGGTACTCTCAAAAGGTAATTCGACATGGCCACTTTGGCCGGGGGTCAAACCCACTTACAGAATTGCTAAATAAATAAAAACCCGGTGGCGCATCCAAAGTTTTGTATTTATTTAGCAATTCCCAAACGCGTTCAACGACCAAACCATTCAGTAATTAAGTCACGTGTAATAGAGTAATGTGTTCTGTTCTGTAAAGTTCTACTCAGAACCTGAACCAAAACATTCTGAATGAGCTGCAGCTGTTTGATGCTCTTTTGAGGGATTTCGGTCAGAAGGCCGTTACAATAATCAAGTCTACTGGAGATAAAAGCATGGATAAGCTTCTCCTGATCTGCTTGGAGCATGCAACTTTGCAACCAGGATATTTTTTTCCAGCTGGTTAATGGTTGTTTTAGTGAATGATTTGATATGATTGCTGAAAGTCAGGTCTGGGTCTAATATCTCACTAAGATTTCTGACTTGAACTTTGGTTTTTAAAATAAGTTACTTCAAGAGTTACAAACAATAGTCATCTTTATTGTGCTTTTATTTTGGGTTTTGTTCTGATCACACTCAGAATCAATGCTAATTGATTAGTTCTTAAGTATTTTTGGTTGATGATTCCCTTGATGATGGTTCAATAAAATGTCATAGAGACAAGCTAACGTCGCATTCATCACCTCAAGATCCATAGATTAGCCAAACGTAACAACCCTATTCGGCACTATACATTACAACCTTATAAATGGTATCAATTTTCCTGCTTCATTACATATGAAAATTCTGCCACCTTATATCGACTGGAACATAAATAGAGCACTTTATTTTACCACCATATTTTTATCTCATGTATTCACATTTCTGTTGACAGCTTTCTCTGCTACATTTCATTCCCATATATATATATATATATATATATATATATATATATATATATATACACAGTGGTACCTCGGTACTCGACGCCTCTATACTCGACCAAATCGGTGCTCGACCAAAAAATTCAAGTAGGTAATGCATCGGACCTCGAACAGATTTTCGGTTCTCGACTAGCCGAGCCGAGCCGAGCCGAGCCGAGCCGACCCGAACGCGCTCCTCGGCCCTTCTCGGCCAGCGGGTAAGCGCCAGTTCAACTCAGACCGCCAGCGGAGTAAGACGTTTGTTCGAGTATTTCTTCCCGGATTTAAACTTTTTCGTGTTGCTCTAGCCCTTAATAATGGGTCCAAAGAAAGACAGTGATAAGGGGAAGGCAAAGAGGAAAACAATGAGGACCACTATTGAACCGAGGAAGGAAATTATAGCAAAATATGAACGCGGTGTACCTCGCGTCGCAGTTAGCTAGCGTCATCATGGAAGGAGTAACTCCCTCCCGTCCTCTCCACATCCATTCCTGTATGCCATCAACCACTCTCCAAAACGTAAGTAAATTATACAAAATGGTTTATAATGCTTTATTTATCTTTATCTTTATCTTTATCATGTACTGCTTGTGCACATTTACTTGTGCACACATACTTTCCATTATTTCTTATGGGAAAAATGGTTTCGGTGTTCGAACAAATCGGTGCTCGACCACCACCTCAGAACGGATTATGGTCGAGTACCGAGGTACCACTGTGTATATATATATATATATATATATATATATATATATATATATATATATATATATATATATATATATATATATATATATATATATGAGATACACGCACACACAGTTTAACATTGCAGTGGCATCCCTTTGGCCATTTAAGCTGACACAAACATACCTTCTCTGTCCGTGTGAGTCTGAGCTAATCCCCTAATGGCCGCAACTTGGATGACACAGACCACTTTCATTCTGAATGAAGCCCTGATAAATTTTCTTAAAGGCAGTGATGGGACAAATTGGACTTGATATGTCCCATCCGGCAGAGCACATAAGTCCATAAAACACAGCCTTGTGTGATCACCATGTGACAACCAAAAAGGCCAAAGTGAAAGAACCAATTAGCATTAACTGGTTAGTTTACTGTGGACAAGGATTGCTTATTCCATTACAGTGCATGAGTGTATGTGAGTGCTTTTGGGGGCGGGAGGTTTGTTTAGTGTCAACATTTCCATGACAAGACAATATTACTGTAGATCAAAGAATTTGGGGGGGGACTGTTGAGGTTGTTCTGTTTGTTTTCATCTGTCATCGATCAATTTCACATGACAAAATGCAATTCATAAAGAAACTGCATGTGAAGGCTGAAAGGCTGAATGTAAAATGTAGAATAATTTGGAATTATATTAAATGATATGGAATGATATATCCTCAATGGGAAAAAATAGTAGCCTTGAAGAGCATGCATTTCTGAAGCATGTTGACAATGGGATTGTGTGAATGAATAAATGAACAAATAGTGGTGAATTGTTTACAATATATTAATGTGTGCGTTTGTATGTTTTTGCCTGAAAATTACATTCATTGAAAAATGGGACATTTTTGGTATATTGTAAATTCATTTGCAGAATATTTTGAATTTCTAAGGGGAATTAAATTAATCTGTTTTGTAAATTCTCTCATTGGAAATTAATTGGGCATTGTGAAAGTGTCAAAAAATATTCTGAAACCATAAAAAAATGGTAGCCAGGGTGTAATGAGTTTTCTGAATACAGTGAAATTGTAATCAAGTGAATCGGTTGTAAACTGTGGAATTGGGAAGCAAGACTTTTGTCTTTTGTCCACACGGAATAAAAAGAAAGAATATTTAAGAATAGGAATTACATATGGAGGATGAAGGTCCTCAATCAATTATCATAAGTCACTACTTTTTAATTTACTTACTTTTAACATTTGAATGTTCATCGCTGAGTGACATTGATTACAGTTAATATGTTAACCAACACATACAGTATGTGAGATATTTATATTGTAAATTCTGTCAAAACCAATAAAGCAGAGGTGTGCACACACACACATACACAACACACAAACATGCTCACACTCTCAGTCTGAGGAAGTTAACGGGTGGTCTTCAACACATCAAGCTGGAGCCGAAAACACTGTGTGTGTGTGTGTGTGTGGGGGGGGGGGGGTGTTTGTGTGTGTATGCGTCTGAACGGGGGTTGATCCTTTTGTGTGTCGACAAGCTGTCCCATTCACTACATGTGTGGTTAAACGCTGTTAATGAGCGTTGCCTATGGCCGGGTTGAGAAAGCACAACACTTATCACAGCTGAACTCGTAAAGGGGGAGTTTGCATTTTTTAAACCGCTAGCGAGATTTGTAGACACTGAGTTCAATAATGCCCCGCATGCTTACATCATCAAGAATGTCCGTGCTCCTCACCTCCTCAATCTAACAGCCCTAATACACAATTGTTCAAATGTAGGCACTTTTTCTTAAACCAAACAACGTCTCTTAAACATCTGGCACTATATAAGGGCGTTTGGCAAGAACTACACAACTTCAGGCTCAGGCTCTGTGTGCTTGAGCTGCGAAGATAATTACATGTAGGGAGGGGGTGGGGTGTGGGCAGATAGAAAAGAGTGACAGCATAGATTGAGACTAGCCCTTTAAGACCAGTTGAAATGAAATGTGGAATGGGCGGGGAAAGAGGAAGGGATAGCAGTATTGCTCCGTACTGCGGTGAGATCTTAGTGAGCAGCACTCTCTGTGCACAAGTGCACTCTGCTATGTGTTGAGAATTATAAAGTTTGTATCCAAAGAGATACTGTACAACCTCCATACTGCGGTTAGAAGATCATTGGGCATGGGAAAGAAATGTACATGTAGGGAGGCTTTTATTAAGCACATTTCATATACTTTATTAACTGTGTATGTACGAAGACCATGGGTTGGTGGTGTGGTGTGGGCAGATAGAACAGAGACAACATAGACTGAGGCTGACCGCTTGAAGTGTAATTTGGGCATGGGTGGGGGCAGAGTAAGTTGTAGCAGAAGCCTTCCATTGCTGCGGCGAGAGCTTGGTTAGTGAGCACAAGCGCAAAAGCACACTGTGCTACTACTTTGCGGGTTTCACTCTTTGCGGGGGTTTTCCGGTCCCCTTTAACCGGGAAAAATGAGGGAACAATATATATAATGTATATATGTGTGTGTCTGTGTGTGTTTGTCTTAGAACATGGTGGGGGGGGGGGACTCATATTCCAGGTATTTGCTGGAATCATGGGGATGTCCATTTAGATGTGCTTCACTTGTCTGTGACACCTTTTTGAGATTCAAAACTTAGTTTTCCCGGTATGGTGTCAATGACATGGCCCAACCAAGATAGCAAGACAAACAGAGTATGTGTAAAAAATACAAATCTACGATTCACTGAATTTGCCGTGGCAGAATTGCGACTATTCAGGGCTCCATCGTATGTTTAAAAATGCAACTTATCTGGGACAAAATAAACGTGGCCATAGTTTCATCAATATAACAAACAAATTACGTGATGAGGTCCATGAAGAACCTGTGGAAGAAGTCACATTACTCCATGGCCATAAGTAACACAAATGTGAGTTGGGGTGAGAAAAGGATTCCATTCTCCATTAGCGCAACAAGGATCCACTCTTTTTTTTTTTTTTTTCAACACTATATTCACTACGAGCAAGCTATTTCTAACCTATGGTGTGCGTGTGTGTATGTTTGAGTGAGTGCATGCTGGAGGTGAGGTTTGGGGCAGAGGCCATTAAAGCTCTGTTAAAACACTTCTGATGCTGTTGGCTGCTGTTAGAGCAAAAGGATAATGAAAAAAAAGAGAGACAGAGAGAGTGAAGGAGTGATTGTATACTCAGTGGCTATTCTGGCCCACCCTGCATTCCGCTGGCAGCCTGTCAATACTATGAGCATGGAGGTGCAAGATGAGTCAACAACCTAATTCTAACATCAAACTTTCATGGGCAGCAGAGGAGAAGTGCAGGTTGCAGAGATGGGGCGAGAGAGCTTTGCTGTTAACGCTTTCTCCATCACCTGACCTTCACTCCTCCAAATCTTTTAAAAACCTTTTAAAAAGATGACCCCTTTTACACTCTCTTGCACACATATAGTGCAATCAAAAACGTGCAAACACACACAGCGACACTTTTAAAGTTCTGACCGGTGGCTGAATTTCGTTTTTGTCATTTTACCAAGATATAATAGTGACCCTCTCACTCTCTTGCACACATTCTAGTCCAAGCAGAAAATGCCGAGAGGTTCATGTATTAAATATTGTCACAGAGAAGAAGCAGCGCGGATGAAGCGGGAAACAAATTTCAGAGGTTGGTTTTTAATGGCTGTCTGGCATGTTTCTTGTGCGCAACATGAAGCCGTTTCTTGGGAATCTACCTGATCTATGATCTGAATATTGTAGGCCCAAAACTTTTGACCCATTTGATCGACTCTATGGGATAGACGGACGGTTTGCAAATGCTGTGAATTTGTGATCCGAGCCGTGAATTGAGACTTTTTAAAGGGACATTTGATGAACGTAACTGGTCTTTGTAAACATGGTTTGCACTAAAATGATCCTTCAATTAAATGTGATTTAAGTGATTTAATTTGGTTTTGTATGAACACATTTCATCCAGGTTCTTCCAACGCTGGGCGAGGAGCGTTGCTATATTGCTTATTTCTAGGGGGTGTGCTATTGCTTTCTCCAAACCAAATTGATAACATTGAAAATGCAAGCTAATATATTATTGATTTAAAAAAAAAATATGTGGTTCGCACGTCCGAGTCCCTTGTTCAATTCCAGTTTTCTCCTCCTGCCTTACTGTGTGGAGTTTGCATGTTCTCCCCAAGCCTGCTTGCGTTCTCTCCAGCTTATTTCGCATTTCCCCCAAAAAATGCATGACAGGTAAATTGGACACTCCAAATTTGAGCTGGTAAGTAGAAAATGGATCACCCTGCCTTTAGGTGCCCTTTACAGCTGATGTGTTTCCCACAGCAAATGTATCTGTGACAGGTTGGCACAAATTAAATATAGATAGCCACAAATATTTTATTTATTTATTTTTTTAAACAGCCCCTCCACAGGGTTTTACTCAGCCAATTGTTTGTCAGCGTTATTGTGAAGGGATTAAATAAGTTGGGACATAGGCCTAAAAACAACTAAGTGCAATCAAATGACGATCCAAAATATGGCTATTCAGCCTTAGAAGCAGTTGTCTCGTCCTAGGACAGGTCTGTCCTCATACATCCCACAAAAGCTAAGAGAGCATGAAAAATAAAAGAACCTAAATAAACAATGAGGTACATTAATCAAACACAGCCCATTCAATATGTACATGTTCAATTGTGATAATACATAAAAACGAGCCAGGGTTAAGTTAAAAATGAATTATTAATTTCAAATGAAAAATATCACCAAACCTTGGGTCATTCTTACTAGCTAAAATGAGTTCATGTTACGCTCATATATATATATATATATATATATATATATATATATATATATATATATATATATATATATATATATATATATATATATATATATATATATATATATGCTGTATATAAATAAACTTTTCTTCATCAACTCCAGAAGATCATAGGAAGACTGTATAACATCATCTGTTTTATTTCTGACTTGTCTGCCAGATAATTGTGTCACTCATGGAAGTGTATATCAATAGAAAACTTAAAAAAAATAAAAAATAAAAAATAAAAATATAAGATGTTTTGCAAATGAGTTAGGATAATAATTTAGCAGGGCTGCTTTGTGTTCCAGTTAATTTGCTCTTAATTAGAAAAAAAAAAAAAAAAAACCTTCCGGTCTCAACATTAAAAGGCAATCAATTTGATTTTTTGATAACTGCAGAAACTCTGTTCAAATCTCACATACCCACTGAAGACGTACCCGATTTGAGAACCACTGGTCTAATCAAACCTCATAAGCATTGGCCTGCGCGGCAACATTTGTTACAATTCAAATCAAGCAAATTGTTCTCACATTGGTCAATATTTTGGATGAGTGTACAATAATTACATGAGGACCTGTGCAGTAAATTGGGGGACATTTTTCTGTTGAAAGATTAAAGGAACACCCACTCGCCCCCCTCCACCATGACAATAAAGTCAAGTCAGATCTTTGTGCCAAAAAAAATATATATATTCTGACATCTCTGACATCTGCAATTTACAAAGCTGCAAAGTTACATCTTTCATCACTCGGCTTGCACCAATTCCAATTAGCAAGTCGCAAGTAGAGAGTACAAATAAGCCACTCTTCCCTAATGAAGCCCCATCACTCAACGAGCTGAAATCATCCTCACCACAGACTGCAACTGCACAGATCAAATTTCACAGTGTCCATAAGAACTTGGACTTCACAAAAAAGTGTGAACAAGTGGGGACAACGCATTGTCAATAACCCCATTCATATGTGATCACAAACATGCTTTTAATGACTTACAGTAAATGGCCTAAAAGTGACCCTGATTAGGGGCCATTTTTTTTCTCTGCCCTGTTGTCCTCTTGAGTCAGCGTTAAACTGTCCTTAGGAGAGGCCAACACTTGCATGAATAAGTTAAAACCGTTGGGGACCCAAAATCCGTTAGCTGACGTTTCCACCCTACTGAGTTTTAACACATTAGGAATCCCTGATGCTTGTAATGAGCCGCAGACAGAAGGATGTCAGCTGGGGGTGATCATTGGTGGGAGAGTGCTTCAAAGCGCGTAAAACTCTTTCTTTCTTAAACATTTGTTGTCATGCAAATATTTCTAATATTTCTAATATATATATATATATATATATATATATATTTTTTTTTTTTTGTGTGTGTGTGTGTGGTCTTTTACGTTCAATTAAGAATATACATGTTAATACCTATCCTGAAACGGCATGCTATTTAAAGAGAGAGAGAAAAAAAAAGACCAAAATAATTGTTAAAACAAATTTTGGGGGGGGACTGAAATTCTGAATTTAAAATACTTGACTGGGTGATTCAGCTAGGCACTAATATGTTTCGTTCACGCCCTTATACAAACATGTGTCTTCAAATATGTAATATAAAATTGAATGCAAGAAAATCAGAAGTAACCTTACATGCTGCCGTGATGTACACGCGGTTTAAATGACGTGACTAAGCACATTGCGAAACATAATCAAAAATATGATTTAATGTGATTCAATTGGCTAAGCCGTACTACAACAAAGGTTGTGTATGATCATAGAAAGAATGTGTGCGTGTGTTTGCACTTGTATTTTCTCCTCATCTCAGACCCAGTGCCCCTGTGCCCTGGCCTCTCTTTCTCCCCCACTGTGTGTGAGTTTATTCACAGGAAATGCAGGGGAGCCTCACGGGTGGCTGGCCTGATGTAAAGCGACGTGGCGTCTCCAGCGAGCCGGGAACTTAGCATGTCAGGCAGGTCAGCAAGGGGCAAGCAGACAGTCAATAAAATATTCAATACAGCATTACCAGTTCATGGATCTAATACGTCAGGATAGCCCCTCTTTACAAAGAGTTAAATCAAAAAAGGTTACTCCGAGCTCGTCCCTTTACATCAGCTGATCGTACGAGTCGTCGTACCGGATTTTCAGCTGAAGGCTAACTTTTTAGGAACGCGGTGAAGATCCAAATGCGCAGTTTGAGCTTTCTCACCTCTCGCTTGATTTCTCAAACTTTCCTGAAGATAAATAAGTGCAATCTCGGCCGCCATATTTGTTGCGGCGCGGTCGAGAAGGAAACGTGGCGGCGTGGTAAAATGAACGGAAATATCTCACTGTACTCTTTAAGAAAACGGGTGCTAATCCCGATTAGCAACACCCTACTGCATTGTGGACACATCACATCAATTCAGACTCTGCTTAGACAGGTGCCCTCAATGGACCGGGTGTGTACGGTGATACACCAGCTGCTATTGGCCTGTTTTGCTGATTAACCCAGACACTAAGATGTTGCTGCTGTATCCTCTGACTCCCTGGCCATCGCTGCCTCCTCCTTTGTTGTCTTTTGGGTAGCTTCCATCTACTTACATTTTTAACAAGCGTCTCCTCTGTCGCTATGTCTTTTATTGTGTTGTCTGAGTGTAGGGTATTTTATTACTTACACTGCATAGGTTGGTTGAGTATGCTAGATCAGTGTTACACACTAAAATGGTTTTCCTTTCTCCTTGTGAATAATTAATGGAAATGGATGGTTCAGGACAAAGGCAGTGAGGACTCCATTAAGAACCGTGATGTTGAGAGGTGCTGACTTCATTATTTGAGTTGTTAACACTTGGAAGAGATGTGTCTGAAAGTGACAGGACTAAAGTCTTATACAAAATATTTTGGGGTGACTCTTGGTTAGTTTTATATGGAGCCCTGAAAGAAGAATTCAAAAGTCATGGTTAAGTGTGTGTTTTTTTTCAGTACCTACGTATCATTTGATTGCTCTGGATAACAATCGGTCTGGCTAGGAAACTGTTGATCTAGTTAGCTACCTAGCTGGCTAAATAGCTAGCTATCTCAATCTAACCTTGCAAAAGCCATTTTCTTTCTCAAAATGCTAGTACAGTACATCACTCAAAAGTAAATACCTCTATCATTGAACACGAGTGAGGCTGTCAAATTACCTCAAATGATTAGAGGTATGTTATGGTGTAAACTGACTGAAGATTTGACGAGTTATTCCAAATTGCATATTATACCAGATAGATGGAAGATTGCCTGCAAGAGACTGGGTAAAAATCACATTTCACTTTTACACTTTGCAACTGTAATCTGTAAACAAACCATCGCATACAGAAAGAAAAAAAATGGCAAACCCAGCTCTGCAGAGCACATTAAAAACAAACTAAACAAACGTCAACATGGGTACATGTAGACCAGCATGGTTATGGCTCCATCATAGCAATTATATTCACCTGGCCTGAGTGATTTCAGAAAATTGGTTGTGTTATTTGACACTCTTTATTAGAAACCCTTCAGGTCTACCTTAATGTCTATAATCTAGATATAATAAATGCAACACGATATTTGCAACAAAACTGACATTTTAGTTGAATCTTGTTGAAAACTGCTGAGTACAGACACATGAGCTGTTTTTGTGGTGTTGTGATAAATAACAAAGTACACCATATTTGTCTCAAGTTCCACGTAAACTTTAAGAGCTTCATTCGAACAAACACCCCATTTGCATAGCCACACATATACTTCAACTTAATTAGCAGCAATTTGCACAATATGTTTAAAAATATCTGCAAACGAGTTAACGGGAGTTTAATATAATTTATATGTTTTCCTGCATTATTTCTGTTTGACAATGTGGCCGTGCCTTCTATTGATGACAACATACAGTGAACAATAGAGTTGTGATGATACCCGGCGCCATGACAAATGAAAGAAAATGAATTATGAATGAACAATGGAGAGGTGCTGGTGAAGTGTTAATATCCTGTTTCATATTAGTATCTTCTCTTGTCAAAGGACAACAGCCATTCTTGTTGCCACACTGCGGTGCAAGAATTTATGAATACGTAAAAAGGAGCATTCAATCTAGCATCCCCTGTTTTTCTTAGGGCACCCTCACACTCATATCCACACACTACTCTGCACAAATGGACAGCATCAACATTTCATGTTTAGTTAGGAACCATGCATGAGAAATCCTCCTCACATTTTAAGTGCCGTGTTTGTATTACCGTCGTGTTGGGAGTTTATTGTACAGGTCAAAATTGTCTTACTACTCAGTCACAAAACAGTTGTCTTCCTGTTTTACATACATACAGTGAGGCAAGTGATGCATGTTTAAGTACCACTCGGGCCAGATGACCCATTTTCCACTCAATGACTCTCTGTGCCTTTATTTGATCAGGAACACATTAGCTTGCATTTTCAATTTGATCAATTTGTTGTGACACCTCCTAAAATTCAACAATTCATCCAATAGGGTGCCCAGATTGGCCAAATTATTGGGTACACCCCTCATTCTTACATGTGGGACTCCCCCTATGGTACAGCCGCATCAGCCAAATCATTAAGTACACCCAAGACTCTTCTCTATAGGATTTACTAAAGGAATACCTTGGATTCTTGTATACCTTATTCCTTACTTGTGTCTCAGGTTTTCTGTATCCCTTTTTCAAATTTCCTTCCTCCCTACGTTACTGGTTTACCTTCATCCTTATATCTTGGTTTCTTACTTTCCTTGGTACTGCTTTCCTTGATTCACTTTCTTGTTTCCTTACTTCGTGTTTTTTTTTTTTTCCAATATTGTATTATTTCAGCTTTTGGCTGATGGAATACAATGTTGATTCTGTTATTGTCTTTCACCTATATAATATTGATATCTGTTATTGTCTTTCACCTCCTATTTCCATATATTTTGAACTATTCAGGTAATTCATACCGTTACATAAATAAGAAAAATACAAAATAAAAGCAGGAAATTGGCCACTATGATGTCTCTGTTTATCATGAGTCAACTGCTGCGCCAGTAAAGTCAAAGTCAATCGTCAGGGACGCCGTATTAAAAAAAAATACGGACTCACTCACTATATAGTATGTTTTTTTTTTTTTTTAAATAACGACTTCTATGAACTACCTGTTCTTCAATTTTTGCCGTTCTGAAGTTTGATGTAAAAACAAACATAAAAGTGATCCGCCAAGGACCGCAAAGGTCACAAGTTCAGACTTTTAAGAAACAGTCGGCAGCATGCCCTTAGGGTTTCAGGTATAGGCATGTATTAGGACACACAGTCTACAAACACATACACGTATGCACACACCATGGACTCATGAATGATATGTCAGAGCAGTAGCAAATGTGCACACTCACACACAGACGCCTTGAGGGGAAATCAAGCTGTCACCTTTGAATGACCTTTAACAAAAGGACCTTTGGAGGAAAAAAAAGCATGATAGGCTAATGTAGTGGCAAGAGATAGTCTATTGCTAAAATGCTGCCTTAGTCTGAAATTTGCAAGATTCAAACGTCAAGATGTTGAAAAAAACCCCAACAAAAAACATCAGACCTTTTCATTAAAAATTAAGTGTCTCTCAAGAAGATCTTGAGGGAAAAACTGTAATAATGATGGTTTTACCTTGCCTCCTACCATAACTTCTACTGTCAAACTGCTCGTGACATCATAAGAACAGGTGTCGAACTCCAGTCCTCGAGGGCCCGCATGTTTTTGAACCTTCTCGCTCAAACACACCTGATTCAAATGATTAGGATCATTTTCAAGCTCCCGCAGAGCTTGCTAATAAGCTTAACATTGGAATCAGGTGTGTTGGGGAGCGAAAATAGGAAAACATGCAGGATACCGGCCCTCGAGGACTGGAGTTTGACACCTATGCTCAAGAGCAACAAGTAAGATTTGCTTTTTTTTTGTAAACAAACAAATGACCGGCATGAAATGACAAATGACTAGCATGAAATAAACAGAGAAGTCCTTAATGCCTCATCAGGTATTTTTCAAAGAATTGGTATTTTACCTAAATTTTAACTTTAAAGGGAGCATAAAAATGGCT
Source organism: Hippichthys cyanospilos (assembly GCF_059441005.1). Taxonomy (NCBI): domain Eukaryota; kingdom Metazoa; phylum Chordata; class Actinopteri; order Syngnathiformes; family Syngnathidae; genus Hippichthys; species Hippichthys cyanospilos. Next base: position 9,051,272 of record NC_142379.1, on the reverse strand, counting down.
GATTGTGAAGATACAATTGGTAGATTGCATGACATCACGCGACATGCACACACAAACACACACAGGTGTCAATGATTGGGCCAAAGTATACTGTTAATTTCACCAAATGCATCTATCTTTATTATGATTAAAAACATATATTTTTTAACGATTTATCCCTTTGCATTTACTGCTTGGTGTGAGATCCTGTGTGTGTGTTGCAGAGGATGATTACGTGATGGCACAATTCTATGTGCGCATGACTGTTTTTCTCACTTCTAATGTGGTAAAGCTAAAATGTTTATGTTTCTTTCACTATATTCTCAGTGATAAAGTAAAAAAAAAAAACAGACAAACAAAAATGCCTTAGTTATAGGAGTTGGATCGTGGTATGTAGATGAATCCATTATAAGAGTATGTTGCATGATTTTGGGCTTGTGATATAGTTGCTAGGTGACGTTTTGGAGCCGCCAAAGGACTAAGCTAATATTGCTAATGCTAGTTAGTGTGCATTCTCCTGGGAATGTTGATCTTGGGGCAAAAAAGTCCATATTTTCTTAATAGTATGTTATGTGTTTTCACAAAATCAGGCACACATGGCCCTAACTGAATTGCTGTAAATTGTCAAATATAAATGGATGAAATTTAAAATTTTTAAATTTCTCTAAAAATACCCTTCTTTGAGCTTTATATCCATTTCCCACCAGCATAAAGTTAACATTGTACTCAAAGTGTATGAAAATAAGTGCTTATCAACATGCATCATAAGCCATTGCATTTTTAGCTGACTAACATGTCTACCAACCAGCCTCAAACTAACCTGAAGTTTACAGCGTAATCAGATCATTCCCAGGTATCATTTTATATATCATCGGTATCAGTAGGATGGATAATGATGTCAGGAGCAAGATATGCATTTATGATTGAAAACTACCGGGGTAAATGTAGCTTTTGTGGATGCCACGGTGTGATATGAAATCGAAAGTAGGTTAAGATGGTAAAATCAGACTTTACGACTTTAATTAACCATAACAAGACGCTTACTGCTCAATACAGAGTTTTGTATTCAATGCCCAACACAGACTTCTTGGAGCTATGTCATTTCCCAGCAACTCAATTCACGCCAAAATATTCTTCAAAACAACAAAGTCAAACTATCACAATGAAGTATGTCTCTTTCGATTTTCAAACATTCAGTTTAATAATGCAGTGACAAAACGCAATTTTTAAAGTGTCCAAATAAGTGGAAAGGGAACTAAACCACAAAGAAGGGACAAGGAATGCAGAAGCTGAACAAACTATCAATAAACACCCCTTCTGTCTGAGAAGCTTCCTTGCTTTATTTGATTAGGACGCAGATGAAGGGCGAGGATGGGCGGGCGGGTTTGGGGGCGGGTACTGATAAATACCGAACGGTCATGCTCTTTTACTTTTGTTCCTCCGCATTCTCCAGACTCTTCTTAATGGGAATGGGAAGTTTCGGATGTGAAGAGGAAAGGCATGGGGTTAGCTTCAGCCTAACCTCCCCCATATGGTCTGGGAAGGGGTGACTCGCAAGCCTCCAGGCAACTTCCAACCCATCCCAGCTGTTGGTTTTTCAGGAGCAGAAGCACCCCAAGCTCCCACAACCCACCGGTGTGTTTTCGGCAAGCTAGAGAAGCCTTTTTCATTTATCGATTGCCATATCCTCAACGATCTGCTGACCAGGCAAATCCTGTCTCCAAGCAAAACTTGGGAAGCAAGAGGCTTCTACTAAGATAAAGGCATGAACCTATTACAAAAGATAATTTATTCAGTTCTTTTACAGTGCACTTCCTAAACCCTTTGACCTGCAGTCGTGTATGCGTTCAACACAGCAATTCTGACAAACAAGTGTGATGTAAATATGTCAGAACTCACATAAACTGAAGTACTTATAACAAAAATGAGAGCAAATTTGGAGATTTAACGCTTCAACAAGCCAAACTGAAATTAGTTTGACATTAGTTTCATGAAACGTGATCATGTGAAGAGGTAGGCTCCATTACTTTAACTCTCAATTTGACTGGGCAGCCCATAAATAAATTACATGCACAGAAACTAAAAATACGAATAAAACTTGCCGATCTCCGGTTAGGTGAAGAAATGCCTTATTTTTCTCTCCAAAAATGATACCTGCTTACATGACCTAATGTAATTTTAATTCAAAAAGAGGGAAAAAAAAAGGAAAAAGTGCCAGGAGCCATTACAAGCGGCAACCACGACACCTCATCAATAAAATGAGGAGTAACACAATTTCGTCAGTGTCTTCAGTTACATTAATGAAATTGGACAAGGAAACGTCTGACCACATATCGACCATTTTATCTTCTAATACAGTAGACTCCAACATTTTTTTTTTTTTGCTACTGACCAGTTTCATGCAAAGACATATAATTGTACAGGTTCCTTGCAAAACGCTAATCACGGAGTGCTTAAACGGACTTAAGATTTAACTGATTTTCATGAAAAAGGAATGAATTAAATTATTATAAATTTCAAAAACTTGCAAATAAATATGTTCTTAACAACCAAATTATATTAATGGGGGGTGGCACTCCTCCAGAGGCTGCCATGTCTGTTATAGCTATGGACAATGGTAAATGCAGAAACTCCAGCACCTTCTGCTGTCCGTAATGAAACACGGCCTAAATCTTACACATTGTCCCTTTAAGACAATATGCCACACCCCTTTGCGTCAAAATTAAGGACCCAACAGATCCCCACCTGTCACAATAAAAGCAGCTCATCTCCAACCAATTAGCATCACATTCGTGTCTGTTGTTAGCTTCACCACCAAAACTATGCAACTGTTCATGAATTCTTGGATCAAATAATGTGCAAGTGTGCGTAAAAAATATATTTTGTGCATATTTTGTGACACTTAGTATTTCTTTTGTGTTACTTTATGTTGTTTACATATGTTTATACTGGCATTTTTTAAAAATGTGTCTTGTTTTTCTGACCTACCTGAATTTACAGTGTTTATTTCACCAGACAGCTAACATTTCTGCAAATGTCAAAAATGATGATTATCAAATCCAAAGCTCTCTTGCTTCAAGCTGTTTTATTTGTAATATGCATGTATTCAAGGCAGAGCTGGATGATTAGTCAGTTCGGGGTCATGACGTTTTTTTTTTTTGCTTTCTTTGAGACTTCCATATTTCAAAGCACATCTTCACTGACGCGTATTGTTTGCGCCGGAGTCGTGGTTGCCAAGTGAGCTTAGAGAAGCACACGTTTGTCAGAATCTTGGAACTTGCTCGGTTTTGTAGCGTCAGGCGATGATCAAAAAAACAGTCCTCAAGCAAGTTATTCAACATTTGAAACAAAGACACTCATCCAATTGCAGAAATGTTGCCTCGTGTGCGACTCAGAGGAACATGAGTACACCAAGAAGAAGCAAGCCAGAAAACTGCAACACTCACGGAAAGCAATCAGAAACGTAAGATGTATAAAATGCTCCAATCTAGCCAAGCCATACAGCTTTCGCTTATAAATTAAACAAAAAACAACAACAAATCCAGACTCAAAAAAGAAAAACAGATCCAACAAACAGACAAGTAAAGGACTTTTAAAATGAAGAACGTTCTCACAAACCATCTTCATTTTTGCTGTCCTCAAAACAGCCATCCCACAGCATGCGCTGATGAAAAATAGATTATCATCTTGTGAGTGAAGGCGAATCCAGGTGCCAATGCAGTATGTATATCATTCAATGGCATGTTTGTGCTTATGCACTATGCATGAGATGTCCAAGCATCATGCAAGATTCAGCAGATTAGGGAGGCTGTAGGTGAGGCCAACACAGCCTGCAGCCAAAGATGTCTGCTTTTCAAAGTGAGCTTTGTCACAGCTCGCTGGTGCCACACATTTAGAAACATAACTGGGGAATGTCACACGCAAATTTATCTTTTTCACTCAGCCTCAGATGTATTGTTAAACTTACAAACAGTTGCTTCAGTATGCTGCATGCAAGACAAATTACAGGCACTCGCATGCACGCACACACACGCGCGCGCGGCTAAGCACACAGTGCACAGCCAATCTCAAAAGTTTCACCTCATAACACACACACACACACATGCACGCATATTTACTGAGACTGGACTTGTAATTACAGGGTCATACTTTATTATGGCAGTACTATAATTTTGGGAGAATAAGCACTTCAAACAATTGGCACCGAAGACACAAACACACAGACGGGGTTACTGTAAATGTCCACAATATAACCTTCTTTTATCTTATTGCTTTTTCCTTTTCAGCATTGCCAGAAAAACCAATGGTCCCATTAAAAAGGATAACATTGCTAGGTCAAAAATTTGGAGCTGATTAAGGTAAAAATAATGATTAAAATTAGAATACGGTCAAAAGTGAAATGAGGGGAAAAGTGCATGTGCGGTTTTCAAACATGGCAGAACATTAGTTTTAAAATATGCACATGCAAAGAAAGGAAGTTTGTACAAAAGGTCAAAAGAGAGTGAGGGGATAGGATGAAGGTGGTTTATTGGCACCCATTGGTGTGATTTGGCTCTTTGCAGTAACACAATAAAGTTGGTCACCAATGAAGCTTCATGAACCACTTTGGATCATTTTTGCTCCTCATTTTGGCATTTGTGGTCTAAAGACGCAGTTGAAATATAATGCATTTCCATTCCCTTTACTTTTAAACCAAGAGCACCAACTAGAGGAGTGAAAAAAAAATCATCTTGTTCGTAAGGCTTTATTGTCCAATCAGTAGCCAAGTGTGTGATTTTTGGTTTGGTTTTGACCAAACATGAGACTTGTAGCTCAGTCACTTGCAAAAGTATGCAAAACAAAAAAAGTCACAAGTGATTCACAGGGCATCTTTTTGCCATTGCCAATACGTTTTTTGGTGCTGTTCTATGAAGACTACATTGCAGCGGTTCTCAAATGGGAGTAGAAGTACCCTTGGGGTCTGTGAAGGCACCTCAGGGGATATGTGAGATGGAAAAAGTGTTCCTGCATGTAATGATGGGTAAAGGCTTGAGTAAGGCTTCATTTGCCCATCAGTACCTGAAGGGATCAGCAAATCCAATTTACCATTAATTTTGGACTATATGCTGCTACTATTTTCTCATGCTCTGAACCCTGTGGTTCATAATCCAGGGCGACATAATCGCAGTTTTTTTTTTTTTTTTTTTTTACAAGCCACCAGGGGGCAAACCTGCAGTAAACAAAGGGAGCCAGAAGAAGACAATATCAAAGAATTAATTTTGAACTGCTATTTTACTCCCCTCTGGAGGACATGCTCCACTAGTAAGTGCAACCAGGCATGCTACTGTTGTGTTCGTGAAGTATTCTAACAATTTGTTTCTATTTCTAATGTTTCATATATATATATATATATATATATATATATATATATATATATATATATATATATATATATATATATATATATACACACAGACAAGTACGTATATAAATTTTTGTTGATGCAGTTTATAATCCAATGCGTTTATAATCCAAAAATATGGTAATGCTCTTTCATGTTGTAGCAGGAATAGTTTTTCAACAAGCAAGAAGAAGAGCAAATTATAATACAGATAATATTACATGATCTAACTCGTAGAGTTTTAAGATCATTCTTTATTTTTTTTCAGCCAACAATGTGTTGCGCTCTTTAGGGTGTACTTGACTCAAAAAACATTTTATAATATAGGTACATGAACAAAGGCTGACACCCACCGGTATATATGTAGTATTATCATGTAATTAGTGCATGTTAAAATATATCTAGTGATGACACTCATTGTTAGAGATGAGTGTAGATGTACGGTTGAAAGAGTCAAAGTAATGAATTCTAATTAAAATTATTTGTGGGTCAATTTAATCTGCTTCACGCATTATTTGGAGACAGTGGATAAAACACACACACACACACACACGCACACGCAATGCATGAGGCTGCACAAACACACGCAAACACACACATATACACAAGTTGGATATTCTGCATGCATGACTTTACTTCCTCCTTAATGTGACTCTCCTTACCATGTCACACTGAGCTGTATGTATAATACATGCTTTATTCTCTGCCTGAAGGGCAAATGCTGTTGTGTGCGTAGAAGTTCTTTTTGTGAGCAACACCATAATACATGAAAGCCGAACATTATGTAGTTAGTCATTCATAGGATGTTTTTTTTTTTTTTTTTTTTTACTCTTTAAAGGCCTATCTTGCACTCAGGATAACTTATGTCCCTCCAAAAATATACCTGTTGGATACGCATCAAAATGCATCACGTTTTATTCTTTTAATTTGCATTTGTTTATATGTTTAGTAAATCAATTTAACATGCGATTACCGACCTATTATTGACGTCACTATAGCTGCTCACCATCCGATAATCCAATTGTTACACTTACTGAGTGAACAAAGGTGGGTGTCAAAAAATGATGTTTAAACTCATTTGTTTAAATGAGAGTATGCCACACCTTTATTTTTGAATTTAGTTTGAATTTTGATGATTACGGCAGAAACACACATAAACAAAAAACTCTATTTTACCCTGTCAGCATAGCTGTCTACCAGACAGAGCCTATGAGCTTTTTGGAGACATTGGCGAGAGGAGGTAAGCAAACCGCTGGCTGACAAGTGTCAACCTTACTTTTTAAAATGTTTAAATCAATAAATACATAAATATTATGGTGGGGCAATGTGGCCCAGAAAAAAAAAAAAATAGTTGGTCTGGACGATTATAATTTGAAATGATTTTAAACATTTAAACATCTATCAAAGCAAGGTTTGATTTATTTAAAAAAATAGTTGGAAAAGCGCCTGCAAAACGCTCACACAATAACATATACTGATTTATCAGTTTTAACATAAACCTTAATATAACTTGAGCAAAAAATAGCAACTCATGGTGTGTGCACAAGTAGCCTGAATGCCACAATTAAGCAGTTAATAACTAATGTAAAGTTTTTTGTAAAATCCTAATTTCACAATTGAGCAAATTTTCAAATTTTTAAAAAGACGAATCTCTATCTATCTATCTATCTATATATATATATATATATATATATATATATATATATATATATATATATATATATATATTCCTAATATTGATCGATTGAATGTGATATTTGGAGCATGAACAGGCCAGCTTTTTAGATACATAATCTCAATCAACTAATATGTATTAATATTTTAAACAGACAAGAGATGACGAACAAATTGGTAGACACGAAGAAAGTTGGTCATCTTCTTCTCTTGCTCTTGGCTGCCCGTCCTCTTCTCTCGCTCTCTCACATCAATGACAAACAATGATTGGGGAGTGAGTGAGCGAGGGGAGGGTCCATGCATGGCAGATGAAAAGGATATATATGAAGAAAATAAATAATGACAACTTAATAAATAAAAATGATCATTGGAAGTGAAGAGCTTCACTTTCAGGAATAACCTGCAGGAGATAGACAAGGAATATGAAGTAAAATCGTTTCAAATGTCTGCTAGCGACAAGTATGCTTGTGTAATTTTGTGAGACCACTTTTTTTTTTCTGTCATAAGAAAGGACAGATCTCGATGGAGGTTGCCAGATCAAATATTAGCCATGGAAGTTGACATTTTAATCAGATGAGCAGCCCGGAGCCAGGCCTGAAGATGATGTGATTCAAAGAAAAAAAACGCTGATGATTATAAAACATACAAATTTACACCATCATTATCTGCATCATTATAAACATTATAGCCAAATGACAGTATTGGAATATGATATTTGAAACATTTGAACAAGACTTTACTTTTACATCAATCCTGAGTAACCCATTGACATAACCAAGCCTTGTATTTTTATGATAGTTTTCTAGGCTTCTGTCATAGCCTTGATCGAATATTTGATCTAAGGGGTTAATACTTCTCTTTAGTGGGTAAAATGAATGATGTCTGAAAATTGCCTCTGCCTGTCTAAACTTTACAACCTTTGTCTATTTCTGTGTAAATATGATCTTATTGTGTGATGTCAACTGCTGCGTTAATATTCTGCTGTCATCATATGATGCCTCATCAATGAAAACAAATGAAAACATCCCAGAAGAAGCCATGCAAGCCATGCCATTAGCATGCTAGCTTGTATGCTTGTGATCAAGAGCAGTCCTGACCTTTCTCCAAAATGTGGATTCTATCAATTTGATGAAGTTTAATCATCATATTTGTCTAATAAATAAATAATTCAATACATTTTATCGACTGAATTCAGGAACTGAGTTGTACTCAGTTGAGGAGTGCACTGCAAGCACCGCAGAAGATGATCAACATTACCTATGAAATTCCTGGATTCTCTTTGCCCTCTCTGCACGATATTGCCGGCTCTCATTATCTGAGCAGAGCAACATTGTTAGAGATACAACTCACCCTTGTCATCATGCCTCCGAACTGTTGCCCTCTGGTCGGCAATGCAGGGCTCAGAAAAGACGGACCTACAGACTTCTATTCTATTTTTTCTTTATTTGAATAGTTTTTATTCATTCATATTATTAATATGCACAACAGCGCTCCCAATTTTGTTGTCTACTTGCGTACAATGACAATAAAGGCATTCTATTCTATAGTATTGTAATGTTAGACTGTTTTCCAGCATTTTTAGTTTATTATTATTTTTTTTTACCTTGCCTCCAGTGCTGCTCACACTGCTGTATGGCTGGGTGTGAATGTATGCTGGTGGTCGGAAGGGCTGCACCGTAGGTGCACAATGGCAGCCACGTTTCCGTCAGCCTGCCTCAGGGCAGCTGCGGCCACATACGTAGTTTGCTGCCACCAGAGTGCAATTGTGCAAGTGCATGAACAGTGTATGCACTGTAAAGCGCTTTGAGTACGCTACAGAAAAATGCCATAGAATAGATTTGAACCGAATGCTTTTACTTTAATCTTATAAATGGTATGCAACGAAATTGGGAGCGTTCTTCTGATTTGTTTATACAAATATAGTATGAACAATAAATCAAATAAATATTATGAAATAAAAAGCATAGTTTAACAGTGAATTTGTTACTTTCGGGGTGTTCTGGGGAAAAAGCTGTTAGTCTGGCTTTTTTGAGCCCGATAGTGCTGACCAGAGGGCAACAAATTGACAACTTGATGACCAGGATGAGTTGTATCTGACAATGTTCCTTGCTCTGCTCAAGTCTATATAACACACGGCAGTGTGGATCAGTGGCAGAGCGGTTGTTTTGCAACCAAGAGACATTTGGTTCAATTCCTTCCTAGCCAATGCAACTATGTCAGTGTAACTTTGAGCAAGACAATTAACCCCAAGTGGCTCCCTCAAAAATGGTTCCATTTGAACGTGGATTGATTTCGATTCGGTACGGTTCAGTTAAAGAGAATATGATGCAATTAATTTTACATATCTTTAAATGAACTTGATATTACTGTCGATGCCATTTTCTTCAAATGAATATCGCTAATAAAAGAAGATTCAAAACATATCTCAGTATATTTCAAAAATGAACAATCCAAACCAATGGGTTTAGAATGAGATGCATCTTTTACAACAAAAAACGGCTTCCTGATTCAAATTCGGTTATGTTATACAACTAGTATATAGGTATAGGTATGCACTCACGCACCACTAAAATTGTAAACCCCACAACGCTCACATTACTAATGAACTTCTTGCTATGTGATACAACAATTTTGCAACATTGTGAAAACAAATGTAAATGGGGTATATATATATATATATATATATATATATATATATATATATATATATATATATATATATATATATATATATATATATATATATATATATATATATATATATGAATAAATGTCATGAACTTGTAAATAAATGAAGTATTTTACTCATAGGGCTAATAAAGAAAATATGACTAAGAGGCAGTAGTGGTTATTAAGATATCACAACCCCCTGAGTTTCATAGCATCTGGTATCTAACAAGTACACACATGCAGCTCTTTATGCATTTCAGTTTGTGCGTCTTATTTGTGTCCAATTTGGGTTTGTCTTTTCCTCATGTGTTTCTGTAATAGGTACCGTGTGTTTGCTGAGGTCTTGTTTGCACATCTTAATTCAATTAAAAGGAAATAAAGCAGCTCTGACCGGCCTGTGAACCAGCTTCCACAGCTGAGAGCTGTCTGCACAAAAGCATGCAAGCTCACGCATGCGTGCACGTATGCACGCGCACACACACAAATACACAGACAAAGCGAGAGAGAGCGACAGACAGAGACTAAAGGACCCCGTGTCTTGTTATGTTCCAGTTAGGTCTCATTAGAACCAAGGATATGTTAAAAGTAATCACAACTCGACCATTACAAACGTATCATGAAAAAATGTCAGAGTGACAAGCTTGGATCCGTAAAGACCCTTGAACTGGATGAAGATACAGTGGTACCTTGACTAAACAAATTTAATTTGTTTCCGGGACCAAGCTTGTAACTGAATTTACTTGTATATCAAATCAATTTTCTCGATTAAAATGAATTAAAGTGCACACGCACACCCGCATGTGCAACCATACACATGAAGTCACAGTTTTTTTGGGTGGAGGATGGGTGCGCTGAATTTTTGGCAACAGGAATGTTTCGGTCAAAAATTGCCAACAAGCGGCTGCAATCAGTACAGACGACGACTGTAAAATCATTTTAGCGAGTCGAGAAAAGCGAGCACTGCCCTGTTTCCACCTTTTTCCTATGACTATGGGCAAAAAAAAAACAAAACAAAACAAACAAAACAATCTACCAAGGAAGACTAACAACTAAGTATCTCTCACAGCGTGCCGTGGAGGCCAAATTCAAAATAAACGCACCAAATAATGGATGACAAATCAGCAATAGTCTTTCAAGAAGATAGTCATTGTAGCGGTGCTAGCAGAGCGGCTAGCTTGAGTACCCGCAACTCTTTTTTAATTGCCATCACATCAGAGAGCTACCGATAATCAACAAACTGCCATTAAAAAATATTTATTGATTAAGAGAACTAAAAAAAACAAAAAACGCTAGTCAATGATGCAGTCTTTGTATATGGCACAAGTCTCTGCCATTAGCGCTAGCAGCTAACTACTTATGTGATGTTCAAATACTGAACAGACATCATATTTCGAGCCATGTAGCCATAGTAGCATAGCGGTTTCAAATAATTCATTATTAATTTACAGATCTCATCCAATCGCTGCATATATTACAGTCCGTTCCCTAAGCCGATGGGCTGCTTTCAATGCTTCTCATTTCTGGTTTTGGTCATCAACTTTGGTTTTGATGAAAAATTACAATATTTTGGCATTGCTTTCATATTGCAACAAAAACATCTACCAGGCGTGTGAACAAGTAAGCAAAATGAAAAAACAATTATCAATACGTGTTTTTTTCTTGTTTTCCAAAAACCATGAAACGTGACAACGTTCTTAATGAAAGGCAAAATCCTAATCTTAACCCGTCTACATCAAATAATATATGGCAAGTGTTTGAATAATCGCAAAATAAACATGACCAACGCAAATTCTACTTTTGCATATGTGAAAAATTAGTGGACTGAAAGACATTGTGCGTCCTATCCAGATGGGAGCGCCTCTAAATAAAAATTCAAATGTTTTCGTCTGCTGTCAAAAACATGCTCGACTCTTCCCCAAAATAATAGAATTTGTCTCAAGTTCCATTACAGTGGTACGGAAGTGTGCAGACAATCCTCTCGGTTAAGTTTGTTATCCTGCATTCCAACATGCCAGAGCACCCCAGGACATGGCCATATGCCATTGGCTTGGCCGGTTGATCAACACCGCTCCAGCTTTGCATGAAAGCTCACAATGTGCACAGACACAGTCACACAGAACTGTTACGACAGATGGATAAAAAGGTGGGCCACATCATGTGTGAAGTGAACAGAGGGCAGGGGGGTGTTAGCAATTGGTGGAACATACTGCAAACAGAGACGCCCGCATTTTTATGCCCGTGAATGAAAATGGGTAAAAACATAAATATACGCAAGGACACTAAACTACATAAACGGTGGACAAAACAGTGATTATTACATCTTTTCATTCTTGATTCAAATAAATATTTACATTGGTTTGACTTTGAAACATTAGGAACGTCGTATTTAGTAGGGAAATTTGTGTCATTTTTATGACCATGGCTGCAGAGGGTTAAAAACGACAAGCATAATCCTGTGACCATGCAACAGAGATAAAGACAGAGGTTTTAGCTCCACACAGGAGATTGACCTCATTACAGAAATGGGGGGGTGGCACATACAAAAACCCACAAGCACGAGCATGCAAACACACACACAAGCGCACACACATCAAATATACTGTTGAGAGGTGGCAAATCTAAATATTTGTCCTGTTATATTATGTATGAACTAAACCCGACATCTCTGTATCAACATACGAGCAGTTGTGATGCGTATGCGTGTGCGTGCACGTGTGTGCGCGCGTGTGCGCACGTGCATGTGTACTTAATGAACCAAGAGTGCCCCGGCCTTGATCAGAAGCAGAGAAAAGGAACATTTGTTACTCACACATACTGTAAAAAATGTGTCTTTGATTTCTGGACCACATCACACATGTGACCTCCAATCACCTGCTGCTGTTGCCCCAAGGCCTTTTTTAGCATGCCTTCACAAAAATAAACATGCACACATGCACACACACGCACACATACAAAGTGTAACCCACCCATCCCGAGACAACTTTTGCATATGAAGTACATAGTAGACAGACTGCATACAGTATGTGATGGCAGGAAAATCAAAAACAAAGTCAACAGCAGCAATACCACAAGATAGAATGCCCTAAACGACATAAAATTTCAATTAAAAACAACACTGTGTTGGTAAACACAGTATTATACAAACACGGTAATGTTTTAAGGTAAGGTAAAAAATGTTCACACATTTCTACATGTTTTGTTTACATTTTCCACATACATATATATTAGGATTCTGACCAGATACAACCCCAAATCCGCAATTGCTGCCCCCTTATTATTTAACCACCGAAACCCGATTTTCATTTGAGTCGGGGTACGTTTATGGAAGAACAATGAAATATCCAATTTGAACATATTAGTGGATGGGGTGCACTTTAACCACACCAAATGTCTAAATTCTTGACCAAGATGTTGTTCACTTTTTTGGAAACATAAATATAGTGCACCAAAACCAGCCAACACGCAATGCAAACGTCAACCTATGGAAAGGTTTGCAATTTTAATTTGAAATCTCTGACTTTAAAGCTCCGGGGCAACTCGCTATACACTAGTCAATTGCAGAACCCAGAGTGTTTTTTTGGCATTTAGTCATATTTTGAATTCATGCTCATGCTAGTATTGATTTGAGAGAATGAATGCTTCACATTTTCACATAAACATGAAAAAACATACAGGCTGGTTCTAATAATTACCTCTGTTTATGTTTTGCTTTTTTTTATTTTAAAATTTTTCAATGCATTATCTGGAAGAACCCCTCATTGAATGGAACCACCACTTAATGGTTTTAAAGGAGTTTGTAAGTCAAAATGATCCATAGGAGATTAATGCTCCTAGGTGAGGGATCAGGCAGAGCACAGCAAAATATCTTTGGACAGTTTTCCTCGTTTCTGGAGGGTCATCATCAACACCAATGGGTCCTGGGCGAGGACAACCCCAAGAAGCAATGTGGGTCCGCCTTCCCATAGGCTTACTGCAGGGTGCCTGTCGAACCTGATGATCGAATAATGCCTTGGCTACCCAGAGTATTCCAAAAACCTTGCAGAAGGTGAATGTTGTCAGTTATAAGTGTTTTGGTGTTCTTCTGAGCAGACAAAATGTTACGTTACAATAAACTCCACCAAATCCCTTGTGTCAACAAAGTCTATAATAAATGCTCATCATGTTTCTGAAAACCCAATATTTGCAGGAAAAGTACAAATACAAAATATTGGGTCAGTAGTTGTGCACTGTTTTTCATTTAGGATTTTATTGCACTTGTGTTACAACGATGTAACTCTGGAACATGAGTGGAATAGCAGAATCAGTTTAACATCCATTTGAGCTTAGAATCCACCCCAGAGCAGATGTCCAATCAACCTAATATAACAGCAGGAATAGAACAACACTTTGGCTAAAACCACAGATTAAAATCTACATCCCAACAGATAAATCACAGTACCATTGCATCAAAATACGAACAGCTTGATGAGGTGATATTCAGCGATGTGTCGGACAGCAAAATAAGCAAATGTGTCTGTACCTAGTAAGGCAATTAATAATAATGATAATAATCATCATTTTAATCAAATAAACTTGAGGAAAACGTGGCTAAGCGATAAACTGATTGACATTACTTGGGAGAAAAAGTCAAGAATTATTCAGTTCAGTTCATTCATTCACGTCCAATTCATTCCATATTGTTGGACGTTAATAAAGTGGGGCCTTTTTCGTTAAACAGGTCTGAGGTAAAAATATTTTCTTTTTCACTTTAGTCATCCTAAATCAAGTGGTACTACTTAGGTAATTGTTTTATGAGGGATATTTATTGCATATTTACAGCGACTTCTAAAAAATAGGGCTTGCTACATTGTGCAAGAACATATTTGCATTGACGTCCGCTGAAACCTCAGAGACAATCTGCTTATGATAAACTAATGCAATTTAACTTTGTTTTTCTATTCTTCTAATAGTAACTCCTTCTTTTCCTCTTTTTGTCTCAGATTTTAAAGGAGGACATTTAAAGGCACATCTGGTCATCTATAGTTTAGCATATTAGCAGGAAAGTAGAAATTGCAACTGTCAGATTGGAAACTGTCCACCTTGCGGTAGCGCCTCCATAAACTTTTCATAAGGGTGATCAGAGGGCCACTTAAAATTTTGAGGAGGCACATCAAACCCAAAATCCAAAATTTCAAGACATCATCTCACCCTCTTGCTCTAAACAAGCTAGAAGAAAATGATCAGAAAGACTTAATAAAATTCATTCTGATATGCTTTGGCTTATTTCATTCTATTTAATGTTACTAATGATCTGATGCGCATATACTAATAAGAGTACAACTAACATTTTAAGTTGTGTCATGAATATATGAGGCATAAGGTGCCCTATTCATCCCCGCAGTAGCTAACTCTTTCAATAATACCTGTTGAAAATCATTGCACTTATTCAATGCAACCAAAAACATAACTCTTCAAACGATACACAGTAGACTAAGCTAGCAAGCAAACGTTTGCCATCTAACACACTAATTGATTGCTTAAATGCCAATGCTGACGCAATACTACTTGCTCATTATAGCAAATACTATTCATAAGTAAACATATTCCTAGCATCTCTCAAACAACTTAACAATGGACAAATCCCATTAATTTATAACTTTACACTTATAAAATCAAGCTGCTCTGTACTACAGGAACACAAAAGAAACAATACATGGCTCTTCAGTATCCAAATATGTGCATTTAGTGCAAAACAAACAAACAAAAATACTTCTGGGGAAATTTACTACAATGTATACCAGACAGTGGGGTAGCCAGCAAACTCATGAGCGTTGCCATGGCCACCCCCTGGTGGCGCCACTGCCACCTTAGTCACCAGCCTTGACCCCTTGGCCGGTATAGAAATTAGGAGACCGAAATGAGAAGAGAGAGAAGATTCAAGCCAAAAACACAAGGAGTAACACTGCTTGCCTATGCCTATTTGTGGAACTTTATCAACAGGAATTTGACAGGATATAGAATGAAAAAATCCTCCGAGCCGCCGGCAAAAAACAAAAACAAAAAACGTGACAATGGTACATGAGAAAAAGATGAGATAAAGTGGAATAAGATGCAGATAATGTAAGCCAGGAACACACACACACAAGAAAGTGAAAAGAAGAGCAAGTAAATACTTGAGAGTAAAACTGAGAAGGTGCTAGCCTGAAAAGAGAGCATACAGGGAGATTGGTGACGAGAAACACTGTCCATTTGTGGCCACTGATAATACTTTCCATTCTTCCTGCCTTTACGTCAGGGTCTGCATTGTGTGTGTGTGTGCGTGTGCGTGTGTGTATTTGAAAGCCTTGTGTGAGCCACTGATTGCAGGCTGGCGCCCTGCTGGCGAGCCCCCACTCACAGAAATCAAATCCACTCAGGCTCGTTATGAATTAGAATGCTTTCCCAAACAACAAGCCCACCAGGAAACCCGGGAGGGGGAGAGAGAGAGAAAAAGACAGCATCTAAATATATAAATTGTGGTTGTCGGATATGTTAGGTGATTGGGAGAGTTAGAAGACAAACATACAATTAGCTGTTCACACATAAAACAAATAGAGGAAATAACTTGACTGCATTTTCAACTTTGCGTTTATTCATGTTTTAGGGAAGCCGTGATTGTAACTCTATCCTTGAGACAAAGATAATATAAAGTAACATTTCTTTTTTTGTTGGCATATCAAAAGCCCAAGATACATTTGAAGTTGGGTTCTTTTATTTGTATGACAGTTGGTCATAAGTTTAAATATCCCGACATAATTGTATATATTTTTATTTTATTTGTATGTTTGTGTTTATTTTGCCCACATGTTTGAAATAAATACATAAATCAAAATCACATAATTTAATTTAAAGGAAACAAGCGATCAGTTAAAACCTTCCTTTTTACCACAGACATGCACACACGTTTTTATGTATAATTTTTCTCCAGTTACTGCCAGGGAGCTGAAGCAACAGCTTTTTTTTTAAGCGGTTGCTTTTACTTTAGTATTTACTTTTACTTTAGTGTTCAGCAATCGAGCGCTTCATTCTATTGAATAATCAAGTTTTGGCAAATTGGGACAGATGAATATTTTGCTTGGTTAAATAGCTATTATGAATACATAATACAACATGAACAACCAATCAAGGAGCTGCCAGCTAACACAAATTCCATCCACCACAATGATTGAATTAATAACCCTCTCCAAGATCGTATTATAAACATTAACAGTATAAAAGTGGTTGACAAGGTAAATATTAAATCTGATTAATGTTTTTATCAATTCCAGTATGTTCATATTGATTCAATCAGATATTAAT
Organism: Hippichthys cyanospilos; assembly: GCF_059441005.1. NCBI lineage: Eukaryota > Metazoa > Chordata > Actinopteri > Syngnathiformes > Syngnathidae > Hippichthys > Hippichthys cyanospilos. The sequence goes on along the minus strand of NC_142379.1, from coordinate 9,034,252 downwards.
CCTGAAGAAGTTTTTTGAGGTCTCGCTGTAGCTAAAGAAATGGGGGGGAATTTTCTCAAATTCCCACTTTTTGAATAGCGATTGACTAATTTAAGGTCAGCCATTTAAAAAAAAAGACTTTTGAGTGCCTGCCAATTGACACATTTCTGAATCATCTTTCAAGTATCACACGTCTTGTGTTTCTGACACAGAAACTACCAAACAAAAGATTAGCGTCTCTTCTTTAATAACATACACGCAAAAAGGGTTTGTTTCTCCCGTATTCCATGTATTTTTACTTTTTTTTAATAAGCAGCAGTACAACATGTACCCAAAATTTGCAGCATGTAGTAACATTTCACATTTCAGGCTACATATGTATATTTACTGCAAGATGATCATGCAAAAGCTAATCTTACATGTGCCACATGGTTCAAGTGGTAGTTATAACTTCTATGACATTATCTTATCGAATTGAACAAAAACGTTCCTTATGTGTTTTATTGAAAGCCTAGCATCTTTACTGCCCTTTGGGACTTTTCCATGATGGTTTCAGAACTGCCTTCGGGCTTGCCTGGCCTCCATTGCTATTCCATTCCAACAAGCACCAATCAAATGAGGCGCGATCGCTGTTTTTATCACACAAAAGGACAGAGTGCCATAATGTGGCAATGTCACATCATATAGCCAGTCAAAATGCACCGAATTTCACACGGACAAAAACAAAAATAAATCAATGTCTGAGTGGAAATGTGCAAGGTACAGCTGCTTCACCAGCCGCTGCCAAGACATAAAAAATATTTCTAGAAAATTATAATCATTTATTTTTGAGAACAACTCTGACACTTGATATTGATTATATTTTTGTGGAAAAATATTTATTAATAATTATGCTTTTTTTTAAACATATTTTTCTATGATCCAAAAGATGACACTTTAGGTGAATTAATTTTTTTGCGGACCAATATAAGTGAAGTTTGAAAGGGTCAAAAGATTAATAAATCACACACTGATGGCATGTATTAAGTCTTTTTTTTTTGTTCAACCTAAAAATGCTTTGCACTGGCTAAGGGGTACTTGGCTGAAATGATATTACACAGGGGGTACATCACCAAAAAAAGGTTGAGAACCAATGGGTAACCAAAAGGGTATGTTAAAAACTACAGGGACAAGGTGGTTTGACTCCACTGTTATAATAATGTGTGCAATCATCATTAATTTTGATCATTCCTGCACCTTATTTGCCTTTTATTTTGTAATACATACTTTTGTGATTCGCTTGCTCCCCTTGCCTGCTACCCTATACTTGGATCCATAAGCCTGTCCTTTGGATGACCTTGATTAACAGCTTCTACTCGCTTGGTTGTTCAACAAATAAGACCCCAGACACACTCCAAAAAATCTTGCAGAAAACTGTCTTGATGGTGGGTATAAAAACATATTACCCGGCAAGCAACTTAGAATAACTAAGGTGCTTGTTCCAGATGGTGCTATTCGTGTAATGAAAATAATAAATATTTGTCCATTAATTTTGTGATATATGCCAGAAAGCTAAAAAAGAAAGGCTTACATGACATCATGCATTGTGAACATGGTATAACTCATGATTTATACCGACAAAGTGGCATCTTTCACCTGGACAAAAACAAGATGAAGCATAAGTGACAGTTGGGCTCAGTACCGGCAAGTAAAACACTTAGCAAAGCAAATAAAAGGCCTACAGTGTGTCATGACGATTGCACAAGCTGACATTTCCAAGAGTAATATACTGCGCACATGCAAGGCTAGGCAAAACTATTCATAAAGCTAGCATACAGGAGAACTGGATTTTGTCACATGTCTCTCACACTATCTACAGTTGGCAGTAGCTCATCTGTAAGGACTTAAACTTTGGAGCCAGAAGGTCACAGTTGCACTGCGGACAAATATAAACATGTGAACTAGCTGTCGGAGAGATGTTAGTCTGCTTCCTGGCTCCTGTTAAAATGCCCTTGAGCATGGCACCACCCCCACCATCTCTACAGCTCAAGCTGTTTAGCTCTAGTTGTTTTTCATTCATTTTTATGTCACTACATGCATGCCTGTGATCTGGTTTTCAGAGGAGTACTCAACACACTAGATCTAGAGCTACATCCACCTTGTGAATTCACCGTGAACGTTTTAAGTGCTTATGCCGCTTCTTCAACAGCCCCCAAACAGCCCCACACAACACCACCACCTTTCATTACAAAAGGTGCATACATTGATATTTACTTTATAAAGATTTTTAGGCTTTCCGAAGGCTTACTTACTAACTATAGCACTGTATATTTTTTTTAATCCGCAAGACATACTTTATATGCTCGCTGTTCAACAAGAAGTAGCTTCTGTAAATTGAAATCGCCTCTTTCCGAAAATCAGTTTTAAAATCAGCTCATAGAGTGTGAATGAGCATGCAGTGAAGGCTGTTTTCATGAAGTTATGATGTCCATTTTGCAGCCGACCAGATGCCCCAGGGTGCGGGATGTCATTTCCAATTTCCATTGCTAAGCCACACAAGTGTGAAGAAAGGTGAAGATGGAGATAACAACTGCCGTAGAAAAGAGAGGTGGCAGTGGGTCAGTAATGTATTTCAATCTCCTTCATACTCCCTTCTTTCTTACAAAAAGCAGCAAAGTGTGTTTTCTTTTTTTTTTTTTACCAGAGTGTTTAATAACTTGCTGATAATGTCATAATTAATCATTGTATTCATTTTATAATGTACAGTAAATGGCTTTTGATGTCATTAAGAAGTGCCAAAAATGGGAGCCAAGTGATAACTGATGATACTTTTGATCAAGGAACAAACTAAAAACTAACATATCTGTCTAAGGTGATAGACATAGAAGTCTGTGATAGGACTAATGAACTTCATCAGAGGTCTGGTGTCCGGACATTTGCTGCCCCCAACTAACCCTGCCAGCGGCATCACATCAGCAGCCCTCATCTTATCGAAAAAAGTTGTCTACTCGTCTTGCAGCTGTGGTATCTGACATCGATATGGACGCTATTATCTGGGTTTTCATTTGAGCCTCAGGTGGCACCTCATACTTTCTATTGTGTAGAGCAAGTGAAGACGTTTGGTCTTAGTTGTCTTATAAACCTTTTAGTTAGCATAAGGCAAAGTGGCCTAATTATTGTGAGATCTGTGTGTATATTCACAGGGGGCGGTATGTTGCATCTAAGCTGTTTTGTTTGAAAGTTAGACTAGGAAAAAGGTTGACCAAGTTGAGTATGTCAACATTGTTGAGATAACATTCTCTGAAAAGTGGCAAATCTATTACAAATCATGATATTAGTGTTCAAAAAGATAATACTTATTGTACTGACAGGCCAAAAAAAAAAGGTGGGAGTCTGGCCATCAATCGTAAATTAAGATTTAATGGACTTGTCTGTGTATATTTATAAGTAAATCGAGTGTTAAAATAGCCACGATCGCTTACATACAGCTGTTATCGGGCCGAAACCTCATAAGACTTATATTTGGTGTGGCTCTCTCAATGTTTACGGTATTTGTGTGCGCTTGTGTGTGCACACAGGCGTATATGTATGGATGAGCACATGTATCAGTCCCATTAGGGCAGCGGTCCAGGAGCCAGGCATTTAAGCTCTCGTCAGGCGCAAATCATTGTCAGACAGTTATTAATGAGAGTCATATTTACTGGTACATTAGAGGAAAATGTCACTACACATGTAGACACACAGAAGCAGACACAAGCAACCTTTATACACATTAATGCACTCAGTTGTGTATATGACCAATGACAAAGGCTGCGCTGCAAGGATATTACATTTTTCCAGGGTCTAATTTGCTTTACACTTTCCAATGATGCTCAAATTCATTTATGGATTTGGACATTGAACCTGGGCACTGTGTGAGGTGATTGTGTATGTCTGCTCCTCAAGGTGTAATCATTAAGTGTGAGGTGCATCAGATGAAAATACAGTGGACTCCCGCTATACGAAATTAATCCGTTCCGCAGTTGGGATCGGATCGTCATATGGTGGGCAATAGAAACCAGTTAGCTAATGCGTGTGAAACCCCAGGTAAAAACATCAACATTGTACATACATATTCAAAATTGGTAACAAAATAGTATAGTAAGTGCTACTTATATATAATTATACATGTGTACAATTAAATAACATCATAAATAAAAAATATATATAAAGGATTTATTTACCTTTGAGTGACGTGACGAGCTTGTTATGGCCATATTCCCTTGCGAGGGTAGCCTAGCCTAGCCTAGCCTTCTTTATATTTCTTGTTCCATTATCTCCAGCTTCGTTTCCATACTAATAATTTTTTCTCCCTTTAACATCACTAGCAATCTTGGTATCAATGGCTAACCAGTTAAAGTTTGAAATAAGCACTAAAATACACAATAAATATGATATTGTAAGCACGAGTTCAAATCTTTAGCATGTTGCCATCTTCAAACCGTGACGCCGACCAATAGCATACCAGCGTCTTAGGGACGGCGACCAATGGCAGACCAGTATCTTTGGGAGTCGTGACGCCAACCAATAGCAGACCAACATTGCAGTGACATAAGCAGTGACGTGTGTAGTGACGTATGAACGCGGTGCGCCTGGCACACTGACCGCCATTTTTGAGGAGTTGTTTTTGATGTCGTACGGTGAAAAAATGTTGTAAAGACGGGACAAAAAAATGTCGCAGTCCGCGTGTAAGTGAAAACACCGTAAGGCAGGGACGTCGTAAACCGTGGGTCCACTGTAAAGTCACCTCTTTGACTAACACTATTGAGACAGTGGTGGCTGTTGGAAAGAAATGTATAAACGTACAGGGCCTATCTGTGTCTTTATTAAGTTGTTATTCATGCTCCATATGGCCTCTTCTGTGTGTGTGCACGTGTACATGCGGTGATGTACCATACTAAATGTCTACAGTGGGTGCGACCGAATGACCCCACTGACTGTCTTTTAATGCCTCTGAAAAATGACTGATGCACACGCAATAATAAAGGCTGACATGTCTGTCAAACAAAGAACAGACACAGAGAATGACTCTGAGTGAGCAGTCTATTCTCATAAGTAGGGTCAGATGAACAATAAGGTCTGACCATAAATAGGTCAGTTTGCCTTATGCTTGCCTGTGCTATGCTATTGTGAACGGAGCATTGAAAAGACCATCCGTTCATTTAAATCCAAATGCGCATTTCTTGGAGTAGATGGACACAGGCTGATATACTAAACTTAAGATAAACATAAAACTGATCGTTTACACGGGGCATAATTTGGCTGCGACATAAATAATCAAATCTATACATTAAAATGGGCCAGGGTGTAACCCCCCCCCAAGTACTATTTTAGACTAATTCAACTTCATTTAATGGTGCTACGGTTGAGTGTTATTTTAGTTACGTATGAACTTGTGTATGAATAGTATAATGTCAATTATTTTGGGTTTTAGTGTTCCATGCGACTGTTTAGAAGAACCAATGGAGGTGATTATTGGGGCAAGGTCATATGGGCTTTTAAAAACTTTGTGGGTTATACGGTCATTCCAGAAGATGATTATGAACAAACAATAACAATAATATGAATGGTGCCCAATTTTTTTTTTTCTGTTTGGTTTTGCCAAAGCCTCTGTTGACAGTTGGCACGCCAACACATCCCTGTGCATGTTCGCTTGTTAAACCAAAAAGATGTGCTGGGGTTTGGGGCGGGGGGACAAAAGCACACATACCATCACATCGGCAAAGGTGTGGGGAGACGCATTCACCTTGTTTTCCTAAAAAACGGACCCAAGGGACCATGAGCAGAGGCGACAGAGCGTTCACACAGGGTCGAGCTGGTCTCGGATGTGTCAAAGCTAACAGCTGAATGCTTATTTGGACGTGAAGGTGTCAAACTAGCTTGGTTATGGAGCTAATGCTCAGATGCTTAAACACACCTGGGGCTCTGACAGACATCCACAGTCCACACAATCATTTGCATCAATCACGGTACATAAGCATTAAATGACAGCAGTTCCATAAAAAAAGGGTATTTGTACACATGCATCTTTTCTCAGGGTGAAAATGCATAAAAAGTAAACAAAGAGGAAATACACATGTATATGTTCAAAGCAAAAAAAAAAAAAAAAAAGGACCATCCAGTATCTAAAGTCTCAATTTGGAATAATTAACTTTCATACCAGGCCGCTGCTTATGTGACAAAAAGACTTGCTTCCACTTGGAGCTGCTTCACTAAATGAAAAGTTAAATAGGGCATGCAAATGTATGAACACACACTGTTTGACTCAACACCAGGTGTGTGGGGCAAATGTAAGCAAAGACACATTTGGCTTGGATTCCCGGTGGTATACTCTCCCTCTGCCCTATGCCAAGGCTCACAACACCATGGCTCTTTACAGTACATTAGGCTACTATTACAACACTACTAACTACTGCTATGGCTCTTAAAACATTTAATTGGAAACGTTTCCTTGTTTTAGGAAACATGGAACTAATTGTGTGTCCTCTACTAACCAATGCCCCTGTTTAAGGTTTTTTATGATGCTTTTTTTTGGCATAAAACTATCCCTTTGCTTCTCAACAGAAACGTGAGAATTAGGAGAAAAAGCCCAATGCAGTTTTCCTTATTTATCTGTTGGAATTGGAAAAAAAAAGACTTGTCAAAATGAGGCAAAACACCCTCCTAGTTTTTAAATTGATTTGAACAAGAATTTGATGTTTTCCTGTGTTTCATTTTACTAGATTTTTTTCTGAGATGTTCAGGTGGGAGGCATTTGATGAAACGATGCGGAATAATGTTTAAATTTAATTTTCCTCCTTAAAATCCTCATTAAAATGAATTGCAACATCAATACAGTGTTCCTCACTACTTCACATTTCATCTTTCGCGAGCTCTGTGCTTTGCAATTTTTTTTCATTAAAAAAAGAAATAATAAAAACTAATACAAGTTTTAAGTAAATATGTGTACTGCAGTAATCCTTGTCTCAAATATGTAAAGTACTTTTAACATTTGAAAAATTCTGGCACCCACATAGACATGCATGAAAATGCATGCATTAAAATTCCTGTCAAGAAAGGTAGCTCTGTTTTGTTAAATAAAACATAATAAATAGAGAATAAAAATAGATAATAATAGATAATAATAGATAAATAATAGATAATAAATAATAGATAATACAAAGAGAACGTGAAGAAATATACATGTAGATTTTTGGATGAAGGCCATACAAGCGCATACACATACAGATCTGACCATTTCCAAAAATGGCTGAAAGTGACGGCAACGGTTGATCTATCGTATTTTAATTCCATTTGAGCGGCAGCATTTCTGAAGCTCAAGCGTAATTCAAAATTTTTCTAACAAACAAAATCAAAAAATCTAGTGGCCAAAAATGTCTGATGGTTTTACTTAACCTATTATTTTAAACTCTCGCTCTCTCTTATCATGGTATTGTTGTTGGATACAAGCCAATGTAGTAACTATATAAATTATGAATATTTCATATATATCAAAGGCATAAAGTATTAAATACTTTTGCCAAACAAATGTGTTTTGTGGACTTGATGAGATTTTGATGGTTATGAGGTGAAAACAGCCAAGGATTGAGCTTTCTGAATGTCCTTGTTTTGAGGTTGTCAGTTGCGCTTTATTAACTGTATCACGTTTCCTTTTGCAGGAATCTGTATCAAACGACAGACACTCATTATCCTTAATCTTCTCATCTCCCTCTAAACTAAATGATCCTTTCATTTCCTGATGGCCGTCAAAGCCCTTGAGTATCTTGGATAGCATGGGTGTGTGAGTGTGAGTGTGTATTTAGGACTTGACTTCCGGGAATAATCACTGGGGCGTCTGGCTGCCGCAACTCTTGAAAAGCATTTGCTTTGGATTCTGTTTATTGGATGATTTTGTTACTGAAGTGTAGCCCTCTACACTGACATTTCGCACAATTCGGCATACTTGCATTCTGACCAGAGATGAACCCAGATTAGTTGGACAGTATGACTATCCGTGCATTGCTTGGGCCCTCACCTGATCGTAATCTAGATATCATTTGTCGATCAATTATGTAGTTGGATACTCTACACACGCTACTCATAGACTGCACTTGTATGGATCATCATATCTCTCCTTTCCAAGCCTGCGATGCCATGGATCCTGATGCAGATACAACAACGTGAAACCAAACACAGTCTTTGTGGTCTTCCGTTCCACTCTACACTTGGAAATCCACTTGATCAGCTGACCGCACGACCATTGCTCGGCTAGACTCGAGGGTGCGCGATCGCTGTTCGTCACGTCGCTAAAGACGAGACCAAATGGGGAGTTAAGAGGTAAATTGCATAGCAATAATAATGTAAAATATATTAATTATCAATACTTAATATATATATTTATAATAAAACATTTTGAAAATGGCACAATTGATATTATTAATTTGCACTACAAAAATCTCAACATGCTCTAGTGGACTCAAGTTTTTTGTGAGATTCATCATTAATTGATCAAATAATCAACAATAATCCATTATTACACTGTTGTTTAGTGCTACTGTTAAACTGCAAATATTGGCAGCGGTTCTACTATAACTGTTAAGTGTATGACAAAACATTAAAATATCAGGATATTTTGTTTGTATAATTTGCACAGGATTTGTTTTTGAATAGATGAAAACTTCTTTTAATAAATATTTGTTGGGTATATACTTAGAATAAGAGTAGTCTAGAATGATTAAAAAAAATAGTTTTTTGGCTCCATTGCCCAGCCTTGTCGTAAAAAGATCTAACCTGACCCTCATCATTCATATTTATAACATTATTAGTACTTAGAAAACATTATGACAATGGCAAAATTGATATTAGGCATTCTTCTATATTCCACATTTTGCACAAATCGCGCCATGTTCTCGTGGAAACATTCTGGTCTTGTGGGATTGGTGTTTTGTTACATCCCTGGAAATTCATCTTTTTTTTTTTTTTTTTTTTTTACAAAGTTAATTGTTTAGTTGGAAAAATAAACATTAATGAATTATTAAAATGTTTCTTGTAGTTCTACTATGAATGTTAAGTCATTGTAAAAAGTAATTCAAAATCAGTATACATTGTTGTTGTCCGAACACTTTGCAGAGGATTTAATTTTGAATAAATAAAACTTTGTCTAGAATAACTAAAAAACAGCTACTTAATTTTTTTCAATATCAATCTTCATAACTACATTTATCCACATCAATTAATCATCAAACTGTATCCATATCTATGATCTGATTAATGATCAAAAGTAATTTTGTGTTGTACTTGCAAAATAACAAACTAACACAGACATAGACAGTCACATTCAAACACAGACATGCACACTAACACACATTAAGCGGAGAGCTGACTCCGGAAGATGGGGGGGGGCTAATAGTTGCCAAACGTTTAAGCAGGCCCTGTCAAAACATGTTTTACACTGAAAATATCAATCACATGCATAAATACACATAAACTCCATTCAACATTTTAATAAGTATTATCCTATTTACATATTGCGGATCGCTCACAAAACGTAGAGACGTGTGCACAACTTCAAATATCGTGTGTACTATTTGTGCGTGATGCGTGCAAGTACAAAAACGGATGCACACACGCGCGCACGCACACACTCAGACACGCACAGAGAGACACACAAAACCATGGCCCAACAAGAAAATATAATCAGTGGCTGCCGACTGCAAAATGCCCACTTCCAGATGTTCTGACAGAGAAAGACGCCACACTGTTCCACTGGAAATTGGACAAGGTCCTGAGGCTGCTGGGTGTGTGAACCACAAACAGACACATGCACTGAGAACAGACATATACATAACCATACAAACAGACACACTAGCACGGAATGAGCAGAACTGGGCCCAGCTGGAAAATGAATCAAAGGCTGGAGAGTAAAAGGGAAGACAGGGAAGATGGGGAGGAGACGAGGCGGACAAATTGCTTTTGCCTGCATCTGAAAAGTCATGTGCGAATGAGTAGCTAAAATAAAACAAAGTCCTGCAAGTTGTAATTATTCCTACATGCGTATCCTGAAATCTTCCCACGCATCCATCGTTCACGCCTTTTCTTGAGTATGTGAACCAACGCCGACACATCATGAGAAGGGTTAAAACGATGTCAGCGGCAAAGTGGAGGCAAACTGTTCAATGTATTCACGAGGAAAAATTACAAGTTGAGTCTGTTCACTGGGCTATCAAGGCAAAAGCAGTGAAAAGGCCGCATTCTTTCACAAATAACAACCTCGTGATATAATTAACTAAGACTGAATTTTGCAGTCTAATTCATAAAGGCATTGCATGTTGCGATGTATAAATGCTTTTAGTTGTTTTATTGGACGTATTGAACATACCAACATCACAAAAGGAACAAAAAAAAAAAAAAAATCATCAATAGATATTGCAGTTCACCACAGTTTACATGTTCAAAAGAAGTAGGAATCATAAAACTTATCAAGTCCTACCCTTGTTCTCTCTATAATAATACTCAGATCACTTTATTATTATTATCACAAAGCGTAACATAAGTAATGTATCAGCAATAAAACGAAACAGCAATATGCACATCACTAAACAATTCCAAAATTTCTGCAGGATCTCAATCCAACGCATGACTTTTGTGCTAAATTTAAAGGCAATGAGGGGAGCTGCTTCGATTGGTCTAGAAACAAGCCGGCTCGGTTTACTCCCACAATTGCGGAAACGACTCTTTCTACCTGCGGTACTCTACTATAATTTCAAAAGAAAGAACCCAGATTGCACTTTGCGCTGGACATGAAAATAGGACCCAAAGATGGTGGGAGCTGCTCTAACCTGTCAGGAACAAGGTTATTAATGGTAATTAAAACTAACAAAATGATGAGAACTAAAATGAAAGTGCTTTTAGAAAAAATAAACCTATTGGAAACTCCACTTGATGTTCATAAAACTAATTACAGCAAAAATGTCCTTCATCTTTGTCGGTTAATATACATGACCATTTCAAGGTTGTTTTTATATCAGCGTTGCTCTATGTCCAGCCAGAAAAAGGAAGGTTGGACATTCCAAATGTATTTTTACCCTTGCACAGTTTTTTTTTGGACATTTTTTGGGTCATTTTCTTTCAAATCATTCTGGCAATATTTTAGTCAAGGTGTGGCACACTCCTGGTAGTGTGATAACTAAGTTGTTATGCCATGTTGTCACCATCTGGGTGAAATTTCAGCTTCCTACTGTCTTTTCAATGATTTCCCTTTGATGTAAAATGTCTTTGATGTAAAGATCAACAGATTGGACAAAATACCTCACCATTTGTTACATTCATTCTTAGAATGACTGATAGTATGAAGAATAAAATATGGGTGTCACAGAAAAGAAACATCGGTGGAAAAGAGTGACGCACTGTGAAGATTCCTATTGGGATTAAGCCGACATTGAGGGAATAGAAATACGCTTGGCGATATTGGCAGTTAAACTAGAAGATCTCCCCTTAGGAATTATTATACTGTATAGTTGGCTATGCATGTGACACGGGCAACTGGAGATGGACCCATGTGCGCGTGTCTGAGTGTGACCCCAATTCTCTTCCAATATTAATAGTGATGGGCGTGATACAAAAATGTTTTGAAAAATAAATCAAATGATAACAATAAAGATATACAGATATATTTTATGAAAATGATTAGAATTGGTTTAAAGAATTGAGTTATACAATGATTCTGTCCTTTACTGGCATCATGCATATGGATGAACGAGCATAATGTCTACCACCCATGAATGGGGAGCGTCAAAATGTGGCTTTCTTGTTCAAATACACTAAAATTGTGTTATTCTACCTGCACCATAAGAAAAACCTTGTTTTAGCTCTAGCTCTAGCTATGGTTCAGACTTCAACTTTGAATGGGTAGATATGCAGTATCAACAGCACTGATTTTGTCAAAAAGAGAATAACTTGAAAGATAGGATATCCTTCAAGATCAATCTTTTTTACTGTAATATGCTAGTGATCTAACATCGACCGAGTGAATGCTCAGTGGGTGCAAGATTAGTCACGTTTTGGGACATTTTTGCCCAGCGGCCGCAATCTGACTTTTATTCCTCATCTGCAAAGAAGACAGAAGTCGGGGTTTGTTGGATCCCTTCATTTGAGCTGACCCCAGGTACCAGTCTTGGTAAGATCCAAACAGGCTCATCAATTACCATTCGTTGAGTACCACCAGAGCATGCCTCTTGCAACACCATTGCCCTCCAGTTATATGAGCTTTGCTGCCAACACCGACCTGTTAAAATACTGATTTATAAATGTGCCAACTTGTATATACTGCTTTTTTACATTTAGCCTGAAATTACCATGCACAGTAAATAAATCAGAAACTGTTCATTTCTTTGTAAACTTACAAATCCCGCAGTAGATAAAATACTTCCTCCATGTCTCCTTTAAATAATTAATTGGGTCTGGATACTGGAGTGTGTCAAGAGAGACAGAGTATGTGGGTGTTTGGGAATAAGTCTGAATCTGTGAGACGCTTGCCCTGTTCAGCTCATTTATTGAATTAGTGCATGACTGACCAGTGGGGATGGGGCTGGCTGGGCGACAGGCCCTTCTCTGAGGCTCCTTAGCCTAGTTGGCAATTATGCTGTGGTAACCTCTCTGAAGTGAAGATGCAATGGGCCACAGGGTGAGGGGCAATGCTTGATATTAGGGCGGAGGTGCCATGCTATCAGGCTTCCACAAGGCAATAGGGGTAGGGGGAGGGGGTTAGAACAGAGTAATTGTGAGCGAAAGTCCCAATTATAAAAGGGAGACAGAGATCGAGGGGCGACCTGAGGACAGGATGGAAATGCTTAAGTGGAAACGAGGCATGGAAATGTCATGACTAGCTGCCAGTGACAATGTAGCCATCACACCCTCTCCCTATCCCTCAAACGCACCAAGAGAACACACCAAACTGCTTAGTGGCGTGGCACCATTGAGGGGTTGACATAGACTAAATCAGTTTAAGCTAGGGCTGTCACCATCAAATCTTTTTTTATTCAATTTAGAACAAAAATAATGATCCATTGCCATCACATCGTTTTTATAATCTACTAAGGTTGCACATGCGTTGATTTTTTTTAAATACGGCAATTCCTCAAATATAATACACGTTTTTCCCTAAAAATGAAGGGCAAAGACTACTTTTTAAAAATTCAACACCATTCAAGGAAAAGCTGTCGGCCACATAAGCCGAATTTTGACGCGATTTGAGTGGGTAAGTCCACATCATTTTGGTGCTGATTGATTGCAATAGTTGGTCAAAATTATTTTGAATGGACAAAAACTATGTCCAGGTCTGTCACTGATTCCTACCAAGATATTGGAAGGAGGGGGCGGCACCATATTTATGAGCAAATATGGCATTCGAGTGTTCATTTTCACAAAAAAAGATACAACTGAAAATGCAAACTATTGTCATTTTCGTCATCATCAAAAAGAAAACAGACAAAAATTTGAGGGAAAAATGGGCAATCCTTAAAAGACCGTTTCTGTAATTATGTCACGCACACCGGCCACAATTTGAGCGAAACTGTATGCTTTGATTTCGTAGGTTGATATCCATTTCGATTTTAACAGGTGGCATTTAGCACTAATAACTAGCAAACAACAATTTCATTGCCATACTTTACTATGGGCATATGCTTGACCAAGAGTGGCAGATTCTGCCCCAGTACGTGAGACCGCGTTTAGAAATAAATGCTGACGATATAAGGGAAATTAAAGACAAGCATGTCATAAAAATGTTTACACAAAATAACAGCGACTATCAAAAGTTGCACACAACCTGCAGAGTCTGGCACATTGGCAAAACTGTCAGGTTCATACTTGCACTGTCCAAAATATCTGACAATTTCTCGAAGCAGTAAGGGAAGGGCAGCCGTGTCTCACAATGCTGCCACTTTGCTTCTTCTGTGATCCTAGGTAAAAGATGCAAGGCTCTGCAGCAGCAACATGCAAACGTGTGCTTGGGATGCCACTACTGTTTTATCTCAGTGAGTCAACCATCCAAAAAAAGGTTTTAGCATAAAGCGATAATGACAGCAACGTATTCTCAATTCCAGGATTTTAACGATTTGATTTGTGAACATTTCATTTGGCTAGCGGAAGAACAAACCATTTAAACTGTATTGACAAATGTTAGCTCAGTCTTATTAGCAATATTGGCTCAGTCTATTCAGTCTTGTATTACATCGAAGTGACTGCTCATTTTGTTTTACACAAATCAACAGCTAATTTTCACTCGTTGAGTACTCATCCTCCTGAGACACAGCCTATACATTTGTGTCCACTGTTGTGGACATTGGCATTTGATCTGTAGTTTTTGACTCATTCAAGCTACCCCACTAAGTCCTTATGTACTGAGTAGAGGATATGCTGGCCTTTCCAATGATGTCTCAATTAACTGTGCTGTCTTGCTGAGACAAAAGGGCACAGCAGTGGACACAAATGACTAAAATCTTTTTAATTCAGATGTTAATTGACTGATGTGTAAAACCGCTGCAGTGCAGCTTCAATGACTGTCAAGGATGACTTACTCACTATCAGATATTTTTCCCTCAAGTATAAGTGGATAGTTTCGGCAGGACTAGTATTTGATATCTTAACATAAGGATGGTAGCATCCCGAAAGCGTACTAAGTATCACTATTCCTAATTTTCTTAACTCTCCTGTCTTGATTCGAGGGAACAAACTAGCTTTAATGTATTTATTTAGTTGGTTGCAGTCCATACACACGGATGAATGTAAGGGTGCGTGAGAATGGAACCACCCCAGTGTTGATTTGTATAATGTATTTCTCTACAGGGATTCTTAAATGGAAAGACCTTTTCAACGTATTCCACACAACATTTGCGCATACTCATGTAAAAAACACACACAGGCAGGGTGTGAGAGACAGACAGGAAAAAGTGGAGGGGAATTCCCAAGTCGACATTTCTCACATTCATGCAGTGATTGGAAACACACTCCTGTAAAATGGCGGGGAGGGGGACATAATTTCCAGGTGAGGAAAGAAAGGCTATAACTCTTCTCCTTCCTTCCGTCTCCCCGAAAGCCTGCACAAACAATATCCTGATAGTGTCCCATTTCAAAAGACACATAATACCTGTTGTCACCTGAAGGGGGTAGACCTTGCTTTGGGTGAATACACAATGGTTTCTTCTGTGGTTTGTGGGAACAGGTGAAAAGATAACATCTAAATAAATGTGTGCTCACATTCATTCACTCACACATGCATATACACACGCATGCACTTGCACACACCTGCTTAAGATAAATGAGTGCTTAATAGATATCCACCTGCTAAAGTCAGAAATGAGACTCTCTCACAACACACGCACACACACACACACACAATATATATATATATATATATATATATATATATATATATATATATATATATATATATATATATATATATATATATATATATATCGTTTTTCTGCCTTTGTGCAGTCGAGGCTGGATGCTTTGCATTTATGTGGTAGGCTAAACTTGAGCTGCTACTGCTGTAAACAACCCTCTTTGACCCAAAAAACACCCATTTCCCTCTACCTCTATTGAAGGTGCTATGAGGGGCTTTTTTTTTGTTATATTATCCTCTGACAATTTTCATGTGCTTCTCCATTTTTATGTGTTCCTTCTGCTTCTGAACTTGCTCTCTCGCCATACAAGACTATCAGGTGATGCCAACAGTAATGACAGCCAATCAGTGACCACTCCAGGGTGTTATTGACCTTTGTTTTCCAACTTTGAAGAACTCAAGCACAAAAGTCTGATGCATAACAACTGATCTGACCTGCATACAGAAAACAAGTTAGTAGATCAAAAACTAGATCAACGTGATAACAAATACAATGATTAAACTATTGGTTATTTTGTCATTGTATTGTACATTGTATTCATTATCAAACTGATTCATTTCATTAGTTTTGACAATCACAGATTTACGCTGATTTGGATGAATAAAAATAAGTTAGAAAAAATATAACGTAAATAAAACTGTACTCATTTAAATACTTTATCAACTATGTCATGAGGAAAAGCGGTTCAGAAAATGGATGGATGGATGATTCATTTTTCGGTGCACTCAATCACACGTGCGCGCACGCACACACACACATTCACTTGCAGTCTGTGAAGAATACAATGCATCACTGCATTAGTATTAGCAACAGCAAGTACACAATGCATTTGCTGTGCAGCCCTGTGTGTGCGTGCATGTGTGCATGATGCCAGGGGCAGTGAAGCTTGAGCAGCTGCTCTGTGTAGTGACTGAACAGACACCAACGTGTCAGGCATCTGCCACGTGTTGACCTTTTTGCCCAGTGGAGTGTTTGGAGTTTTAGATTATTGTACAGATTTGTTTGTATACAGAGTTGCTCTCATTTATGGGGTGCATTTCACCAATTTGACTTCATTTCAGTTCTCTAAAGGGAAGTTTACAAACTTTGAAGAAACCCTTGATTAAGGATTTGCCAAAGCTCACACACGCATGCATGCATACAGAAATGTGTTGTATGTCTGACTTTCACCAATAATTTAAATGTTACAAAATAAAAGAAATCAAACTGCCAAATATGTCTCTGGGGAGACAGAAGTCCAAGCTTCCCTGCTATGTGGCTTATCTGCCTTTTTATTTTTATTGCTAGCCACCAGGAGACAACCGGTAAAGCAAATGTGTGTATCTGTTCAAGGTGTCAATTTAAAGAAAAAATACGAAATGGCACTGAAAAGATGTGTTTTAAAAATCTATGATTCAAAATATAAAAATACGTCTAAATCGAATTTGTAACATGTAAATTTGTTATATATATGAATGATGTGCAATGTGTTTATATATTCACTAAAAATAATCATTCAAAGGGAGACAGAAGAAGACACTATTGAATGATTGATTTTGAGTTTGAACTGTTTTGTAACTGCAGTATTCTGTCCGTGTTATGTTGAAAATATTCATCCATTCGTCCATTTCCTATAAGTATATTAGTACTTATTGTTGAAGGAAGGATGTTGCTGTAAGCAGACAATTAAAAAAAGTTTAAAATATAAATTAAGATTAAGTTTGAACAAGACACAGCCGACAAATGCAGTGGAGTTGTAGCCGCTGCTTCAAGTTCCCGAATTTTTTGTTTGTTTGTTTGCCAGTTAATTCTCTCTGTCATTCCTGATTATTGGTCATGAGCACCTGCTATTGAGGCATTCAAATAACGGGTCATCAAGCACACCCCGAGGTGACAAAACTGGTGGAGGATAGAGAGGCAACAATGTGACAAAGGTGCTCATTGTTGTAAAAATAAATCCTAGAGAGGGAGACGGAGGAGAGAGGTCTTGGGAAGTTATTTGACTTAAAGCAAGTTATCAGATGGCTGGTCATTTTTCGAGTCTGTGCTAGTAGGACTCTCTACCTTGCCGCACTGGCATAAAAAACACAAAGGTCCTTTATGAGCCTGAGAGTTAATTGGTTGGTATAGATTACTGGGCTAAGAGGTTATTAGAAAAAAAAAAAAAACCTCAGATGAATATGAAACCTTTGTCCAAGTATGGTAGGAGGAAGGAAGGAATGAGTGACATATGGCAGTGTGTGCGTGTGTGTGTGAGCAACTTTTTCTGGGCTGTACACCCCTCAATCTTTGACCCCACAACCTCTCTCTCATTGTTACATCAGCTTCATTGAGAACAATAGGGCAGATGGAAAACCTGTTGGCCTTTGAGTTGCCAATGATGGTAAACGGTGTGTGTTTCACTCAGACAAGGGGTTACTGTGTGTGTTTTGTTGACAGGTGCGTGCAAAAACACAAAGTAAGCCAATTAATGTCCACATGCCACCTCTGACGGCCATTCTGTGGCTCAAATGAAGTTTTCGACAGAGCTGCACGTCAGCCAGTTGTTAGTATTTTTTTCTAACATTGGGATTCAAAACATTTTAATACTGTACTTAAAAAATGTCAACAAATAGAAAATATATGGACAGTGAAATGCTTCTTTGTTTATACACACTACTGAAAAGAGTTGACACACGCAGTACAGATGGAATATTCAAATGCTCTCACACATTCAAGATTAGTTCTCACATTCACTACTCAAATGCTCTCACACACACTTGTAGAACAGTCTCATACTTATCAAAGTTCAAAGTTCAAAGTTTGCTTTATTGTCAATTCTACCACATGTGCAAATGCAAGTGCTATTCCACCACAAAAATGTGTCAAATTGTCTCAAACACACTTGTAAGTGTCCTCACTCGTGTCCACACTTGTAAAATGCTCTCACACTTGTAAAACTGTCGCATAAAATTGTCTTTCTTTCAAAGACTGTTGCGCTCACCCACACACTTGTCAAATGGTCTCACCTCTACTTGCGTCAATTGCTCTCACACACATTAAACTGTTAAACTCATATCAAATGCTTTCATATACGCCTATCAATTATTATCTAGGTCGGAGCACACCTCAAAAGCTTTCAGTCATTTGTTAAATGCTCTCATAGTCCTTGTCAAACACTCTCACACACACTTGTGAAAATCTCTGTCTTTGCAAAACGCCATCAGGCAAATGTCAAACGTACACATATTTGTCAAACGCTCTAATGTGCACTATTGAAAATGCTGTATTATGACATCTGTCATATGTTGAATGGTGCGATGCTTATATTATGATTTTTAGCATGTACCCAAAGAAAAGTATAAAAACGTAATATGCATTTAGGGTTGCATCTGACTGGTCAAAGTTGCGTAAAAGCGTAAAATTCCTTTTTTTGTATATTCCAATTCATCACTTAGCATCGCAGTGTGAAATTATTAAGCACATTTAAACACGTTAGATTTGTCAATAATTTGTGAAAATCAAAAGCCACACATGTGGACTGACCAAAAGTACACATTTTGGAAAAAAAAACATATGAATGAAACTGACCATGATAATATGACATGAGGTTTCGGCAAGTGATATGAAATTTATTGCACATTCTTGCAATATGCATACCTTGAGTTCCGCTATCACCATGACAATACTTTCAGAATGAATTGGGCAGCCCAATCAAATAGTCTTCAGCAGTGGTCCCCAACCACCGGTCCATGGATCAACTGGTACAGGGCCGCGGGGGCAAAATAATGTTTTGGAACTGATATAGTTTAATAGTTCATTCATTTGTGCTTTGTTTGGCTTGATCTTTGTTTTTTGTCTCTGTGAAATCTGGCCCACATCTGTCCGTAAATTGTACTTTCTTTGATGTAAAATAATATGCCCAAAATCCAACAACTTGTGACTGTGGATAACATACTAGCTAATATTAGTTCTTATCTTAATCATATTATCTAGTGCTGCCCGGTATGCATTTCGCTCGTTCGCATTTTCGTTTATGCCAGATATTTCCCTTGAAATGAAGAGCTTTTGTAATTCAGTTTGGTGATGGACTTAATGTAATTTGCGTACATTGTTGTACATTTTGATCTCAAGTGTTGACCGGTCTGTGGTGATTTAAACGGAGACCACTGGTCTACAGCCATGTCATTATCTCAGGTCAAGTCTGTGTTCTGTTCTTTATTAGCCACAAAAGGTCATTGTGTAGTCCAGCAAGAACCCAATTTGCCTCTTTACACAGTCCCAGAGGAAGAAATGAAAAACTCCAAACTCCAAAGTTTTCTCCAATTTCCAACACTGAAATGCGGCAGAATAAAATGTAGCTAGCCTGAATGACAAAACAGGTGTTTAAAGGCAGTCATTGTGTTTTTGTGTATATTGGAATAAATGCAGGTTGGCGTTTGATTACCACAGAAGAACTTGGAATAAAGTGTAGCATACAGCATACTGCGTGTGTGTGAGCGTGTGTGTTTGTCACTGCAGATGGCGTATCATCACCCCAGGGAAGGCAGAGATAAGCAGAGTGTATGGGGCGAGATAAGATGGTAATAGACACTGGGGAGACTGACTGACTGTAAGTGAGTCACTGAGGGGAGAATTGCAAGTTTATGGCCTTGGTGGGTCCAAAAACAATCCCAGAGGATATAAAGATTGGATACAGTATGGGCAAAGTTACATCAAAGTTAAAGCGCATTGCCCAATATATTACATTGTTTTATCGCATCATATCGCAACACACTTTTAAGACACAAAACCCAGCACTAATATATATATATATATATATATATATATATATATATATATATATATATATATATATATATATATATATATATATATGTATTTGTGCCCTTGATTGAAATTCTGTTACATAAAAACATAATCCATACTAAGAAACTAATGAAATATTTTAACCATGACCCCAATAATTCTGTCCGATTTTGGCTCAAAGGACACATTTTGCCACACACAGCTGTGTTCTTCTGAGTGTGAGATAAAAGATGTGAGAGATAGTAAGTGGCGCCATGGCAGTGGCAGAACACAAGACTGAAGCGTCCCTATCCACACATATTGATAAGCATCGCCTCCATTACTTGACATGGGTCTGTTCTCCTTTCTGGGAGAGGAAGGTCAAAAGAAAACTGGTCAGACAGGGGGAAATCACTTATATGACACTTTGGCGGAAGCGGGGAGTCTAAAGAGTAGAAATGGAACACGAGTGATCACGTTGCCCTTGTCCTGCACAATCTCCACTGGCTCCCTCAGAGAATCCACTTGGAAATCCTCCAACCGAATTATAAAGCCTTTCATAATCTGGCCCACACTCTACATGGCTGAGCTCCTTCATCGATCCCCCCCCCCCTCCCCACAAACACACACATCTCCTGACACGCACCCACCGCTCCAGTAATATTAACCTACTGCGCCCCCCGCCCCTCAAAACACACACGATGATTGGACGGATCGTTTTGAACTGGTAGGCTGACCCAAATTCTTTTTCGCAAAAAAGTGTGTGTGGCTTGCCATGCTAAATCGACACTGAATGTCAAATAATTAGAAAAAGAAAAATAACTAGTTCTTTTGTCATGCTTATTAAAATTAGAGATGGAAAAATGAAGCTTCATGACGCACTTATGTTTATTTTTCATTTCTCTAGATGGTGTTCTTGGTTTGAAAATAAAGGCTAGCGTGATGAAAAATGTAAGTACATTTTCAATCCATCTAAAAAGCCCTCTCAAGAAGCAAAACAATCTCAAAAGTCCTTCGTGACTCATCCATCACTATCCCTAATTAAAATGGTCAACCTGACATTAGGATTTTTTTTTTAGATGTTTTGTTTTAAGCCTGTATTTTTTTTTCCAGGGGTAGAGGACAAAAAAAAAAAAAGTTGGGAACCACTGTCCTATCTCGACAGCTGTGCCACTGGATTTGGAAAACACCAACAAAAACACTGGCCCATCAGGTAACTTAATCACCTCTTTGCTATTCTGAATTAGACATTTCCAAAAAAACACATCAAACGAAGAACAAATGATGGGATGAGGTGATAAGGGCGAAGCTTCGTGTGTGTGCTTCGCTTGGAACGGTCAAGTGATGATACAGAATTCATTCTTTTGGAATGGAAAACGTCAAGTGTTAAGAAGCCAATAAGGTTGTCTGTGTCTGTAAGTATGATATTCTGACACTGAGACTTTGGACAAGTCTATGTCAACATTGAACATACATTTACAACGTCAGTGAGTAAAAAAATATGATTTATGCATTGGTTGTTAAAACTTTGGCCAAAATGGCTTTCCAAAATTTAAAGTTCAACCTCCGGTCTCAAATCACAATACATTTGTGCAACAAACAGCTTGGGTAAATAATAATAGATGCATTTCCTACCTGGACCTGCATCCATAATGTTTGCCGGTCCGGTTTGACGATCAGCTAATAGCCGTGATGACCCAGGCATGCTGACTGGATCTGAACGCAGGGGCTGAATCCTAAAAATGCCAAAAATGCATATTATTATCAACAGCTGTACAACGATGGATTTTACAGACAACAGACATGGAAAAATGATCTTATTAATAGAAGAAACACCCTCAGTGGTTGCAGCAATGACTTCCCATGAATAATACTTAAACAATATAAATTAAAGAGGATATTATACAGAGGGCTTATAGTCCACATATTCAGTCATTTTCAGTAGTAAAAAGTTAACATTATTTTCTACAATTTGATAACAAAATTATCTTTTACAATTAATAACTTTAAAGATTCATTCACTTGCTGTTGAATGAAAGTGACCTTACCTGTGCTCAAGGCGTTAATAATGATCAATCACAGCTCACCTGTTGGTCATGTGATGTTTAAAAGCTAAGCTGTGATTGGTTATTACCTCAGCCAGCAGCACATGTGATGCACTGATTTTCAGTCAACAGCAAGTGGCAATTTTTTTTTTAAATATTTTTTAAAGCTATTATTCATACAACAGGAAGAGTTTTGTATATGATTAACTATAGACAAAATGTCAACTTTTTACTGCCGGAAAGGGCTAAATAAGTGGATGATCCCTTTGAACCTCTTGTACAATAGCTCCTCCTTTATTAGTGATTTTTTTTTTTTAAAGAATTAAGAAAAAAATATTATTTACGGGATTTTTACAGTACTAATTTTGTCAGTGTCAGATCAAAGACCCCCAATGATTTAGCGCCTTGGACCATCACAACACACAAAGCCCTCCCCACTATGGAGAGAACTTTTTTTTTTTTTTTTTACAGTGAACATCTTCAAATGTCAAGGACAAAAAGTCAACATGTTTTTGCAGACACGTTGTTAAACTGTATTTTAATGGAAACTACTTGCCAAAAAAAAAAAAAGTTTGGGTTCAAGCTCATTCAAATGAATTATCCACAAAATATTGTTTCAACAATACCTCAGGCTATGTAAGTCCAGGTCATCTGTGTCAAAGTCCAGAAGAGGCTGCTGTGCATCAGATGGGCCCTGAGATTGAAGCACTGAGGAGGAAGATGAGATGACTGTAGTTTGTCCTGAGGGATGAATGGTCTTAAACTGAAATTGGGGTCCCATCCACAGCCGACGATGAGGACCAGTATGAGTAACAATCTCCACCTGAGAATATAAATACAAATAACGTGAGAATGTAAAATTAAAGTTTGATTTAAGGGAGCAAGGAACATCATGGCTATGTTTACCGCAGAATCACAATTATTGCCTTTATCTATAAATGGTGCATTCACGACATCAAGTGCGTGGATATCGATACATAGAGCTTTCACTTTGCTTGTTCTCTGTTGCCTTTTATGCTTTCGGCAAACTACAGTAACATGGTAAATGTAAACCAGATTTTTAGTAAGCTAAGTGAGAGGCATTTGAACTAATCTATTATTAATAGAGTAGAATTATTGATGGCAAAAATGTAGTGGGTTACCTGCCGACAGCCGAGGAATGAGTTTCAGGCTCAACCAAGCTGAAAAAAGTGGTTATGTCTTAGCGATTTCAAGATATCCTTAGCGCACATATCAAAAATGTGAACAAAATGGTGTTTGGTTGGTTGTGAATGTTCCATCATAGAATTTGTAATTTTGAGGTATTCTCATCAGCTTTTTATGCAAGTGACAAACACTTCACATGAGCTGCGTGTGAAGTGTTTCTTAGGCTAATTCATGCATTTTTTTTAAACTTTTCTCTTATGAGTTGTAACTATATCAGATTTAACTGTGCAGTGTTACACAGACAGTAAGCTTTTCTGATTGTGACTGCAAACTATTTAAGTTAAACGCCTTTACTTGAATTTTTTTGGTGAAATGTTTAATCAACGTCGTTTTCTCAACACACAAATTATGTAAGTCCACAAAATATTTGAAATTGGATCATGCCTTTGTATAAGCTTCCGCCATATCATATTTGAATTAGTGTATGGAACAGTTACTGGAACAAAGTGTTGTGCAATTCAAAATTGATGGGCTCTAAAAACAAATCACATAAGACAAAGGAAGAATGGTAAATGTGTTCAGGCATGCAATAAAATTCATATAAAATATTCATCGAACACAAAGGAGGCGGTGAATGGGACCAGAACAAGTATGGGTGTCAGCATAGTGAATGATGGGGATTATGTCTGCTCGATTGTGTCAGAATGTCACCGCTCAGTTAGTAAAGACAAGGGTCTGACCTGAGAGAGCCACTCCTCATCATCCTGCCCAATATGATCAGATGCCAGGCTATCTGATGACTCCTGATCTTTGTTTTGGCTCGGGCTACCTGGCGACATCCCTGAAAGAATCCATTCATATATAGTCTTTACATTAAAAACAATTCATTGAAAAGAATGTTAAATTAGTGTACATGAAGAACAAACGTTTCATTACTTTCAAAACTCGACAAAAATCCAAACATCCATTTTTTGAATCACTTTTATACGCACTGTAAATACAGGCAATCACACGTTTGATAGAATTTTATAGGCCTGGTGGGTCGTCAGGCTTTTTCCTGACCCCCTGCCAGGCTAAGCATCACTTGTTTACGTCAACTTTGAGAGGAGTGAGAGGAGCACTGGAGGAGATGATAAACACGCTTGTTCAGCCGCAGGCCAAGGGAGCCGTGGCTCAATGTTAGTTAGCACATCACCAGAGCAGTGAGCCGCGACGATAAAAATCGAAGTAGCTCTTGCTCGCTGCTGTGCAAGTGGGGACACTCACGCATATGCATACACGCCACATATGGAATGTGGATCAACGCGGATTTATTAATGTGGTGAACATGCCCTGTCCCTAAATTATGTTGCAGAAATCAAATTCAAAACTTGTGAATATTTGCATGAAAAAATAAAGATTATCCGTTTAAACGTGACAAATTTGGTGTTTGTGTTGTGTCCAGTTGAATTTTTGCAATTTTTTGTTGTTTTTATTTACATTTTACTCTGTAAAATAGTAAAATTAAATACTGTACCGTATTTTCCGCATTATAAGGCGCACCCTTAATTAATGACATATTTTAAAACTTTTTCCATAGATAAGGTGCACCCTCAATTAATGACATATTTTAAAAAAAATTCAATCACAATATAGTAATACTCAAAGTAATAACAATAATAACTCAAATAATAACTCTAAACTCTCAATAGCATAATAACTCAATGTCAATATGACCAACCTTGTTCCTGTAAACACACAAAAGAAACAGGTAAAGCTTACTTTATCAGTTCATTCCCCATCGACGAATATCTCAATATTGATCCATATATAAGGCACACCTGATTATAAGGCGCACCATCAGGTTTTAAAAAAAATTAAGGCTTTTAGGTGCGCCTTATAGTGCGGAAAAATCGGGAGCTAAAATGAAGCCGGTGGGCAAGGGTGTCCTGGCCATCAGGACATTTGGGGAAAAGAATATGAATTTACTATCAGGAGAAATTTTTGTAAACTCCTCTTATCAAAACTGACAGCTCAGCAGTTCTCTTGGCATTTCTTATGTAAATCATTCTCTTCG
This sequence comes from Hippichthys cyanospilos, assembly GCF_059441005.1. Lineage (NCBI taxonomy): Eukaryota > Metazoa > Chordata > Actinopteri > Syngnathiformes > Syngnathidae > Hippichthys > Hippichthys cyanospilos. Next base: position 9,008,876 of record NC_142379.1, on the reverse strand, counting down.
GGTCATGTCATGGCTGGGCCATTCCAGAAGGCATATTTTGTTCTGTTGTTGAAAAGAAAATCTGCAATGAAATATGTGGCTTCTATCACATCTGAAGGACTCTCAGCCAATGAGAGACAAAATTATCTGGTCTAAATAGACAAACATTGAACTCATCGGCAAGTATGCCAAGTATCAAGTGTGGAGGAAAACAGGCACCACTGCTTATCACCTGCCTGGTACCATCCCGGCAATGAAGCATGGTGGTTGCACCAGCCTGTTGTCGGTTTGTTTTTCAGTGACAGGAACTGGGAGTCAGACTGGAGGGAGATACGAATTGACCCATTCCTCCTCAATGAAAACCCGTTGCAAAGATCTGTAGACCTCAGACTGAAGTGGCAGTTCATCTTTCAACAGGACAATAACCCTCAGCACACAGCCACGATTTCAAAGGAACGGCTTCGGGCCAAATGTGAACGTGCTTGAGTTGCTCAGCCAAGGACCAGCCTCAAATTTGATTAAACAACTTAAGAGAAATTTGCAATCCGACCTGATGGTGTTTGAGAAGTGCTGCATAGAGGAATGGGTCCTCACACCATTCTACTCAAGTCACTTGCCTCAGAGGTTCACAAAAACAAAATATACTATTGTTTATGTGGTATTAGTTTAAGCAGAGCACCACTGGATTTGGTCATGACTTAGATGAAGATCAAATCACATTTGTTCATCAATTTATGCCAATTTAAACCAGATACTTACAAAACGTTTGCTTACTTTCTTTTGCCAAATTGTGTCTGACTTTCATCAACTTCCTGCACACATACATGACTTCCTATATTTATATGTCCTTTCTGACCCAAGGGACCAATAGTTGTTCCCTTTTAAATTATTGATGTCATGAAGCAGTTAGTGGACAGGCTAGATCTGGTTTCCTGTGTGTGCATGTGTGGAAGTGGTCATCCCAACGGAGCAGGCAAAGAGACAATCCTCTGCGTCTTTGTCGGTGAGCATGTTGTTGATTGTTTGAAAGCACGTCAGGAGCCAGACTGACCGTGTCTGCGAAATATCTATTCATCTCTGTGGAGTCTAGCTAAATAGTCCATTTGGTCCACTGTATTAATAACACACATTACAGGCAAGAGTCACAAGTGGGGCAATGCATCACCAAATTTGCACTGCGGATTGGATAATGGATCTGAGTCACCGATTGGATCATTTTTCATATCAGTGCAAAAAACAACAACCAAAAAAGACATGATAGAACCTTCTTGTACATGACATTATACTGTATTGCGTTATCCATCTATGAACTGATTTCCAGCCAATTGCAAGGCACACAGAGAAGAACAACCATTAAAATACCCAATCACAACTAAGGACAATTTAGAGTGTCCAATACACTTACCATGCATGTTTTTGGAACGTTTGAGTAAGCCAGAGTGCCTGGAGAGAGTCAGCAGAGGCACGGGGAGAAAATGCAAACTCCACACAGGAAGGTCAAAGAGAACTGTAATTGAACTTGCGGACGTGCTAACCACTGAGCCGCCCTGTATTATATTATTTTATTATATTATATAGATTGACCATAATGAAATATCTTTATTCTTTTTTGGGAAGATGAAAGCGTAGATATTTTGTTAGCTATTGTAGAGTTAAGTAACAAGATGGACCATTGATGATAATTAATAAAATAATTATTTGGGATAAGTTAACTTTTATAGATAGGGAAGCATGTATTTTTTGGATTCGAACGCCACATTGTTTAGATGTTTGTTGTTATTAATGTGTAATGCATTGATGGAATATTTTGCAGTCTGTGTTTCCAATATCCGACTGCATTTGAATGCACAACCAGTCTTGTCCACCTGTGAGGGGCTAGCGCTAACCCTGGGTATTTTGCCATTTAATATTGTCCTTAATCAGCGATTGAATGTGATCGTTTTAATATCAATGTGTTTTTGGTTGCTACTTTTTGCCATGTTGGCAATAAATACTGGCGTCATGAGGAAGAGTATAGTCAGCCCCAACGCAACCAATGCTGCGATACAAAAGCCTACTAAGGCTACTTACATTGACTTCCATCAGTTTTTAATTTTTTTTTTATTTTGCAATTTGCCTTTTCAGAGTGTTGGCGGCGTCTTATATTATGCACATGTAACTTATGAGACTCTCTAACAATCAGTGCGGTCTCACAATCAATATGGTATAAATATTTTCCAATCTATTGGTTTTCAGCCAACATCACAATTATGCAATTGTGCTTCATCATGTAACATGTGCATCCACCATCAAGGAGTAGACAGTCTGTCTTTATTAAATGTGGGGGGGAGCGGTATTTTGCTGCGCTGAATGCCAGTGGCCTCTTAGTCAGAGCAGTGAAGCAGGCAGTCAGCACAAGAACAAAGGCTGGCCTAGGTACTGATGAAGCTCAATCTCAAGGGGCCTGGTGCCCATAGCCAGTGGCTGAACAGGCTGATCTCCAAAGAAAGATAAGAGGCTCATAGTGTTTGAAAGCCAACTACGCGGCGTGGAAAAGACAAATAGTTATTTTTATTGTTCGTTTTTAAGTACTGTTTAACATGTTAAGATGAATCTCCTAAAATCACTTTGGGTTAGTTTATTGGCCTCTTATCTCACTTTGAATTATTCTCCCTGATTATTTCAAGTGTTGCTTTTGCAGATACATTCTGGCATACTGACATACTGGGTCAGCTTAGTCATGCTATCATTTGGGGCAGATTTGATTGGCAGCTCCTTCATTCAGCCAGCTACAATTACCCGACGCTTTCTCTATTTCTCTTTGATTACTGACCCAGTCATGGCGCCATGGTTTCTCATTACCAGCGCCCAATGCACTCACTGTGGCCCCTCTGCAAGAGCAATAAAGAACTATTGACAAGGCATATGTGACTGCCTTTGAATGGGTCTAAAAATCCACTGACTCAGTCAGTTTCCACAATTAGAATGAAATAACAGGTAGTGAGGGGCTAAGAACAACCAAAGAGCATACGATTTTGTTTCCAAAATTACGTTCAATGGGGCGTGAAAGGAAATACAGGTGGGCTGTCTTTGATTATCATGCTTGTATCACTGTCCGAACATATTCAAGAAAGGTTGAAAGTTTTTCCTTGTCCTCTTTAGGAACCTATATCCTTGACTACATAGGTCTCAAACTCTAGTCCTCGAGGACCGCAAACCTGCATGTTTTCGATGCCGCTCTCTTCAACACACCTGATTCAAATGATTAGGACAATTTTCAAGCTCCCGCTGAGCTTGCTGATGAGCTAATAATTTGAATCAGGTGTGTTTATGACAGAAGCATCAAAAACATGCAGGATTGCGGCCTTCAAGGACTGGACTTTGAGACCTATGCTTTACTACTTGCTGGGAATCTAAACTAATCGCAAAAATCCATGTATATTTGGGCTTCATCTGTTATTCGCTAAGATGCCAAAAAATTATGTGGAAGCCCTGACTAATAGCAAAGTATTACTTGGTGTCAAGGAAGTATGTTAAAATAGTACATCTCTACAATTCTCAGAGCACTGAAAATTAGGGAGGAAAAAAAGCTCAGCTTTTTGTTTTTTAAATATCAATAGGTATGAGAGCCCTAGAGTATTTTCTGTGTTTTGTTTTTTTTCCAGGTTAAATGATCGATAAGCCATATATTTCAGGGTTAGGTTGTAACTCAAGCTGTCAAAATGAATTAAAATACAACTATTTTAACAATCGAGTAGCTGTTTAGAGCCATTGTTTAATTTCAAATGATCAAAATCCTAAAAATTCCACCATTATTCTCACTTTTGTCATCTTTTTTAAAAGCTGTTTGATTTTTGTATTTATTAAAAATAAGAACCTTTGTTATACTTTGGGAAAATTATGATTTATCTATTAACTGTGTAAAGATTTTCTGGGAACCTTTTGCCCGCATTTGAGTCAGTCTTGTTTCTTCAAAAGTTTATTTAACAGTATGAACGGCAACTGTCAGGCTGTCAGCATCAAAGTGTGCAAAGTCATCCAACTGCTTTCGCCTGTCGATGTAGCGCACTCGAGCGCTCCTAGCTAGAGGCAGCACTGATCACTGGCAACAGGCTCCGTACAATAACACAACAGTGAAAATAAGTCATTTTTTGGTGCCCTGAAAGGAAATGGTAAATGGACTTGCGCTTTTCTACTTTAGTTACACAAGGAGCTTTACACTGTTAACTCAAACATTTTCCAATTGGCCTCATTGTTCTGATGATTTCGGAATAAAATGTATGAGCAAAGTATCATTTTTGTCTGTACATTTTATATAAATAGCCCAGGCCATCTTAAGCAGACTTACCTGCCAAAAGGTACTGGCAATGCTGCACCTTATTGGAAGCCATAATTAATGGATGGTTGGCGTTGAAAGGGGGCTGCAACTCATTCCATTGTGGTGTTCTAATTTGAGTTCAACAAAAACCAACAGTATAACTGGCTCGGTTCATATTTTGTTGAGACTATGATATTGATATAAAAAAAAAAGTGTCACCTTGCTAAAGTCCAGCATGCCCTGGGGGAAGTACAAAGTTCCAAACCAGTGTCATCGCTTATCTTTTGTGCAGTGCTTATTGGCCGAGGCTCGAGAACATGCTCTACCAAGTTACCATAGCAGCTGATGATGTACAGTGAATCGATAATGGTTTGTCTTGACTGATCTGGAAAAAGAGAGGAAAAACAATGGATAAAGTTATTAATCTTAAAACCATACGCATAAATATATGGCTCATAAGAAGGTGGAAAATGTCATTATCATTCAACCAACCATTATGAATATAAGTTTCAAAATTGCATGCCAATAATTCAGAATATCAATTATTGTAATTTATTTTTATTTTGGGAGTATACATACACACACACACACATATATATATATATATATATATATATATATATATATACTGTATGTATATATATAAATCATACTAAAGCTCATACCTGTTGGCGTAACCTATGTTTATGATTTTAAATATTCATATTCAGTGTTACAGGCATAATGACGCAATGTTCAGTGTTTTATATAACAAAATACAGACAATACATAACAGTTGGCAGCTCCAGATTTTAACTGTAATAAACATGAATTTAAAATGTGATGCTGTACATTTCAACAGTCAACAATTTATTTTTCAAATGTGAGGCATAACATAATCTTTAGTAAGTGTGCTTGTGATCAAATCTAACCTTTTTCTCTTTTCATTGTAGGGTTGGTTATGAACCATGATCGGGAGGAGGCAAAGATGGCGGCCACACAGAACTCTCCTCCACTGGATTTACTTGGGGACATCTGTGGGGGTGGCTTACTTTTGCTTTGGGAAGAAAACGAAGAAGAGAGACTTAATAACAACATACTCACTTAGTAAGGAATATTTCACATTTTTATGATGTAATGTTTTATTGCTTCAAATTTCGGGATGATTAACACTAATTCCATCTGTTAAATACACTTGATTTAGTTTTCTCAATCAGTCTCAGCCAGATACAGAAATGTTTAGGACAATAAAAAACAATGTAGAGCATGGATGAGCAACCTTAAGTATATCACTAGAGCTTGGAAGGATAAATGTATGTGGTTCATCAGAAAAAATGTATTTTGGTTACACTGGCTTTACTAGAGCAAACTTATAGGAGCCTATCAGTGACGGCTTGGAATCCTTTTCTAGTAACATTTGCTGTGATGTGAGTAAACTTTTCAAATGCCAGGTTATACATCAGCATTATTTATCTATTTGTAGTATTTATAATAGCTTTGGCTTGAGAGTGTAGTCCTGTGTGTATTGTGCATATCCAGATATAGATACAGCCCTCTGCCAACAATCTAAAGTAAATGGGACTTTTCCCAGCAGCAATAATGGTCCTCTGAGACTGAACTATGCCCCCACAAGGCTCGCTTCGCAAAGCACTCTGCAAGACTTCTTGATTTTACCATTTTTATTGTATTTCCATGAGCCCTCCCAATGATAGCACTTAATTTAGACTTGGTACATACTACATGGTGTCTTGTGAACAACATTTTGCCCTGAAATAGCTTAACCCCTGAGTGCAAGTGGACAGATGAACACAATGGTCAGTGTAATGGAGGCATTTAGTAAACGCCCACTTTAAAGGCAGTGGGGGGTGGACTACTCCTACCATTGACCCTATGCTTAGCCTGTACAAACTCTGGAGGCTTCCCAGGCCCCCGGCTGAGTAAATGGATCGACATGGAAACACCAAATGTAGAAAGCTTTGGTGGAATCTCAGAGGCTTTGTGATTTACAAGATGTCTGTTTGCTCATCCATTTCTTGTACTCTTCAAGGAACTTTTGAGTGATGTTGGATAGTCATCGGCATTATCGTAAAAAAATTTGGTGAATCGTATTCCATTAATGATACTACATTTTAATCAGACGTATATCATTTATTTGATCATTTTTCAATGAGTGAGGGAGTAAATATAAATATCCTGTATGATCTTGTCCTCATTATTTGTATAATTACATTTTATGAGAAAAAAAGGTGTGGCGGCTCGGCGGAAGAGTGGTTAGCAAGTCCGCCTCATACTTCAGGGACCAGAGTTCAAATCCACCTTGCTCTAGTCTTCCTGTGTGGAGTTTGCATGTTCTCCCCGACCCCACATGTGTTCTCTCCACGAACTTCAACTTCCACACTCCAAAAACATGAATGGCAGGTGTATTGGACACTTGGAATTGTCCTGAGGTGTGAATGCGTGAATGGTTGTTCGTCTCTGTGAGCCCTGCAATTGGCTGGCAACCATTCAGGGTGTCTCCCGCCTACTGCCCAAAGTAAGCTGGGATAGGCAGCAGCAAGCCTGCGACCCTGTGAGGATGTGGCTCTTGAAAATGGATGGACAATAAAAAGTTTGATTCTACAAGTTACTATACTATTTTGTACGTGGAAATCTTTGATTTACAACAGAGTGTGGACTGTTTTAACCTGATTTATTAGTGAGCGGTAATAGTTTGTGAACGCAATTCCTATTTGTTAATCATTTAAGTTATTCTTATTTTTTCTTTTATTTTGATTAATTACTTAACCCACTGAAGCTATTTTCTACCAGTCTTATTAAAGCATTATTCTAAAAAAATTATACATTTTGTTTTTTGATATTTTGTTTTTATTTCACGCGACTTTTGAAATTGAGAGTATCATACAATGACATAAGTGTCATCTTATAAGTGTTAAAGGGTTTATTTGCCTGTTAAATAAATTCTGAAGGTCAAAATGACTTAATCATTTAAGTCAGTAACAAGTGCACATATCAAAGGACTGCTTTAAAAAAATACATGGTTATATTCACATCTTATCTTGTAGAAGAAATATATATGGGTTAATTTTAACAAAGCAGTCTAAAATTTAGTCACAGCAGCAGGCAGCCACTAGCGTACTCCAGCTAGACTTTACAGTTGATTAGAATATGTTTGCAAATGTTTGTGAGGCTTTGTAAAGCTCACTGGACAGCCACTGTATCCTGTAGATATACTGATTTCTAGTGCACTCCATTTATTATTTCTATGAAATTGTGTTTTTCATCTATTAGACTATGGCATATTTGTTTTTTGATTTTTTGATGGACTGGATGGACAATGACCGACGAGTGCAAAAGACATATCAGCAAGAATTACGGACCCTGCTGCATATTTCTCCAATTTTGTAGATCTAGGTCAAATGTAAAACTGATCTTCAATAAAATTCATAAATTGTAAAACTTGATGCCCTGTCCCATCATACAGTATGCCCAAACTTTATTCAAGAACCTGGAATGTGCTTTCATATTTGCCGTCATCAAGTTGAATATACAGACTTTTTTGAAGAGAAATAAATACATATAATACAAATACCTGTAAATAAATATATAGTGTATAGTTAGCCAACATAGGCTGGGAATATGTTCAAAGATGGGTGCTTAAAACTGAAAAGAAATCAAAACTATGACCGGGTGCATTAGTGAAAATTTGAGAGGGAGAGGGCGGGAGAAAGCTGGTAAAAAAAAAAAGTGTGCGTAATCGACTTGCATGGGTGATGACCCCACTCCTAAAGAATAACAGTTCACACATTCATCTTTTAAACCATTTCCTCTCATTGCAGCTCAGCCTAGGCCATTAAAAAAGAAGGGAAGTGAGGTGATTTAAAAAAAATGGTTTTGTCTTTCTGCCATTTTTTGCACCAGCCTTAAAGCCCCTTTGCAGCCCAGGTCTCTGGAGCTCTGTAAGGCAATTGCTCTAGTACTTGTTGGGCTGTTATATATGTATTAGAGTAATCTCAGTGCACATCTGCATCAGGTCAAAAGGTCTCATTCATCCTCTCCCTGTTGTCTTTCTCATTAACTTGGCTGCACTCTTTCTGCATTTGCGTCAAAATGTCCGCAGCTGGATTTGGTTGGGAGTGTGTTTTGGTGTGTGTGTGACAATCTTTCCATTTGGATTTTCATTTGTGTTAACATCATTCCTGAGTGCAGATGGGATGAGTGTGCAATTGTTTGTCTGCTTGCAAAATCCCTAATTTAACACAGACAGACATTTTGGCATGTTTAAGCTGTCCCCGCCGAAATTGTGTCACTGAAGTACAAGTTGATTTTTCTGAGATCTAATGGCCACTGCAACTTATCAAAGCAAATATCAAGTCTCATTCTCTATGTTGCAACGGTGAAAATGACGTGAATTTATACTTTAACGATCTATGGCTGGCCTGCACTGGTCCAACTCCTTGACCTTGGGGCATATGGGAGGTTGAGATTGTGTGGGGTGAAAGAAAGAATAAATTCGGTACAAAATGTATAGATTAAGCAGCTGGTGTTTTTCCACTCTCCTGTCAAAAGGATGTGCTCATACAGGTCTAACTACAGCTGCTGGATTCTTTCCCCTCTGACACATACACTTACCACGCAGTGAATCGGGTCCGGCTGTTAAGGTTTGGATTACTAAGGTGCCAGGGTATGGCATGCCCCAATGAGCAGATGGACATGGACATGAGGAAAAAGAGAAACTTGACACATCAAACATAACTCAATTTTGAACTTAAATTAGATCTTGTAGAGTTTTGTACATTGCATTTATGTGCATATGCATGTATGACAACGCAGCCCAGCAGCATACAGCTGCATTATTTCTAAGGCCTCCCTTAAGTGAATAGCGATGCACTGATGCAGACGATGACAATGAGGTCCTACTGAGGGGACCCATAATTGGAGGTAGAAACCATGTCTTATAAAAAATTGATTTATTAGAGAAAAAATCTCGTTGAAGAAAAATATACTGGAATTGAGGATTAAGTGTATTTGCATTACACACATTTACATGTGTAGATAACAAGATGACATTCGTATATATACACTGCAAGCTAATTGCACTCACAAAAGAGCGATGGAGACAACACCACGGAAGCGAAGGGCCATGTGCAATAAACACAGCCATCCTTGCAATGCGACCCCCGTCAAAGCTCATCAAAGAATGTACCTCAAATCTGAGGACATTGTAAGACTATAACTGCATTTTGCATTATTTTGAGGGAAAAAAAATCTTTAAGATGATTACATTTTTAAAAAGTCATAGGTGAGAGATCATTCATTGTAAATATCCCATTTAGTAACATGGAGACCTGCATCTATTCATACAAATATATTCACATTGTATTTTTTTTTTTACACGTAAATACAGTATTTTATTCACATCATTATACATAACACATTACACAATGCTACACAAAAAGAAGACAAACTCATTTTCAAAAATGAGAAAAAGAACTTTTGAATGCAGACACTGATGTCTGCACACTTATATTTTTTAGTTGCTGATATGACTGGTCTCCAATAAAACAAAAATGTTTTGTTAATATATTTTAAATGTATGTGAAAAATTGCTTGCTTAAAAATTCCCAAGCAAAAAAAAAAAAAGATTAGATTAAATTAAGCAAAAACAAAAAAAGTTTTTATTTTTAGAGATCCGTGCCCCAAGTAGGGGGCAAACCATCTTGGTGGTTGGGTGACCCCCTATTGCCCCCCATTATGGAGAGAAGTGTGATATTTTATTAAATCCAATTACTTTAATTTACAACATTCCACTTGCAAGACACCTGTATTATTTCAAAACAAGATATGTATGTACTGTATATGGTGTATTACATACCCGGTGCGTTTAGTGATAGTGCCAAGGGTCATGGGTTGTTTGATCTGAGCCAAGGGCAGCACAACAGTCAGGTTGGGCAAAGGAGACAACCGTGGATTTGCCATGTTGTTATTAGTGAAGTTGTTGTACAATTCTTGACTGCTTATCTTGGCTGAGAAAAGACAAAAAGAAAAGAAAAAACATAAGCTTACATTTGTTGTTGGAGTGGATGTTCCTAGATGAAAATGTGTAGAAAACGGTTCAAAACAATCAAGCCAAACAAGACAAACAAAGAATGACAGACAATTCAAAACAATATAATGGGTGGTCTCCTATTGCAAGAACCCGATGATTAACAAACTCATAGACCATTCTCAAATTCTGGAAACTCAAAGTCTGGCAACGCTCCAAAATCCACAGAAAGCATAAAAGCCTTCCCGTGGAATTATGGATAAGCACTGCAAGATGCTCTGCTTTCCAGTATCTGGCCATGTATTAATCAATGACAATCAGAATGGCTTAATTACACATACAGGTGATGCGAAGAAGCACATTGAAATTAATTGACAAACCAATTCCAGTTATTGTACCTTATCAATCAAGTCGAATGTGCTAGTTAACTTGCACCACTGAGATTCCAATAGTATTTTTGCAAATCTTAGGCAAACAATAGGACACATGTACCATTACCTAAGTAACACTTAATAAGCAATCAGAGGCAACAGTCTTGAGAATGAGATTCCAATCTTTTTGTTCTAAACATGATTAGATACCATTCATTAAAAGCACTGTTGAAGGTTGATCGATTTAGATAACTTTCATAAAACAAGCGAGTCTACTCACTACATTTGTTTATATACGTTTTTATGTATATATATTCAAAATGCATAGTGATTTCTTTCCTGATATTCCAGGTTTGGAATATTACAGACCACAGCTAAGTAAATAAGTTAAAAGATCAGCATTAGTCTTTTTATAAGATCTTTAGTTCAGGCAAAATTAATTCGTTTTTATCATTATTATGAAAGTTATCATTTTTAAACATTGGGGTTATCATTATTAATAATGTCACAAGTAGTTGAACCACAATTCAAAAGCACTGTCTGATTTTCATCACTTATTTTTTTCTTTAATAGTGTGTTTTTTACATTTATAATTACATGTTTCAGATTCAAGTTAATTATATGACCACTGTGGGTTTGCATTTAATTAACCAAGTAGTACCAACAAGCTTGTTTGCTTTATATACACACACACATCACTGTTGTCAGGCCATAACCTCGTTCACCATTTAGGTAAATTTAATATTTTTTTCAAATATTCAAATATGTACACCCTTTTTTCAAAGGGATCTGTTCCTAAAAGAACAAAGAGAGTGAGATAAGACAAATGAGAAGAGACAGATGGCAAAGATTAATGATCATTTCACGATGAGTCCAAACACTGATACATGTTGGAAACATGATCCTTCAGAGCAAATCAAGCTATTTCCATCAAGCAAAGAAAACACATAATCCAGTAAAAAAAGACACCTGACCCTTGTCTCTCCTTCAGAACTAATCCAACCAATCTTTAAAACCCACGCTACCTGCTTTAAAAACATTCCCATTTGCTCCCAGCATAAGGGCTGTCACACTATTTCTCATCCGTCTCATTTTACTTGGTTTCTCTTTGCTCACTTACGCAATGTGACACGATATATTTTTTCATCTTGGGTGAAAGGCCCGTTTTTGTTCTAGCACAAGATTAATTCCATAAACACAGGGTTTTAAGTGTATGGTGTGGAGGAACCAGACCAGGGGTTACAAATGTGGTGCCCGGGGGCACCAGGTAGCCCCCAGAGAAGACCACAGCTACATGAATAGCCCACAGGCCTGTTGTTAAAAAGCTCACCATTGATGAGACATTGTGATTTTCCAGGAATGTTCTATAAGTGATCATTTGAAAATGTACACTTTTTAGATTTCTAGAAATGTGGCAAACGCTGTTTACCTGCTTTCTAATGTGACAAATCAACATGATCACTGCCTTCACAAAATATGAACTACTAATATTAATATTTAAAAAATACCTCTTATGGCGATTTAAGCAAATTTGCTTGCTCATGTACCAAGGGCTACATTAGGAAACAACGGAATACTCCCAAAGTGAACAATACCTTGTGAAGAAAGGGCTGAGTGAACTATCTTTATTTATTCATAGCAGTGGCGTGTAGATGTGATGGTGTCCTTCCACTCACTTCTACATTTTCTCATCACATCCCACAAACACAATTTAACACCAGACCTGTCCCTCGACCTTAAAAGGGGCAAATAAAATGCATGAGGAGCCCAGTTATTCATACCCTCAGATTGCACTTTCTAGGTTTCTTATTTTTAGTGTTACTGAACTATATGTGCATCGCAATTACACCGGTCATTAACTCTGAATGCACCTTTTGCGACAAACACTTCCAAGTATTACTAAATTTACAGTAAATACACATAGACCTCAACTTGAGTATGAGGATACCAGACTTGTATCGGAATTTGTAACACTGAAGTCTTGTTTTTGATTGTACTATGTCTTTCAAATTGAATGTAAGGTTATAATTTGCAGATTTTATGCTTATGGCCACATCTAATGGCAGACACGATGGATGACATATCGCTCGGAAAGAGTCATCCTGCTCAAGGCTCAAAAATCAAAAGAAAGAAAGCAAAAGAAATTGATCTTAATTTTAGATGTCCAACGGGTTTGTGGCTTATGTGGTTTGTTTTATGAAACAGGTTCAAATGGAACGGAAAAATAAATACAAAAATGGACTGGACACGCCTATGCTTTCGGCGCATCCACAAAGCATACACAGTGCTTTACTTAAACACATTCTACAATAATGTTTGCAAATTTATTGCAATAATTTAAACCTCTATACATATTTTTATGCAGGGATCTTAAACATGCAGCCCGGGGACCATTTGCTGCTGCCAGGATGATCATTTGCGGCTCCTTACATAAGAGGATAAACGTTACCCTTTATGCCATATCCGTGCCCTGGCCGTTTTGATTGGGTTTGTGTGTTATTGTTCTTGTTTATTTGGGAGGCGTTGAACTAGTTTCAGCTCATAAATTTTAAAATGAACATACTTTTAATCTTCTAGGACAGAGGCCCCCAACAACCGGTCTGCACTCGGGTACCTGTCCGTGGAGCAACTGGTACCGGGCCAAATGGGCCGCCCCTGAAATAATGAATTATTTCGATTTTATGTATTAACAGTGTCGGACAGGTATTTTATTTTGAAAACTGTCCGGATGGATTCCCTTGGATTCATTTTGGTCACTTGAGCTAACCCTGACCCACTTACAAATAAGTTAAATGAGTACAGACATCTTTGGGAAGGGGACAGTCAAAAGACAGGTGATGAACCCCTTTTGTTACCAAACCAGATGAGTTCTTGGCAGCAGCCTCAAACGTACTGTAATGTATGTTCGAGACTCCCGACATCCCATCTATGTGAAGAGAGAAACAAGCTGAGGTCTCCCATTAGTTTGGCGTTAATTGTGAGTCATCCCCCCCCATCACCTTGCTTATAGGTCAAACACTGTTTTGATTAGTTTTTAATCATTTACGGCCTAACATAGCTCAGGCTCATGACAGAATCTTTGAAACCCAATCTTAAAACTTTTGTATTTCAGAATGCCTGCTCAAATGACTGCTCATTTTGAAAATGTGTTAAATTTTAATTTTATTGACTTGCTAGAAATGTTATTGTTTGTGATGTCTTGTTTTTTTAAATTCACAGCAGCACTTTGAGATTTGCTTATAAATGTAAAGTGCAATACAAATAAAAAATATTGTAAAATATATTATTATTATTATTATTATTATTATTATTATCTTTTGGCAAAACATCCTTATTATAGCAAAATGTACTTCTGAAGTTACACCAAATGCAAGGAAAAGTATTTTTCAAAATTGACCGTGAAGAGAAGGTTTGACGACCAGAACAGCCAATTTAAGCAGTCAGCAGTGAACACGAATTCTGAGCCATAACTAAGGTTTTTGCAATGAAATAGTTGCCAAAAAAGCAAGGAAACAAAAACTATGTAATATTTAGTCCAAGAATCAGAGAACTGATTCACACAATTGTTTTGCAACACAAGAATAAGTGAGCTCCAAAGGTCTCAGCAATGACAGCTTTTCCTTTATGACAAATTATGTATCAAAATGGTCTTTACTTTTAATACAAAAGGGTTTTGGATGATCAACATTATCCCTTAGGATATAATTTTCTCCTAATCCGTCAGAAATGTGGCTAAAATATCAGTGTATCAGTTTTACGCAACTTTCATGGCTTGTCTGAAAAAGTGTGGAAGATAAAATGTTTCGTTTCGCCTGCTGAACACTGATCAGTTCTGCTTCCACAAATAACGTACTAGACAATGCATCTCCCTTGTTTGTGTACATGATGTGTTCAAGAGCACCTCAAAAAAAAGATACTAACAGAAAAATAAAGGGAATGTGCTTTTTTTTTTTTTTTTAGCAGTTGGGAGCGGTCTTTCTCTGGTCACTTTAGCATGCAACTTCTCGACTTTCCACAGAGGAAAGCTAAAATTCTTATAGTGACCAGTAGTTATGTCGTCACTGCCCTGATTATGGCTTTTCTTTTTTTCTTCACCCTTCCTCATATAAAATGACCCCCCAAAAATATTAAAAGCAAAAATGATCAAATAAATAAAACTTTACTATTCCCTTTTTCATGGATCTTTTTTTTAAGTTCATGTATTGATATTTACACTTAATAAACATGGGAGGGTGTGATTATTTAAAAAATAAGCTTGAGGAATTCCCCAGTTCTTCTCTTTGACATTACATCTGTAGAATTTGAAACACGGTCAGCGAACTAGTCTTTCAATCAACTCCCTCACCAAACGGAAGGGAATTGTGACTAAACATTGCCACACAGAGGACAACTAGTGTAGGAAAACTAAAGTCACTTAAATGATGATTTTGCTTTTTGGAATGGAAAAGTACTCCTCAGGGCACACATTTTAATTATGATAATAATTATCTGAATACCTTTTTGTTTTCACTTGTCATTTTGTTCACGGACACATTTGAAACTTGATAATCTAAAATTCCAGTTGCAAGACTGTTGCTCCTTTCTTTATTAAATCGCTTTGTGTGGAAAGTGGTACAGACATACTCAGAAACATTTATACATAGCAAACCAATAATAATGATTAAATAAAATAATTTAGAGACGATTTTATAAAAATGCATGGTCATGAGGACTTTGTACCAAGTATCAGATTGTAGTTGAGTAAGGGTGCTGAAAGAATTTTATAAACAAAACTAAGTAAAAGTGTATCATAAAACAACTGCACATCTAACAAGAGAAGCCTATATTCTTTTATGCACAGCGTACACAGAGGCCAGAAAGGGAAGAAGGAGGAACACTCTCAGATTTTGAAACACTTCAAATGGCCTTGCATGAGTATGGCCTTCGGGTCTGTCCATTTGGTTGAGAATGTTTTGCTTTTATGCTTTTTGAAAGCTACCTTAAGACAATGTTTTATCAGGAAAGAAGATTCTCGTCTACACAAACAAGTTCAAATGACTCCAAAAAATGTGTGTGTGGGGAAAATAGGCTACATCAATGAACAAACATGAATTACATGAGTTTCTATTGTGCTTTTTATATTGTTATACATACCGGTATATTTATATTGTTATTGTATTGTATTATAATGTTTTTATATTGTCTGTTGAAAACACTTATTAATGTTGATACATACAGAACGGGTGCTCAAAAAGCATCAACCAGTCAATCACAAGAAAAAAATGGGTGCAACAAATGTTGGTTCCTTTTATGATGTCACCATTAGTTACCAATGTATATTACTATTACTCCACAGAGTAAGACCTAATTGCTGGCAAGAGGCACGGACGGACGGACGGATGGACGGATGGAATTAAAGACAGAAAGTGTTGACAACGTAGGACACATATAATTGTGGAAGATTCGAACGACAATGGGAAACAGGGGAGAAGTATATGTTGTACACCAACTGCTACTTCTATTTTTAGGCATGATGGCAGCCTGGGCTTGTAGCTCTGAGACGGATGTGTACTTTTGGAGTTCCTTCCCAAAAACCAACACTGTCTTGGCACACAACAATCCCAGTCCAGCTGTTGCGGCCTGATGGTCAGGGCCCTCATTTGCCTTACAGGCTGAGATCTGCCAGCCTCAGAAAAGCTTCCTCACCCAAAAGGTCAACAATGAATATACAATTTTTTTTTTATACACTTCAAAATGTTCTGGTAGATTACACAAAATTATTTGTGGAAGGAGAACAAAAAAAAGGCTAATGTAAAGCGAAATGGAAAGGAGGTTGGAAAGCAACTCCAAATCGAGTTGTGTGATACAGTATGGACTTGATGAATATAACAGTTAACTCATCTCTTTTTGCAGTTAACTCATTCATCGCAGTTGACAGCTTTAGATGCCGAAGATTCATTTTTACTGGGCTGACAGTCAATGAGTAAATTGTTCTACTTCTCATTGAAGGTCACTGCCACATACTATATCAAAAACTAAAAGTGCAATGCTCACAGTAACTAACTGACTAAATTTGCTGTTTTGTGGAAAAAAAAAACATTTAATGAATTCACTACCATTATGGCTATAGATGTTAAAGAACCATTCTTAACGGGCTGGCAACAAAATTGTACCGCGAAAGACATCCAATGAGGACAAATTGATGACAGGTGGCCCTGATGCTTTCCTTTGAAGGCAAAGTGTGATTTATGACCATTATCCCTTAAACCCCTGCTCTCATCTCAGGACAGCTAAACAAATGTATCCTTTTCTCTTTACAATGGATATCTGTTAGAATCAAGCTGAAGGCCTTCACAACCACACACAAAAAGCTGAAACAAATGGACATTACAGTCGATGGATTTTGCTTTGCATAAAATGACTAATTTCATCCAAACACGATCAAGCCGATCAGACCGGTCTCTGGATTTTGAAGCTCACAAAGTGTACTAGAAAAGTTCTCACCATGAAGTGGAGACCCTGAAGGGCTACTGGAAAGACCAGGTATGGGGCTACAGCGACCCCCGATGGCTCCTCCTCCACCTAGGACAGAGACACCTCCTCCAATGCTGCCTCCGCCTAAACCTCCACATGTAGTCACTCTGTTCAGCTCCTGCTCAATTTCCTCTAGGCCAGCACTCTTCTGGAAGCGTGACATCCGGTTGACAACCCGTGGAGACATATGCGTGCGGGAACAGGGTGCACCGCCGTAGGGGTTAATTGGAAAAACATGGGTAGTACCGCGAAGGGTGCTGATTGCCACCCAACGACTGTCCTGGCTGAAACACATGTCCTGGACCTAGATGAAGACAAGAAACAGTTGTCACAAAACAAAGTTGTGAGTCTGGAAAACCACAAGACACTAATTTCATCATCAAGTCTTAACCCTCTTAAAAATAAATAAATAAATAAATCAGTAGAATAGGGGTTCTCAACCTGCTTACAATTAAGTACCCACTGTGAACTCCTAACCAGCTCAAAGTTTTTTTTTTTTTTAAATGCAAAATAATGATAATTGTGATATCCATATAACTTATCAAAATAGAACTCCTGGCACCACAAGGTGTTTTGTTTTTTTCCCCCCCCGACATCTCCTGTTTTATTTCTAGCACGTCTGCCAGAAAATTGGATCACTAATGACGGCTATGTGGATGAAGGCATAAGACATTATGTTCTAATTTATTTGCTCTTAATTAGAAAAGAAAATGTACTTCTCCTGTCATGGCATTAAAAGGCATAAAATTAGGTTTGCTGATACCTGCAGAAATCCTGTTAAAAAGTCATGTACCTGCTGAAGTGTACCTCATCTGTAGCATGAGGCTAGTAATTGGACATTAACAGGCTCATGATTTAATTTCACTATGGATTTGAAGTATAATGCGACTTTAAGATGAGTCTTGTAGAAACACTATTTCTGAAGAAGAGCCTAGAACAAACTAAAAAATGTAGTGGTACAAATGTTATGCTTTGCATTTCCTTTGTTACTTTGTTATATCCTATTTATTTCCTTTGTTATATCAGTAATACATCATATAATGTGTGTGTTAAACAGGCAAATGCACTGAGAAATGACATCCAGGATTCAATGCTAAACATTTGAACGTATCTTGAACAAAATCATTGTGATCCTGTTTCCTCAGTATTCCCGTTTGCTGCTTTCACTTTAATTGTCATTCATTTGCAAATGTACACGAATATAAATGATGTGCCATGTCAAATGACATATTTATCAAAAAGCTTGTTTCACCTTGATTGAATTGGCAAATTCTGTCAAACTGCTAAAATGACAATGAATTCTCCAAGTGGCTCTTCTGTTCTTAGTGTCTAGCTGTCGTCAAACATGTCATTTGTCACCTATTCAAGCCATTCTGTGCAATTATACCTAACTGGAGATGTGACTCGATGCAGTTCTTGTAATGCTTGCAAGAACATCTTTGTGGTCTGTGGCATTGTGGCAGCTCACCAGAGAGAGTCTGTCCCGGAATGCTCCGCTCGTTCATAGACAAAATGGTCTGTCCAGTGCGACTGGACCATCATTATTGTTGTGTTCGTGCGGGAGTAGTGTTTTTACAGAAATCAAATGTCAGGGCCTTTGTCTTCAGTGGTTTAAAGAAAAATAAAGGTTGCACACTTTAAGCAGTGAAATGTGACGTGGCATCTGTCTGACATCCGGCATCTGACTGAATCTGAGTGGTTTTGTGGCTTGAGTTCCTGTTTGTAAGTATTAAACCTGGGTATACAATTTAAAAATTAAAATGCAAGAAGAGCAAAAATGACTAACCCAAACACATTGCATCAAGTTTGTTTGTTTTTTGTTTTTGTTTTTTTTACGCAGCGCTTTTTATTTGTGTCAAACGCCAAATAGGCATGTCTCAGTTCTGCAACGTACACAATGATAACAAATAAAGCAATGAAAAAGGCATTTTTAAGGAGTGGTTCAAATGATCTAAAGCAACAGTTTTATTCAGTGCAACGTTTTGTAAATCAATAACCATGGACGCAAGAAGATCAAATACAATTGCAAGGAGTAATTTCATACCTTTGCTTCAGTCTCCCCACGGTGTAATGTATAGAGATGGTGTACAGCGCTTTGTGAAGAGGACCATGGGTGGGTGAGGATGTGGAAGACGTGAAAATCATGACCAAGCGTGTCAGCAGTCACGAGTAGTATTCCTAAAAAAATACAGTAAAACAAGAAAAAAAAACACGCATAAATTGCAGAGGAAAAAAAAAGGTTTAAGCCAGAGATCACCAAATTTTTTGGCTACTTTTTTGGTAATATGAAGTAACATGAAGAGCTACCAGTTTGTGTGAAGACACTGATTATGTTTTTGATTTCTCACAATGATTAAAGAACAGCAGACACGTAAACCACGTGTAATATGTAATGAAAATGCCATATATGCATAATTGTAAAATTACGAGAAAATCACAACGTCCTATCATTTGTAAGCTATTTGCAGAATAGACCTGCGGGCTTGTTTTAGGGGATGCTACAGATGTAGCCAATTCACAAAGATAAATGTGTAGAATGTATGTGTTTTTCATTGGTGTTTCCTTGCCTCTTGAAAATAACAGGAAAAACGTCTCATCCATTCATCCATTCATTTTCTAGAGCCGCTTATCACAAGGGTCACAGGTGCCTATCCCAGCTAGTTTCAGAAAGTAGGCGGAGGGCTACCCTGAACTGATTGCCAGCCAATTGCAGGGCACATAGACACACACCCAATCACACCTAAGGAAAATTTAGTGTGTTCAATATACCTGCCATGCAATTCAAAGTAAAAATGTTCAATTTGTGTAATTTGGATTAGTCACATTTTAGAAGGATTTGGCTCGATAAACAGCAAAATAAACAAAAAAAAAACACATCATACTCAACAATCTGATGTAACAACTGATATTTCTGTGTGGAGGGGTTAGCGAAGCCAAGTGGGCTTTCCCAGAAGAAATGTAAAAGGTAATAATTTAGATAGAAGTGGAGCGGAGAGGGGGACACATATCACTGTCAGAAATCCTCGTCTCCAGAATATGTTCTGTTCCCACCACTTCAACATCAACTGACCTAAAGAATTAAAAGATGACAGTTTGGAGAAATTCAAAATCATAACAACTAGACAGACAGAGAGGGACGTTCTTTAAACTCTTGAAAACCTCCGCCTCGAACGAGGTGCCAAGCCACAAGTAGCCTTTGCATCAGCTGTGACTACTGAGAAGAAAAAAAAAACAGGAGAGGGGGGCCTTCTAATTATAGTGTGTGGAAACGGAAGTGAGGGATGATTAGGAGCTGAGGCAATGTGGTCCGTTTATCTGGGAACTTCCTCTTGCTTTCAAGATCTCTTTCACCCACACAGTACACTCTCTTTTCTTCTTCTCTTCAGTTTGGTCAGGTCTTACCCACTGGGTGGCTGGAGTGTCTGGCCTCTGCCTGGCTTTCTGACAGATTAAACTTGGCTGCTGTATGGTGACCAGCAGTGGCCTTTCACATCTGCAAATGGCAGAGTCTCCGCTCCAAAAAAGTAATAGCTCAGTGATGTTGAAAAGCTTTGCGAGTGTGACTGCCTAAAGTCTAGGGCTTTTGTGGCCTTGTTGAAATAGAGAGGCGTCAGTTGGTTAGCCCACGAGAAGACCAAATTAAAAAGAAGCGCAGCCACTTGGCGAGTGAAAAAAGAGGGTGTGGGGGAAACCAAAGGCTTACTTGGACAGGTTTTGACACGTCCTATTTAGAACACCAAGTCTGAGGGGTTACAGTGTTATTTACAAGGTTCCAGTACAGAAATTGCTGGCACATGCACTTAACTGGAAAGGATGACCTTTAATTTAACATGAGTTCATGACAGAGATATATGTATGGAACACGAGTGATCTGATATCAAATCTG
Source organism: Hippichthys cyanospilos (assembly GCF_059441005.1). NCBI lineage: Eukaryota > Metazoa > Chordata > Actinopteri > Syngnathiformes > Syngnathidae > Hippichthys > Hippichthys cyanospilos. The sequence goes on along the minus strand of NC_142379.1, from coordinate 8,987,808 downwards.
TATATATATATATATATATATATATATATATATATATATATATATATATATATATATATATATATATACACCCAGCTCAAGTTCAGCCTACAACATCAATGCAAAGCACCCAACTGCGACTCCAATCGCAGCAAAGACGCTAATGGAGCAAGTCATAGCAAAGCTATTTGCCAAGCTAACCTCGAGAACTGTCTCATTTTGTTCCAGTATGTAATGATGCTTTTATTGAGTATAATTATGACATGTAACATTTATTCCTTTTCAAATCTATGAGATTAAGGGTAATTTTGATCCAGGCAACGTCCAACATGTTACATGTTTTTTGAGATGAAAAAAACAAAATATAGCATACTCAACATTCCATAAAAAGCCATCAGAATATCGTGGCAGTTGATATAACTGTGAAGGAAGTACAACCTCTAAAATTAATTAAATGTGTTACGGGAAGCAGGCTAGCTTTCCTAAATTAATGTATTATTTAACCATGCAGTTAACATCATTTCTACCCCAAATCTACCTTAAAGCAACATGGTGTGTTATTTGACAATATTACGTCCAGACACATTGGGCACACGTTGACACACGCTGGTCTGAAGAACAAATTGTCCTAAAGAGCAAATTAACTTTTAACTGTTTAATTTGTACCTCAAAAATGGACTGAACTACTCACCCCATTGATGGCCGCACTGACAATCTAAAAACGCACACATTGTTTGACAAGAGGTCCTCGTAAAAACATGGGTGTATTTTGACCTTGGCATCATACCTAATAATTACGTCAAGGATCTTGAGGATGAATGAAGAAGAGATGTGATAAAACAAGCACACACAATGCAGCTGTTGAAGGGAGCATTTTGCCACTATACTTCGTCTGCGTCCCTTTAATTACACCACTAGGAATAGATCCACAGATCCACCGTATCACTGCAAAGCACCAGCTGCCAGACTCAGAAGTGGCTTCCAATGGTACTCTCTCTGTAGAGGCTCCAATACACACAAGCCACATGGGTTTCTGACATAATAGTTCCCAGCCAAAGTGTTGGGATTTCCAGGCACTGTTGACTCTTTGTCTGAAAATCAACCTTTATTTTCTCCCACTTCTTTACTAGTATGTTGAGCTTGTTAACTGACAGCACACCGTAATGTCCTTGGTCATACAGTTTAGTTGTTGGTGACAGTTTTGACTGTAAATGGCTTCCGCTTACATACTTGAACTCACTGTGGATGTTTTTCAGGATTCCTCTTGGTTTTGTGCCACATTTTGACCATTTTGGGGTCATTTTCTTCAACTGCATTCTTGCAGTATTTTAGTCAAGGGGTGGCGCACTCCTGGTAGTGTGATAACGAAGTGGTTCTTCCATGTTAAACTTGGACGCACTGTGATGTTTTGATGATATTTCATGAGTAAACTGACGCTGCCTGTTAGCTATTATGAGGTAAATAACTTTCTGTTCTTCTTTTCTTTTTCTTGACAAGCAGACTGGGCAGGTTTTAAGAATGACTGTCTGTTTAAAATTTGAATAACTAAAACAGAGACACTTTAGATTGTTTCTGGTGACAGGTTATATTCTTGGAAAATCGAGCCTAAGTGTTTTTTGAGAAGATCTTTTTTTGTGAATCTCTCTGCGCTTCAATTGTATGTCATGAAAACTCGCTAACAACTAAATCAGTAAATGTTTTGAAGCACATAAATGGCACCAGTCACTAGGTGGTGCACCAGGACATGCAATGGAGCTGTACATCAAGACCGTCTTTGCATATATATTTTTTTTTTGTTCTTGAGGTATGCCTTTTCCATTTTGCAATAGTTGAACATTACTTTTTTTTTTTGGTCAATCTTTTTTTAATTGGAAATGATCTCAATCACGTGATGCCCCCCTGCTTTTTTGTGGAAATCTTTCTCCCTTACCACCACTGCAACGGCAGTCATCTGCAAGAAAGGTTTTTGTTGGAGGAGCTTGAAGGAGGATATTTTTAATCGACCTATTTTTAGTCGACTTACCCAACTTGGTTCACTTTTTTCCTTGCCCTATACTTGTTTTTGTTTGAAAGCAATATGGCTGCTGCACATGAACAGTTTCAGAGTCAATTGGTAGTGTAGTGTATGTTCCAGTTTTGGTACTGCACAACCTCTAAAACAAATACCTGTGAACAACATGATGTCGCAACAGTGCTAAGTCTCTACCTTGCGTAAATAGCTGGGTTTCACTATACATGTTAATTCAGTGAGTAGGCAGCTATAAGAGTCCCAAAAACAATCAAACGCCACTCTACTATAGTTTGAAACGCCAATATGACATGCCGCTTGATTTCATCAGAAACTACAGTAAATGTATTATTGTAGGTGCATCTTACCACTGGGATTGAATTGCATGCATGATATGGGTTTGTCATGAGCAGGAAAATGAGCCACCAATCCCTCTCCTTCAGAGTCCTCACTCACCAAGACCTGCCACAAGCAGACACAAACAGTACAGTATTTGAAAAAAGAAAGCACAACATTCAGGCACACGCAAGTCCAATATATGTCCTACTAACTGCCATTTGCAATCTCTAAGGATTTTTTTCATGAATACAGAGGATATTTCTCTACAACTTTGTTTAGATGCTAGGTTGTTGTAATGAAAATAAATTATACCTTTAATGTGTCCTACCTCACTTTAAGATAAAAATGATGTTTTCCATTTCAGTTTTAATTTATTTATGTAATTAAATACTAGGTTAACTGCATAAAGAAATAAAACCACATATATTTACAAAAAATAGAGGTTTAATCATTGGGAAAAAATCATTGAGATAAACCTCATATACGAATGATCTGGGACAAACTGTGATGAGTAGATAATACATTGAATTAGGAAGATAGTCTTTATGAACAAAATTAAAACGCGTGAAATAGAGTAAAGTCAATGGCGTAAATCTAAGGTTTATGATTGCGACATTCAAAAGCGGATCCAGGGAATTTGGTAAATCTAGACTTTGTCTAGCGTTTTTGAGACCTTCGGTTTTAGTTTAAAAAAAAAAACTCGAGGCACATACAGCATATAGGACAAACCATAGACATTCACCACCGGTTTGCAAGAACCCTGACTATGTGTAGACTTTGCCTTACACATTCCAAATAATAAAGATTCCAGGCAGTATTGGTAAAAACAGGGATTGAACCAGGCCTTTCTTAATCACCACAAGCAAATGAAAAATGGACTCACCTGTCCTTCACCAACACTAGCAGTGTCAATGACTGTGACCACACCGGCGTTATGGAGGCTACGGCGAGTCAAATTGTGAGGGGAACCTTCTTCATCTGAAGCATTTGCTGGCAGAGAACCAGTCAGCTGGGTCACAACCTTTCCAACCATGGTGAGACCTGTCTTAAGAGTCTTAAGGAGGACACAAACAACAGTGATACATTTACATTGAATCATAAATTTAGTTTCTATGTTTAATAACGTTTTCAGTTGGAAAAAAAAAATAGTTCTCTTTGAACTCACACTTTTTTTCTGAAATTCACAGCTCCTGCATTGGAAGTCTTTGGAAGCAGAGAGATGTGCAGGGTTTGTGACTAAGTGTGTGCGCACATTATATGTTCATATATTCACTTAGTGTGTAAAGTGTGTGCCTGTGTTCCTTTGGGTCTGTTTCAGGCCCAGGCAGGGTGTCTGGCTCAAACACACCTCTGTGGCCCGATTAAAGGATAGTGCTACTTAAACGGGATCTATCTTTCATAGTACACTGTTTGCCTAATGGAGTCCAACGCGTGAGACTGTGTGTATGCAAGCACCAAAAGAGGCTCTGGAGAGACTAATCAGGCATTTAGGCGGCCCCGTCAATACAACATGGCGCCGAGCATTTTTTCTTTAGGTCTGTGGATCATCTCTTGTCTCTCATCATCAATACACCAGACACACTAAGTATCTTTTTGTCTTTCTGCGTGTGTATACTACACTTACATTTGCATGTGTCTGTGTGTGCGTGTAAAGAAGGACCATCAATTATTAACTGAGCCATTCTGTCCATGATTGATCAGCACTAATGTGTTTTCTAATCACTGCAGCTGTGGACTTTTAAGACGTTATCCAACAAAGCCATTGATCAACCCGGTTGAGGCAAACCTTGTCAACTAGCTGAAAAAAAATCACGTGAATATTGTGTAAGTTGCAAACTCATGCCAATATCTAAAAATATCACCACCCTACGGGAAATATTTAATGTACTGCGTATAAAAATGATTAATAACTAACAGGTTATGGGGTTATCTATTCTATCATTGTTTTTGCAAAAGCTCTTTAATAAGGACATTATAATTTAATATCCCCACCCCCCTTCTATTTTGTACAGTCAGTGTGTCGCTCCACAACCTGGGGACTCCTTGCCCTCTTCATTATATAGTATGGTAATGCATTGCATGACTATGTCTCATCTCAACTATATTTATAGAGCACTTTAAAACAACCACAGCTATGTACAAAGTGATGTACATGGAGCAAAAATTAGTCATAGTACAACAAAGACAGTTCAAACAAATTAATGACATGAAAACTGTTTACCGCCACAAAACGCTAGGATAATACAGTCTCATGCTGAGTCAAAAACCAAAGAAAACATGTGTTTCAAGATGACTTTAAAAAATGGGTGGGCGGACGGTGAGTTTGATGAGCCTGAATTTTGTGTCATTTGCAACTTAGTGAAATTTACAAAAAAAACAAAAAACAAACTTTTGCGTGATTAGGGTGAGTGGAATTACTCCATGAAATGACTTGTTCCTTCTCAAGCCATTTTTTTGTTTGTTTGTTATTCATATGAGTACCAGGACATAGTATTTGGTACGCACACTTTCTTTCATTAAAAACAGTCTTCCTCAACGTCTTCTCAGTGACGCTCCCACATTTGCAGTGCACCATCTGTGTGCACACAACCAGCCTGTGTCCTCGAAAATTTTCATAAGATTTGTTCGAAACCCAGATTAATTAGTCAAAGGAAGTCAGAGGTAAATTCTACATCAACTGTAAAGTGACAATGTCAACGATCTCCTTCACTCCTTCGCGAGAATGATACGCAGCCCAGCCAGTCCAAGCCACTTCAGTAAACCAACAAATATCCTCAAAATAGGAAGAAATGTGACTAGCATGCTTAACTTCATGAAAGGCAATGAGAAAAGTATTACATAGCACTTACGTTGCCACTGAGCAAGACGCTATTGCTTCTCAATTAGCTTGCTTGTTAGCCATAAGTTGCATTGCATTCACATTCTATTTTCATACTTGTCAAATAAAGGATGACTGAAAATTTTCTGATAAGGACAGATTAAATGATGATTTGCCTCAATCCTGATGTCACGATGACAATTGAATGCAAATGGTCGGTGACAAGGTAAAATTATTATTTCTTTTATTTCAATGGACTATTAAAATGAGCTAAACTAAAATGAGGATAAAATAACAATCCCATGTAGCACATTTACAGGAAACCCATCTAAATGCAAACATGCATTTAAAGCTTAAAAAAATGATCCGACCAACTAATATTTTCCTCGCCATAGAAGAGGAGTTGCTTGCCTCGTTTTGAGCAAGCTACAGTTTAAAATATACATGAGCTGGGACATAGAGAGGGAAGACATATTTTAGTAGGAGGGAATCTCTGGTGGATCCAGGGGCTGGAGAGGGGTGGCAGCTGCCACCAATTGCCTTGCCACCCTGACGTTCCACAATGAGGCTGTCAATAATAAATGACTATAATGAAAATTTAATTGTTTGCGATATTGTGAGGTTATTGTACAAACATTTTAATAACCGCTTTAAAATTTGCCTAGACACAGATCCCCCCCTTTTAAAGAATAAAATGGAGACTTCCTGCCATACGACCACGAGTTGGGTAGGCGTACATGTAGTGTCATTACACCTTGCTTTCCATTTTCTCCACTGCTGAGGAACAGTCAAGTCAATTGCATTTTAACTGTCGCCTACCATCCCAGTCCCACAACGAACAGTCAAGTACGCCATAAATAATTTATAATATGTGGTTGCTCTATGTTACAAATGTTCAAATGGTTTATCAAGTTTGTCAACTTATGCAAAATAGCTTACAGTGGCGGCATCTTTAACTTTATCTTAGATCAAGGCTGTGTTTGCTTACAGACTTGTGGTACTTAAACGAGATTGTAAAAACACTATGTCATATGTTACTTGTCAAATGCAGGAAAAAAAAACATTAAATATGGACATTTATTAAAAAAAACAGTGCATTGCCCCAGCACCATGGAGCTTGCCAGACAGAGAAGTACTATGTCATTTCTCTCAGCTTTATTGTCACTGGAAAGATTGTGAGATGTAAAACTTTAAACACATTTCTCTTGACACTGACTTAAGCAATTTCCATCACATTTCTTTTGAAATCCTTTTTATAATGGAATAACAGGGTGCTACAACCCTTTAATTGGAGGGTCATCAAGAGTTCCCTCACATTGGGAAAGTTAAGTGCAGGTTAGGTATATGTATGAGCAAATATGTTTATATACACTATATGTACAGTGTATGTTTGTAATGATATGTGTGCATTTGTTTCTGAAACATGTATTTCAAAGAGATTTGTATGCGTTTATCTCCACATTTTCCTCTTAAATCACAAGTAATTATTTGGACATACTGAGTATAGAATAACTTTTTGTGTTTTCAAAGAGTGTCCAATAAAATGTGAAGTAAACAAAAAGAGGGATGGAAATAGTCCTGTGCATGGAAAAGGTAAGAAGGGCATTTTTTTTGCATACCTTAGCAGCATTGATGACTGTCGCTGTATAAGATTGTGCATTATCATCACAAGCTCCTCCTCGAGACTGGTGACATCTAATTAACTGCAAAACCAAAGAAATCAAAATAAACAGTGGCTTAAAGGGTCACATGTTGGGCTGAACATTGGCGCATGTAATAGCTCTATACAAATAAATGATGTTCGCACGCAAAACAAAAATATTTGATATTTATTTAATTTTGGTAATTAAAAAAAATCTAATACAACACACCCCGTACATGGGTTTTTGTTTTACCCAGATAAAAACATTTTAAATCGATTCAGACTCACAGTACATGAGAATCACGGTTCTTATATGAATCAATTTTTTGGCACACCCCAATGAAAAGATGATCACGATTATCATTGTAAAGTTTCCCTCCCCAATGATAAGCAGCGCACATTTTTATAGGTAGTCCAATGTTAATGTTAATGTTAAGTCGAGGAAAAATAATCAAAACCAAAGTTTTATACCATTAAAATGCAAAATCCAAATTTATTTTCTTTATGTAGTCAAATGCATTTAAAATATAATATTTATTTCAGTTGTTGAGATGTTAAACTCCTTCAGGTTTTAAAATGTTCAACTCTCAGATGTTATCCTTACCAGGGAATGGAATTAATTCTCCACTATTCATTTAACACTTTCTGAAAGTTACCGGTCAATATCCTTTTCGTAAGATACTGGTTGCTATGGACCTTTCAAAGATGAATGTGCCAAAACTTTAAACGTGTTTTTCTCAAAACTCGAGATTTCAACTTAGAAACATTAAACATGCTGTGACTTCATCCATTTTAAGCTACCACCATGTGTTATGTATCATTCTAAAGGGAATTTTTGTCACATTAGAATATATCAATATCTCAAATTTTAAATTTTACTGACATAAGCTTGGTTTTGTCAAAACAAATCACATGTATTTATAATCTCACAAAACCTGACACTGGAACAGAAGTGACTTTCTAGATCCACTGAGATAAAGTGCACTGATAGTGTGTTAATTCTTTCCAAATCTATCTCAAATGTGTCCGACATACATCAATGTCCTCTTCGTCATTTAAATTCAATTTCATGGAGTCCCTGTGTATTGCTGTTAAAAAATATATTTTGCCAAAACATACATGGGGTGTCTGATTTGACATTTAATTTTGGTAATTAAAAAAATCTAATACAACACACTCTGTACATGTGTTTTTGTGTCAATATGTTATACTTAGTAGTTGGTGTTACTGCAGTATCATTTGTGGCCATGTGTGCGATGGTCACATTACCTTGTTTTCAGCATAAGCTAGCCAGCGACTTCCAAGGGCTATTGGATTGAGATATGGCCCAGGGCAAGGATAGCAACCTGAAAGAGCCACAGTCAATTTGATTCGTATTATTTACAGGTTGAAGATTACAAAATTACACAGTAAAGTTCCTTACTTGTAACAAAAAACTTCTTGGTTAAGGTGCAGCTGTCAAATGCAGCAATCTTCTCTTGTAGGCTTACGACAAGAATACTGTAAAAGAGCATTTATTAAGAAAGTGTATTGTAAGTTCAAAACATTAAATGAAAATTCAACTGATGCGACATACTGCTCATTACAGTGAAGATCATAAATTTGTGTCTTGAATTGAATTGATTTGACGAGTTCTCCAGTTCTGAGTGAATACAGGTCAGCACAACAGTAAGGGGGGCTTGTTCTGAAAATACAGGAGATAAGCAGTTGGTTTGACTATGAATAGCAAACAGTTACTAAGGGTTTTACACAGTTTATTGTTTTTGTTATTGTTACCGATACCGGTACCTTGCAAGCACGTTTGGACTGGCAATTGGGAAATGTACAAATCTACAAAATCATTTTTTAAACATATTTTAAAAAAGCACATATGTGAACATTGTGATATTAAAACCTTAAATGTGGAAGAAGAAGAAAAACAACCTTGTAACTGTATATAAATTCCGATGTATTTATCTGACAAGGCTAAAGCAGCCAAAAATAGCAGCTGGAGCTTGGACCCTATTAAATTTGACAAAAAATACTATATACCTCACAGTGCTCACTGCTCAGGAATTAAATAAGTCCATCAGTACAAAGTGGACATATCATTAAAATATTTTGAATCAAACACTGTTAAAAGTGCGATCAGAAACTAAAAGGCACAGTATCAAGAAAAATGACAAAACTGATTTCAATATAAATGTACTTTTAGGCATCACTGTTATTTTTATTATCATTATATTTCCAGTAATATAATATACCCAAATCAAAGCTCTTCCCTGAAAAGGGGCCAGCTCTATTGATTTGTGGAGCCAATAAAAACCTGCCAATGAAGACTCAAAATGGCACAGGATTCAGTTGTTTTTGAGTGTGCAACATGTTAACAAATGACTCACTTCTAATGGAGTCAATGATGGGGTCACATGTAATAAGATCCTCCAATCTTATAGACACAGTGGCACAGGTTGAAAGCATAGCTAAATCACAATTACTAGTGTGGACCCTGACAGAATGTCAGTTGCTGCACATGTTGAAGTGATAATGATTGCCATAAACCAGCTCAATATTAGTCCTCATAAGATGGCCCTATTAGATCAATGTGTCAATTACAATTACTCAAACTGTCCCATTAGTATAAAAAAGAACCAAAAAGTGCAATTCGAACATTATACGGTATGTCTCATCAACAGCCATATGACAGTTTAATAATTAGATGTATACCTCACAGAAAAGAAAATAAATTAAGACTCTGATGAAAAATCTATGAGTGGAAGAGATGATGTCAACAAGAGTGAATTTACACTTGTTCCATCTCACTACCACAGGAAAAAAACATCCAAAAAATAAAATAAAATGAAATAAAATAAAATAAAATAAAATAAAATAAAATAAAATAAACAACCACACATGCTCCATCAAAATATCTAGCTAGATCGGTACACAATTTCATTTCACATTTAAAGCTTGAAGTGTATTCCAAATAGATTTCTGTGGAATGCATGTCTCAGGAAAACTCTACAATCTGTTACTTGGAAGCTCCTTCAGAATTCAATTGGTCACACATGTGGTAGAGTTTTTTTTTTTTTTTTTTTTTACTTGCTGGATAATTATGTTTGTCTGCTACCCTGAACTTTTTAATCATGTACTGTCAAAATCCTGAGATTAAAGGTCAAGTTGACCGTTATCGTGTGGGAGTGGGCATATAAGATTTTTTTAACACGGGTCATGGAACATCATATTTAGACACGCACATTATTTTAAAGCCATCATAGACTGACAAACAAAAGCTAAGGTTATGGACATAATTATTAATTACTTATTAATAATTAATGAGGTAGCACGTCACAAATGAGAATACAATTGAAAACAAGTCTTCCACATCCTCACGTTTTTTTATTTTATATTTTTATAATATATATATATATATATATATATATATATATATATATATATATATATATATATATATATATATATATATATAAATATATATATATATAAATATATATATATATATATATATATATATATATATATATATATATATATATATATATATATATATATATGTGTGTGTGTGTGTGTGTGTGTGTGTGTGTGTGTGTGTGTATATGGAAAGCTGTGGAATCGAGTGGATCCTTACTTGATTCCGATTTAAAACAAAGTAAGCATCTTTGTTTAAATTTAACACATAACTTTTCACTGACTGAAGAAATAAATTCACAAAAGTACAAGACTCCGGCACCCACTTTTTTTCCCTTTTGCTTGTGTGGTTTTCCTTTAATTTGCAAATGTTGTAATCCAACCCATCTCGCTTCACCAACTTCTATACCAGTGCTGCTCTCATGGCCAGGACTTCAATCTGTTTTCGATTTAAATGTCAAGACTGCATCCCTTTTCGTGGTTAACAAAAGCTGTGATTTCAAAATGATTATATGCTAAAAATTGCTTGAGGACCTTCGTAAGTTTACGACCATGCTCGATGGAAAAAACAGATCACACCCGGAAGCCTTTTCATTTTTTGTCTCTGACCATGGTGTTATTCGGCAAGCACATCAAAAAGGGAGGAGCCAAATGACTGTCTTTCAGCCAGAGGTCAGGGTTTTTACTTTTCAACACAGAAAATGTTTTCAGCATTAGTACTGACAAACCATCAAAACACAGCTTGTTCCCGTGTTAGGAAGGAAATAGGAAAAAATAACATACACTGTAAGTCTTCTGAAGGGAGTCTTGATCAAAGGCCAGCAACGAGGCTGTATTTTATCTCCGGAGGGTGGAATAGGGGTGTGGAGGCAGGGTATTTGGTTTTATCTTCTCTTCTTTCACTCAACCTGACTATGAACAATCCCTGTTCCAACATTGACAAAGCCTGGCACCAAGTAATCTTTTGGCCTCATGTGGACTTGTTTCCTTCACCAGAAATTTGAGTTCGCAACAAAAGTGAAAAACAAGTACTCAGACTGATCTGAGGTTGAAACAATTTTAACTGTGTCTCTGGCATCAGGCAGAGTCCCCGTTTGTCCTAAATAACCACTTTTCAGAAGACACAGACAGTGGAAATCTTGTTCAACCATCACAATGAAATGAGGCTGTATTCAATGATGCCATTAGTTTTTTAAACTTCAAGAAGAGTGTGTTGCAAGCATGACCATTGGACCAACGTTTCATACAATCTCTCGCCATATTATCATTTATGTTGTAAGACTATAATGCTAGTGTTGAGCCAGAATAACATTGAACTCCAAGATAACATTGAACTCCAAGATAGTCACTTATGAAGAGATGGATGGATGGATGGATGGATGGATGGATGGATGGATGGATGGATGGATGGATGGATGGATAGATAGATAGATAGAGAGAGAGAGAGAGAGAGAGAGAGAGAGAGGGGGATGGATGGATGGATGGATGGATGGATGGATGGATGGATGGATAGATAGATAGATAGATAGATAGATAGATAGATAGATAGATAGATAGATAGATAGATAGATAGATAGATAGACAGATAGATAGACAGATAGATAGATAGATAGATAGATAGATAGATAGATAGATAGATAGATAGATAGATAGATAGATAGATAGATAGATAGATAGATAGATAGATAGATAGATAGATAGATAGATAGATAGATAGATAGATAGATAGATAGATAGATAGATAGATAGATAGATAGACACATTGCCTGTCCTCAAGCTCATTTGGGTCTTCTCCGGGCATTCCGGTCGACCCCCCCCCCGCCCCCTGTGTGTATTAGACACTATAAACTGCCCTTTAGTGTGATAACATAGGATGCAAAAGATAATACACAGTTTACTCACCCTGATGACCCTGAGCTCTTGCACACGCCAAGCAGAGGTCTCTTGTCAGAAAAGGTGTCAACCCTCAGTGGACCTGAAAAAGAAGATGAATTGAAATTTGTTTGCCGCAGAAGTTGATTTGCATCAAAAGTATATGTCAAGAGACTCAAGAAAATCAGATGCAAGCCAATGCACAATGGATGATGTCACAATATGAGACGTCGTGTCATTGCTGCACTATACTGTTTCACATTTGATTGTTTTACATTTATAATAATTAGTACACACTATTAAGTATTTCTACTGTATGTATTGCATCATTTGCCAAATAGTTTTTTTCTAAGGATTATTTGGTGATTCTAAGGCCATTAATAGCTAGTCGCAGAGCTATTACATATTATTATTCTTTCTCTTTTTTATACAAAATTATATTATTCACAATGATTAAGAGTGAAATGTGTCAATCCTTAGGAAAGTTAGAATAAAGATACTTACTAATGTGTGGAGCTGGTAAAATGTGAGCAGTTTTGACTGGGCCATGACGCACTGAGAACAGCTCCTGCGCCTCACCTGCCATCTGAAAAATACATTTATACTAAACAAATATGTAGCTTTATATATTGCAATGCATACAACATCCCATAAGTACATATGAAGTGATGTCCAGTACACCCCGCACCACACCTTTTTCTTTAGCTTTTTGTCATGTTAAAGTTCAAATATCTTACCAACAAAAACGACCCCAAATTGAGTGGAATTAGCCAAGCCACTCAAATTGAAATGTATACACTTCCTTCCTACTTTGGTGACTCACTCCCGCCTCCTGGGATCGTGTTTGGTTGCAATGGTGGGATCCCCCCCTATTCAGCCCATTGCAAATTAACATTTATGTTACCAATCTCAGTGAGAACCCAAAAAAGCATATCAAGGAAGATTTCCCCCCCTCCCATCCCAATTTGAATCTGAGTGGTGCTTTGTTATTGGATTTATTGGACACATGTTCAATTACAAAGGTATCCATACATGCAATTTGCATAAAGACACTCATAGTTTGATGGTTAATGTGGTCATGTCATTAGACGAGCAGCCACATGTCTTGGACACTCAGGGAAAGAGAGTGGGCTTCCTGTCAACCCATTGGCACCTGGTAGTGTATATGCTCAGATGGTGGTAGGATGCCAATGCAGACCCAAACGTACTGTGTGGAACGGCCGGGGATGTCTGGCATGGTCAGAAAGAGCATCAACACCATGCTCTGATTTAACCACAGTGGGACGAAAACAAAAGCTTGTCTGGAGTTTGAATAATTCAAAATGATCTTAATAGAAACAAAATTAAATAAAACAGAATACATTTAGTGGCCACCAAAGAGGTTGACTAGCCATTACAATTGGTCTTTATTCGTGTGCAATTCTGGGATATTAACTCAATGGTCAGCATGGCTCTTTCTTGTGTCTGATAATATAATCGCGCATTGTTATAAGTGCTTAAAGCTCCACTTTGGTCATTTTTAATGCACTAAATTACGGAAAAAGCGGCATTATCACTTTATCACAGCTTTAATCTGTTTAAGTTTATAAACCTATTTGAGAGAATGATCACTCTTTTAAAGTCTGGCGGTGGTGGATTAACACTGGACAAGCAGGTTATATGAGCACTAATAGGAGGAAAAATAGAATGTTTTCAGCAGGGTATGATTCCTTTGATGCAAATGGACATGTGAAAAAGAATGATGGAATTTTCAGGATTAAAATGAGAAATGAGAAGGCCTGGGGTTAATACTCTAGGTTATTGTGCACTTTCCAGCTGCTCATATGTGCGAGACATGACTGTCAGTCACTGCCACCAACTTCAACACATTACATTAGAGCTTGGCGTATGTAATATTCTAAATTGATTTTCAGTGTTGCTTTCTTACAGCCATTTGTTGAATTCATCTCATTTGCTGGTTGGATATTGTTTTGCGTCATCTGTTTTAGCCCATTGACATAATGCTACAAATTGTGATGAGAGAAGGTTTTAAAATGCTAATTGTGTTGACATTTTTAATTAACAAATACAGTTTCTCTTTGTTTTGTGTTAGTTTTTGGCTGTTGTGTTCAGAAAATAAAAACACACACATATATATATATATATATATATATATATATATATATATATATATATATATATATATATATATATATATATATATATATATATATATATATATATATATATATATATATATATATATATCAAAATTTAGACTTTTAAAAGCGGTAAGAAACAGTAATTTAGCAATGATGGCTGACTGGCAGACTGACCTATACCCTCCCCACTCAAATTTGCTGGCCATACCACCGGCCAGTTTAGTAGCATTAATTATGTATGTGATTTTAAATACACAGAACGCCAGGCAAGCTGCGCTTTGATCTTCCCAAGCAACCCACATCTTCCTCGGCCACTATTGCACACTCTCACAACAACATATTTTTGTCAGTATGTGTGCATGACTGCTGCTCAAAGATGAATACTACCAGTATGTAAATAATAAGTCAAAAAGACATAACCTTCACCTCTTATGCATTATGCGTGTCACTTTCAATACGCCAAAGAAAAGGGTTATTATTATGTATTATTATTGTTGTTATTCAGCTGTCACCTGAACCTTTGTCAGAGCAGTCACACTTCCTCATGCATCTTGTCTAAATAGAGTTGAGTGGGTCGGGCAAACATATACAGTATTCATTGCAGAATAAAACATAACTCTTGTGAAACTCCAAATGTTAACTGTACTGTTATTAGCCTGTGCACATTTAATCATTAGTAAGATTAAATATAACACATTAAACCAAATGATATCATTAGGCATTTCAGTAAGTCATTCTGATAGTTTACTTATGATGATTGACGCACTGGCAAACTTAACTAACGGGCCCACCTCTGCATATATTAACACCTACATGGGCAATTTTATATCAACACCTATACGGCCAATAGTGTGCCTCTCATTGAGTTGTGGCTGTTGACAGTTCTCTAGTGGCTGTTGACAGTTCTCTAGTGTGAAACAAGCGTAATCTACTATCACCTTTGACAGCAGCTATACAACAAGTCCGAATCCTCATCTCTGAGTGCACAAAAGTGTGAACAAGTGAATGTCTGTCCTCCGCTGGCCCATTAAATAAGGTGTTAGCTCAGCAACTGCCATAAATACTTCACAAACCACTTAGAGCTAGAGACCAGAGCACCTTTGGAGCAGGCTAAAAACAGGCAATTTTTATCTTAACTAAAATTGTAAGAATCTTGACCCAGATCATGTTTTCACTTGGGTGAGTAAAGAGTAGCCAGCAGAGAAGTAGTCCTTTGCTTTACCAGCAGAATCAATGAAAATATCCTGTCAAAAAATTTACACTATCATATTACTGGAGAACACTTTTGGTTATAACATCCAGTCCTACTTGAACATTTAAAATAGTAATTTTTCAAGAGACATTCTAAATGACATATTGGTTCAACTATTAACTTGGTATCATCAAAGAGCGCAGGCCATTTTCAACACTTCGGATTGGTCAATAATTTGAGGAAAAATAACACCCGCACATGTAGACTAACAGTATAGATTTTTGAAAATATATGACATTTACTAAATTGTGACTTATGACCTTTCGGCCGAGAAACGCTTACTGGTCATCCGGCAGAGCTCCAGTGCCATTTCCACAAGGGGTTGCTTCCATTTTAGACACTTAAGATGCTTTCATGTGTGTAGCAAGATATTGAAAAACTTGTACCGATCCGTGGTTTCAAGTACCAGCTGCTTTTCTGTTGTCTGCTTGGAGTCAGAGCATCATTAATGCCATGCCAGGAAGACCAAATGGCTTAATAAACTTATTAAGAGGGATAGTGACAGCAAAAGAGTGAAAATGGAGACGTTTGGATAAGTTAGAGATCACAATTCACACCGCAAACGTCTCTCCATCATGGACAATAATTCGTTCAGGTTTACTACAGGAAAAATCTTTTAGACCATTCACTATTAAATCAGATAAGAGCATTACACTAAATTGCTACACTTTGTTGAAATGGCAAATGCGATGGTAGGTTATGTGACAATTTTTAATACATTTACGTTTTATTTCAATTTTTGATACGTTTACATTTTACTTCTATAATGTCTTTCATTCTTCTCAAAATTCAACATGCAATGAAACTATTATGCAAACATATCGCTGGTGTCAGGCCAGAAACTTAAAACTCAAACGTTAATTCTTTTAAAAAAAAAAAAAAAAAAAAAAAAATATATATATATATATATATATATATATATATATATATATATATATATATATATATATATATATATATATATATATATATATATATATATATATATATAAAACAATACTTGTGGGTGTTATTTTTTTGTTTGTTTATGTATTTATTTCTTTATTTTACAAAGTACTGACCAATTAAAAATGTCAAAAATGGAATGCAGTTTTTGGCATCTCCTAAAAAGTGAGTAATGACCCAAAAATATGCAACAGATATTTGATACACTACTGTATGTATTAGCTGTATTATGATTCTTTAATATTTCATTGCATATAACTGTCAACATGTTGTGTTACTGTTCCTGGAACATAATTAGATTACATTGATTAATCATCATAAACCAACACACAAACTCTTAATCTTTTGTTGCTGTTTTTTTCTTGTTAAAATCAGATTTCTATTTACAGTATTTTAATCCCTCCTCAAACCCGCTCTTTTTTTATCCACAGTCCCATGTCTGTCATGTAGCTGTTCGATTGCTTGATAAGGGGCTTACATTGCCATCTACTGGGTAAACATCGCCATTGCAGAATTATATTGGACTTTTGGAATTATATTGGAACAATGAAATAAAATTGGGATGTACTAAATTTGTTTTTACAAAAGTTTCGGATATATTAAATACCAGGACAGTCAACTGTCTCTCGCTGTGTGTAAAGATGTGTGTTTTTGGTCTTCCACATCCAGGAGGACAAAACCTATCAATTGAGTTTGACTTTTGAACCGCCTTTCTAGAAGACAAAATGTTTATGTAAAATCAAGAAATCAACTGTCAAATTTGTGCAGGCAAAAAATAAAATAAAATAAACATGCATGCAATGTTGAATTTGAATTTAATAATTCATGTTCTATGCTTTCCATTTTTCAGTTTCCCAATCCAACCAACATACAGATTGCTACTTACGGATACGCTCCAAATCTGCATACCATCAGCATAACCAATCATGAGACAGAGAGGAGGATCAGTAGTGCCACTGTGCATCTCCATAAATTCTATGTTGCGGGCAGAGTCTGCATAAACAGAATGGTTAAAGTTTAAGTACAGAACTAATTACGTTTTACAGTCAACAAACTACAACGCAAATCAGGTAAGCACAGCAGAACATGTTCCACAATATAAAATGATGGTGTTACAGGAAAAATGTTGTTAATTATTATCACGTGAACTCAACTGGATTCTAAACAATGACAAAAGCAGAAATTGGTTCACACGCTGAAATTGTTTACTTACCATTGATGTCAGTCTTCTCAAATCGAACCCAAATGATTTTCTCCTTTTCATCAGGTTGCAGACCTCCAGAGTAAGCCTACAGTAGAAAAAAAAAATGTTTGACAGAACACAATGTGACATGTATGTGAATAACTTAGATTAAATCATTTTTGAAAAAAAAAAAAAAAAAAAAAATATATATATATATATATATATATATATATATATATATATATATATATATATATATATATATATATATATATATATATATTGATAGATTCAGGAAAAATGCATCTTCCTATGTTTTGCATATCTCAATTTAGAGGTCGCATATTCCAATAAATTCAGATTGAGAGAAGCCAGGGGAGTATTTACCTGAGGGACGACATCTTGCAAAAAGGTCACCACACTTTCCATGTAAGACTGCTCCCTGTGCCAATGAAACATCATTGTCATTGAAAGCAACAGACGGTTGAAGGTTTCAAAATACTGTACCTATTAAAGGAAACAACAGACTTGATAAAAGTTGTAGTTGATAATAGTTGCCATGTTTAACTTTTTGGAATAAAAACATGGAAGTGTGGCAGAGCCTCCTTGTGCACTTCCCTACATATAAAGGGTAAAAAAAAAATGGTTTGGATGACTTTACGTTACTTTCCATATTTTATATTTCATTTTACTTGGTCCTAGCTTTAAATTGATTTACATGAGGAACATGTTTCGGTTTCGAAAAATGTACGTCAAACTGAGTGCTGTGACATCCATGTCTGATTTCATAAACTTTGGAACTGCTTTGTTAATGGTATCTTGAGAGGTATTTTATTCAGAAACTCCAGCTGATACACTAGATCGCATCATATCATCTGTATTATTCCTGCCTAATCTGCTGGAATATTGTGTCACTGACAACAATGTGCATTTGTATAAAACTAAATAGAATAAAGTGTTCGTTTTTTCCCCCTTTTTTTTTAAATCTGTTTATGGGCTCAGGCATGGTTACACCGTCTGGTGAACTGTAATTCTGAAGTGGCATCTGGTGGGAGGAAAACATATTATGGCTACCAGTCATTGTCATGTCTGGCAATGCTACATTGGCAAATACATTAATACAGACTAAACAAGTACAAGATAGAGCATTTTAAATAAACAAAATTCCAGTGCTTGTAAAATATGTCCTTACGTTGCTGCTTGTGCTCGTACTAAAGCCCCTCCAGCACAGCGACTCAGTCTGCGAGGAGAATCTGAAGCCATTGTATGCACTATTTAAAGAAAGAGAGAAACAATCGTTAGCTTAACAGTATTTAAACCAGTAACATGACAATAAATGTAGATGTCATTGACTGTTTGTGAGGACAGATCACAGGTGCTTGCCCAATTGCCCCATTCTGCCATGGCATTAGATGGAAATGCAATTGGTGTCCTAAGGAAATGCTATGGAGAAATGTAAAATAAATAAAACACTTTTCTAACTGCGTGTAGATACAATTTAAGAAAAATGTAAACTATACAAACTTCTAATATGGATTGACCTGGGTATCGCTATTTTGCACAAAATGAACAATCAACATATATGTGTTAATTATGACACACGTTCAATTACTGGTAACGTATAAACATGACAAAGATGAACGTCCTGATAACTTCATTAACTCTTTTAATACAGAAGAGGTAGTGAAAGTTTGATTTTTGATTTCAGATCTTTCAGAACTTCTATAGTGATCCTTTTAGAAATACACCTACAATAGTGTTGATTTAGTTGCTGTTATCAATACCCTCTCGAACAACTGTAGTCATGTTTCTTCAGATCTGTCAATAATATAAAACTGTTCTACTATGTGCCTGGAAACTTGAGACCTACAAAACAAACGCGATTATTCAATGTATTATCACCATGACCAGTGGGCTTATGCAATACGCATATAAACAACAATGGGTCTTGAAGCTAAACATGTAGCCACGAGCTGCCCATCTACAGCAAAAGGGAAAGAATAAAAATAAAATAAAATAGCAAGCTTTATATTGGACTGAATTTACAAATACAAAGTTTATAACGAGTTAAGATGACACATAATGTCTAAGGTATATTGTCCAATTCATCTCAAATTCAAATCTGACTGCATTCTGGAAACACAATTCTATCTACACAAACGCATTTTGTATATTTCTGGAAAAAATCCCTTATAAGGAACCTGGAAAACAGCAACAACGGTGTATTACGCACTGTCTGTGATTATCAATTGTACTACCGTAATAGATGCGTAGATAGATGCGACAGCTTCGGAGGATGTACCTTTAGGTTGCAGAGTTCATAAAAAAAAATCCAAATAAACACAGATTGGAAATGCGGAAGCGTGTTACTCATTTCAGAGCCAATCGAATCACCCAACTACATGTTTAAACCAATGGGAGTGGACAAAAGGCGGGACAAATAAAACATTTCACCAATTAGCAACAAGTAAGGACCGAAAGCTACTGGTCAGTAAGAAACATAGACAAAAACAATAGCTACCAGAATATATACAGACGTGTTTGTTAACGTAAACGCCATATTGTATGTGGCAAACAAATATTCCATTTTGGAGATGTGCTAAATGACAACGTAGTAGAAGGCATTTGGAACGAACATTAATCTTACATTTTTATTTGATTAGACGCTTTGGACAATTATCTTGTCCTGTTGTAGGGTTTCGTGTGTCCAAATGACCACAAGGGCGAAGTTGCCCACTGCTTTGGTGGGGTAACCTTTTGCAAACAGGTCGTGAAAGACCAAGCCAGGGCCTTTGTTGGCAAGAAAAATATCTGAACTGTACCTCACTTGGATATGGTCCGACATGGGTTGTGCACTTGCAATATTTATTTGAGTATGAAGAGAACAATGTACTACCGAGCCGCCCCCCAATAATTGAATGGTATTGCGGTAGTGTACATATTGTAAAGTACCGCAATGCCATTCAATTATTTTCAGGCGGACTATATGTTTTTTCATGCCCATTCACAGCAAGACAGTCGCAGCAAGGGTCGCAGGCTTGCTGGTGCCTATCCCAGCTGGCTTCGTGCACGTACTGTAGAAAATCGCAGTATTTTGCTGGATCACTGCCGCCAGTTAAGTATTGCAGATGTGTATTTACAGAATTAAGTTTTACTGATGTAACTAATTTACTATTTACTAATCCTTCTGCGGAAAGCATGGAATTCAGACGTCATTTCAAATGGATGCTTTTGTCCACATGATGGCAGTGTAACACCAGCTCTGAAAATGCTACGTTGACACCCCCTCCCCCCTCTCCCTGCCCCCTTATAGTTTCCTGCTGCCCCTCATTACACAAATGTTACAGCAGGCAATTTGAATGAAGGGAAACAAAATCCTTCGTTTAAAATAAACAGCCTTTCACAGTTAATTTAATGGACTGCTTTTAAAGCGAATTTAAGTAATTCCGCCATGACTGCAAACAAGAATGGCATTACCAGGAAAATCAGCTACCTCAGAGGGAGAGTGAAATATTTTATCTGCTTCCATCACGGACAACCCTTTGGGCTAAACAGTGTTCAAAAACAAACAAAAAAATAGGATGAAAACACTTTTGTCAGTCTGGCCGCATGTAGTTATCAAAGAATATTTCTCATTTTTGATACATTTAGCATTTTGTGTTCTTCTAAACAGAGGTCCATTCCTTTATGTACTTATCCCTCACTTTGAAACGCTCAGCTCTTATTAGATTGAGTGAACGTGTGTCCTGCCTGTTTCATTCATTGTCTGCTTGTGAAACAGAGACAGTGTCTGTCAGAGGTGTTGCTGTCGTGCTACCTCCAGCTGGGTGTGGACTGCCCTCCCACAGGCTAGTGGAGGTTACCTCATGCTGACCTGTTTAATTGTCTACCTACCTTCCTCAGTCAAGACGGGCCAATGTGTGTGCTCACATTGTTCTTACAATCTACACTTTTAAGCAAAACTCTTCAAAATTAAATGATTTGTCTTATCTTCAATATATATGTATCATTTTCAGCTGATAGGAATCAGATATTTTTTCATGTGCTACAAATTCACAAATAGACATTTTCTTAACCGATTGTTCTCATGCAGGTTTGCTGATATCCATCCCGGATGTCTTTGGGTACACATTAAAAAGGTTGCCAGCCAATCTCGGTGCATACAGGTGCAATTTGAAGTGTCCAATATAGATGTAGGCTGGAGTTGCAATAGAACTCAACCCACAACTTTCAAGTGTAGCTTTTGCTTTTTTTTTCTTTCAGGCCAACCTGTGGAGAGAACAGTTTAACAATAATTTGGGCAGGCACTGAAGACTGATGACCGACAGACCAGCAAAAAAATTTAAAAAGTCCAATTCTGGCAATAAAAAAAAAAGAAACAAAAAACTCTACAGGCAGCATATATTTTAATCGGCCCAGACTTTTCACACCTTCTGATATCCCGCGAAAAATGTAGATCTATGATTCATCGTAATAAGTCATTGTTTGTGTATTTTCATGAAATCCCTTGTCATTTAATGTACCTGAAAAAAGTTCTCACTGGAAAGCAACACTTTGCAAAAATGATCTGTCAGCCACATTATGTTTGCTCTGCTAATTCTGACAATAGCCTCATCTGTTTTCTAACTACAATTGTGTTCAATGTGACTGAAAAATCGGAAACAAAAAAAAAAAAACGCTGCAAAAAAAAAAAATGTGCCAAGATTAAGTGAAGGCTTTTCATTTCACGCTGGGCATGATTTCCCAAGCACATCTGTAAAGTGAGAGAGAGGAATGTCATTGTGCTACTGGATGTGGATCATGGATGCTCAGCCACCCCTGGGCAACACGGGCAATCCGGATGAACTGCAGGTTGGGGGAAGTAGTTGAGGAAGCCTGACATACAGTATTTCTTTTGAGGGAATCTGTTGCCGTGTGCCTGGATGTGTGGAAACCCTGGATGTGTGGGGGCTATCAGAGAAAGGTGTGTGACTTAGGGGTGGTACTATTTTCTGTAGTGGTTGAGATGTGTGTACGTCTGAGCATGTGTGTGTGCGTGCATGTGTGTCTTTAGCAGCCCCCAGGCTGGCCCCATAGTAATTACACACTCCAGTGGCTGGACTGGGAGGAAAATTGAAGACCTGCATAGGAGGCCCCAGCTGCCTCACTCTCCTTCTCCATCAGCCTGTTTCTGATTGAGCTTCAGCACACATTCAGTTGATATTCCCTGCACCCCTCCCCTACCGCACATGCACACACATTTTATTACAACTGTGCCTGCACATATTACTGTATTGCCTCTGTTTTTCTCTGTCTTGCATAGACCTCATCAAACACACACATCAGTTCTCAAAAGGAATGATCATAATTGCACATGCACGCAAAATTGTTGCTACTCTTCCGTCAAATTTGAGCTTACACCACCAACCACTTTATGTGGTCCATGAAAATAAAAAATCTTCTTCTCATTTTTTGCTAAGTGGATTTGTTTCATTATTTTGGCAAAGGTAATCTGTCCAAAATGTGTACATTCTTCCACTATTTTAATAATGGATCATGGTCATGCCATTTGATGACGCAGAAAAGGGATGGAAGGTAAACATTTACTATTAAAAATAAAAAGGAAACAAATAGATTTTTTTTTATTCCAGTAGCTTTACTTACACTGAAAATTCACATACTACAATATAATATTTTAATACAACTGCTCACCAAGCCAATCAGAAATGCTGTTGTTACAACGCATACACACAAGCACACACACATGTAGACACACGCATACACGTTTTGGGTGGGGAGGTGTCAGCTATCTGGTAAACCCTCACAAAAGGGGCAAAGGTATGTGCCAGGTAACAGATGGTGGTGACTTTGCAGGAGGGCGACATGGCACGAGTGCAGCAAACACAGCAAGAAAATGGCCTTGACTGGGTGAGAACAAGTAAAATCCTGATGCAGGATTTTTTTTTTTAATATCTGTTATTTATTCTTCAAAGCTGCATACACAGCAAAATTCCTTGCGTATGTTCGTGGCAAGTAGCATTTTTCTTTTCCTTTTTTTGTAACATTGAAAGTGCTAGGGAAGCAACCATGTAAAATTTGTCAAAGACTGGAGAAAAAAGTAATGGTTGGAGAGCTTCTCATTATTAATAACATTTTTTTAGCATTGGTAATTTCCATAGGATCGAGTTATTTTGCATATCCTAAATAACATACAGCTGTGGTTCCCAACTATTGGTATGGACTCGTGGCCCCACACAATGAAATGGATAAAAACTAAATAAATGCAAGTATATACGATGTCGTCGCCACACCATTACCTTCAGACGGGCAATATTAGTAGGATGGTTGAATACAGTGTTTTAAAATCCCCTTGTTGTCAAAGCTTTGTTTTTTCATTACAAGTCTTTCTCCAAAGAAGGGCATTCTACAGGCCATGCAAACCAGCAGGTTCAGTTATTTCTTTAAGCCTCAGTGCTAAACTAGCTTATTGCACAGCACCATCTCTGGTGCTCACTTGAAAACTACACCAAAATTTATGACTACAGTCGGCTATGATGTAATTTAGTGTATTATGTATTCATGTAACTGTGTCACACAGTATAGGTTGTTTTCCTATGTTCCTTTGATTTGCTTTGTTTTACTCTGATGGTCTGTCAGGTCAGCACGGCAAATGAGAATATGTTTTCAATTTCCTTCCTTATATACTGTACATGTATTTCATGTGTGTGTGCGTGTATGCCAGGGACAATCTGCAAAAGCTAAATATACTCGGCCTATTCTGAGCCTCTGCCCTACATAACCCCAAGAAGCCGACACCTCTCTTATTCTCTCTCTTTTGCTGTCACACACAGGGATTAAGTGGTTTTTAATACCCAATCAACTGTATTGATACCCCCTCACGTAGAAGCATCGCCTAAGGAACATGAACTATTGATTTTTGAGGAGTAGGTGACTGCTGTGGAGCAATGACATATGTCAGCTTTCTTTTTTCCATTATTGTGAAATTATAATGGTTAGTTCGCCTATAGAAAGTAATCAAGGAGGAGTAAGAGCTAGATAATGCTCTATGTGAAGAAAATTCCTGCTGTCAAGGACCAACCTATGCATATAAACATAGAACTGTTTTCAGCGTGGTTCAGACTTGAACAGACTTCACTTTCATCAGCAAATCCAATGAGAAGAAAGCATAAGCATCCACATTTACAGTCGTCGGTTAATCTAGGGATCGGCAACCTTTAACACTCAAAGATCCATTCTGACCTGGTGTCCATGGAAAAGACAACACTGGGAGCCACATACACTTTGTGACATGTGAAATATAGACGTTGGATTTTATATATATATATATATATATATATATATATATATATGTTTAACTTCAAAAGCTGGATTGGCTGTCTCGCTTCGCATGTTGTATCCGTCGCTCCAAACCGCTTGTCCTAATGCCCAGTTGTGCAAACTGGATTTGCTGCAATTCAAATGCGTCACTTGTCACGACGTATGTAGTTGTTCTGAACCAAGCATTATTTATTTTCACAAGCCATGCAGAGCCGCTACATAAGGATAAAAGAGCCGCATGCAGCATCGGAGCCGCCAGTTGCCAAAACAAGAGTTAACCCAACATACACATTTTATTAGAGAAATGCATATGTATAAAAAAATATTGTATGCAATTTCAGGATATAAAAAGTGACAATTAGGATAATGAGCACACGCCAGTCAATCAAGGTCAATCAGCCATCATGTTTAACACTTGTGCAGCATTTTGACTAATCTTTTGATCTTTACATCAAAGGCTTCACAAGGAACACATCGTATGAAGGCACCAGGGAGCTGAAATTCCACCCAGATGGTGACATCATGTCAATGTTCAAAATGGTATGCCCACTTAGATATCACAGTACCGTGAGTGTGCCATTATTGGCTAAAATACTGCGTGAATAGTGTGGAGGAAAATGACATAAAAATGATCAAAATACTACACAAGGGTTTAAAAAAAAAATCCGGACCGAGCAATGCTTGAAAGTCTTCCCAGCCTTTGTTGATCTTCTATTTCGCTTAGCTCTAATAGTCTGAGCTAGAGGACTTTCATCAGACGATATGGCCATTATTGGCACAGTACTTAAGGATCTGTTTCATGCCCTGTATGGCAAGGATGACCTCTACTAGATGGGGTAATGTGGGTGGTAGGTGGTTGATTAATTACCTTGCCTGAGAGGAACCACACTCTCCCAGGGGCTATAGCTGCATGTCCTCTGGACAGCTGCGTGTGCAGCACTTATCATTTATGTGTGCGTTGGATGCATGTACTGTAAGTGTTTTAATTTTGGTACATACCAAGAATTTAGGACTTTTGAAGACTTTTTATATAATTTACCTAATTGATACAGCTTACAAAAACAGGATACATTGTTTAATCAAGTAATGTTTTGCCCCAAGGACACCACACCTTCGGTCATTGGACAACTTGCTGTCCCAAGTGAATCACAGCTGACCCATAGGGGACAGTTGCATTTTCCTTAACACACATATACATTAATAATCTTAGTTGCTTTACATCAGGCAGCTCACAGAAATGCTTGCGCAAGCAATTTCTAAAATGAACTGTCTTCATATTTGGACCTAGTTTGTGGTTTTCAAGTGGGATGGGCTGTCAGAGACTGGGGGTTGCTGAGAAGGAAAACAAATGATTTTTACAATTATGTTCAAGTGGATTTTGGTTTGAGGTTAAAAGCGAAAGTAATTCATTACAAGTAAGTGCTTTTTGATATTCCTCATCTTGATGCTTCAGCCATGGCATCTTGGAAGGATGAGATGATGGGAAGGTTGAAATAGCCTGCAGTGATGGAGTTGCAGCAGTTGCTTGCTAGGACCTCAGGCTCAACCAGCTGAACTGGAGAATGAGGCAGTGATGAAAGGATAAAGGCCAATTCGATGTCCAAATTTGGGCATTATGGTGTGTTAGGGTGGATCATGCTTTCCAACATTGCAATTACAAGTTTCTGTAAATTGGGCAAAAAGACAGTAAACTGTCATGACGGGAAGTCAACAGCTCATCCGGATAAAAAAAAAAAAAAATCAACTGCAGCAGAAAATGAAGATGAATAAAGACAAGAATTTTAAAAAAGGACAAAATCACTGACTACCTTTTGGAATTATCAGTCCATCCCCCTAAACACTAGTGAAAAGGTAAATGAAGCTTCATGAAGCACTTTTGATATTTTTTGCTCCTCTAGATGGCACTCTTGGTTTAAAGATGCAGTAGAAATTGATTGGATTTCCATTGAAACTAGCCTCTATTTTCTGATCAGTAAATCAAGAAATTCATATCATCACTCAGATGAGTGAAAATCACACGTGCTTCATGAGGCTTCAATTTTGCATCTCTATTAAAAACCAAAAAAATGGAGGTTTGAAGGATTTATTTATTTAACCTTTATTTACTCATTTGCTATGCCAATTTGCCTGCAGGCAACAGAATAAAACAAAGCAGACACAAAAACACACACAACAAAATGTACAATGTGATATAGTTACATTTCACATGATATATTACACTTTATAGTATCCCTCACTTGAGTCCTAAGCCCGAAATCGAAAGGCAGCGCAAAACACGATGAGCTGAGCCGATGCATGTGAGTCAGTTAATTCCATCTGGACAGATGCTAGTTGTAGCCGCCTGCCCAAAGCTAGCAGATTACTCCTTAAAATAGACACTTCTTAGCTGTCAAAAAATAAAGCGAACGCAAAGAATGAGACAAAAAAGTGAAAAGAGAGACAAACTTCCGCTCTCCTTTACTGCTTATAGCTTGGTTTTCACCATCTTTTTCTTCATGAAATAAGCATGAGCATCATCTCAGCAAGGCAAGTGCTGAGGGGTCTAATATGATTGCTTGACAGTCCATTCTTTAACTAACTAAACAACTAAAATAATGACGTTCATAAAACACAAAAGGTAAAAGAAAAACAAAAATGAAAGAGAAGAAAGAACGGCACTATAATTTAAGGTGACTTTACTACGCAGTTTTTCTTTCATTAAAAACTGTCTTCTTCAATGTCCTTCTCAGTGTTGCCACATTACCACGGCACTGTCTGTATGTACACACAGCCAGCCGGCGTCCTCGAAAAGCTTCATAAACACATTAGTTATGGTTTACACGGTTCGTTTGGGATCCACTTCATTTAGTCCAAGGAAGTCAGAGATAAATTCTCCGTCATCTGTAAAGTGACAACATAAACGAGCTCCTTCATTCTTTCACGAGAATGAGACGCAGCCCAGACAGCCAGTCAAAGCCGCTTCAGTAAACAAACAAATATCCTGAGACTAGGAAGACATGGGCTTAGCTTTGTGAAAGGCGAGGAGAAAATTATTATATAGAGCTTGCATTGTTCTTCCATTTTGTCTTGCCACCTAGCAAGGGGGAGATTCGCTATTGCTTCTTGATTAGCTTGTTTGTTAGCCATAAGTTGCGCTACATTCACACGCTCTTGTCATACTTTTCAAATAAAGATGACTGCATTTTTTTCTCTGCTAAATGAAGACTGTCAAACCAAGGTATCTTGGATACAATTTTCAGGAAAAAAAAAAGTTCTGCTCATTCTCAGTTTTATATCAAGGGTGAAATTTAGGTAGAATACGCAAATGCATGAAGTGAAGCACGCAACATTACACATCAGTGATTTCTGTTGTGCACGCGTACCTGCGTACCAGTTATGTGCATCCCTGAGCATGACTACAGTCAAGTAGGGAAGAGGGGAAGGCTTTGCCGTGTACAACAGCAATGGCCCACAGCAA
Organism: Hippichthys cyanospilos; assembly: GCF_059441005.1. Taxonomy (NCBI): domain Eukaryota; kingdom Metazoa; phylum Chordata; class Actinopteri; order Syngnathiformes; family Syngnathidae; genus Hippichthys; species Hippichthys cyanospilos. The sequence goes on along the minus strand of NC_142379.1, from coordinate 8,959,450 downwards.
ATGTACCTGAACTCCAACCGCTATTGCCACAGATTACAGTTAAATACGTTGGCAACCACAAACCCAGATTAATTACAAATTGTGGTACGGGTATTAAGATATGAACACATTCACAATGTTGTCTCTGTATCTTAATTGAATCTACTTCCACCACAACATAATTTGGATTACGTTTACCTGAAATGTAAGCAGCTCAGCAAATGGAATATAAACCCACTGATAAAACATTGGTTGGTTGTCCTTCCCGCCAGTCCTAATCTCCCAATGTTATTTTGTCCATAATGCATTGTGGCTGAAGTGATGGGAGCCCCTGATTGGGACATCTTCCAAGAACTGGGAAAAGCATGTGCAGTTGCTCTAGGTTTATCTATTAAATTGTACAGGTATGACACTCTGTGCAGAGGCCTTTAGGAACCCCGTTTTGTTAATAGTCTGAGCTCTCCCTGAGAAATCAATAGTGTGTATTGGGTATTTTATGCCACGGGGCGGCCGTGGCCAAGTAGTTAATATCATCACCTGTCACCGGTGGGTGCTGAGTTTAAGACCGTCCGCCGCAAGTGGTGTCCTTCAGCAAATACCAACACCCCTGGATGCCCAAGTGCCCCCCCTTCTCCAGTGAACGCCACCAACAGTGTGTTGTGTGTGCTGTGATGGGGCAAATAAACAATATCAACAAAAAGGGTCTGCATAAGAAAATCATTTGAAACCTATTTTTATGTTTTTTCTTTTTCTTTTTAAGTCCAGACATTCAATCTCAAATTTTTCCTTGCCCTTTTGGGAGTTCTGGTTTATGGCTTGCTGTTGTGGATTTTCAAAGCCTTTGGAGACTAATTCGTGATTAATGGCTAAATAAATAAATTTGACATGATTTGACATAATATTGAATCCAGGTCCCATGCTTTTTTTCTGTCTTTTTTTCATAGTGGTACACTTCTAATGGAAATTTTATATGTTTATACAAATCCTAGTCAAGACAACTAAAACGCTTTCTCTGCAATAACAGTCTAAGGATAGCATTACTGTAAGTGACTCGCAATTACTGCTTTAAATTTAGTATTGCTGTAATCAGGGCGTCTGGTTCTGTTGTTAAGTGATTATGGCTTGATTCCAAATGGCCCCGCTGCCAACAGCAAGTGTTAGTTGTCAGACCATAGAAAAGGTTTTTCATGTTTCAACGCTAATTTCACAAGTATTATTTGAAAATATCAATTATGAAGCACATTAAAGTACATTAATGTAATATTACATCAATTTGGGCAAGAAATACAAGCTTTTTTTTATTCTATCATAAATCCTGATGATGTTACTACCAGCTTTACAGGATGAAACACACAGATAGCTATAACCACCTAAGTGCAGTATGCAATATTATTTGCCCAGAAGTAAATGTTTATTTGTTTTTGTTTTTTTACTCACTATGTTTAATTGTATTTTCAGTATTGCCTAGTAATACTTTGTAGGACAGTTTGTCCATTTTTTTTTAATCCAAATATTTACATGGTATCGATAATTATTCAAATCTGAAGAATTTGACAGCTCTACATTGCAGTGCCTGCCTAAATTTAAAATCATTCCAATGATGATGATATAATTTTCATTGTAAATTAAAAAAATATATATAAAACTATGGAATCGCAGAAAACATTTTTTCCTCAATCATGACACACACCTGTGTCATACGAAGTTAAAATGAAATATGGTTTGTGTATGTTAATATAGTTGTTTCTGATGTTTTACAATTGGCTTGAGAATGATGCTTGATATTTGCTGAGGAATAGATGAGGAGGGCAAAAATAGACAAGAATGGCATTTATTCCAGATAATCAAAAAAAGTATAGATGATCTTCAAATTGAAATCTTTCTTGATGACGCGTGTGAATTAAGTCCTCCTCGCTGCCTTTTGTACAAGTGCACGCCCTTATATGATGTTTTTTCTCACTAAAATATAGGCAGTGGGATTTCGTACCAAAAGTAACACAAATTAGTGAAACCATCGTCTGAGTTTAAGGGTTTTTTTACTTACTCGCTTTAATGAAAATGTTATGCTCCAACTGTCTTGTTAAAATGGCAATATAAAGTCGACATAATTCAATGTATAAAGCGGTTTTTGTATAAAGCAGAATTTGACTGTGTACTGTTGTTTGTTCTTAGCCATTTTGTTATTGAGAAAAGGTTTTGGTATCTGGACACCCTCGGATCGTGCCAGGAGGGTGGTCTACCTCGAACCGCCGTTATACTCCTGTTCTGAAGTTATCAGTAGAAATACATGCTCAACAAAAACCTCCGTGATTTTGCTTTTTTTCTTCCTTTATCTTCTACACCTAACAGACGGGTCAGCTCCATTACCAATACACAGACTGCAAATATTTCAAACAAATTAAATTGCACACCCAATACCCATCACAATTATGGCTGGCACCATAAGTAAATTAACAATTCAAGGCAATAATTGGAAATGCGGCTTGTCTGGACCTGCAGGCGTCCCTGGAGGGTGGGCTGATATGTGGAGGCACGTCACGCCGCTAATTCCAGAGCTAATTACCAATGCACGTTTGAATTAAGTTGTTTGTCTCCCAACTACCTTTTAATTTTACAGAAAAGAAGACAGGACTATGGTAAGAAAATGAAAAGAGTAGTCATCAACAGACTGACTGGAATCAATTGTTTTGTTGTGATTTCAACTTGTTTGGCGGTAGTTTTGTAAGCATTTATGATCATGATCATGGGGCCTCAAAACCCTGACCAAAGTAAATTTGACTTACTTTAAAGTAAAGACTGAATAAAAAAATTAGTTGTAGTAGCAACCATTTATCACTTTTTTTTATCTTAATTTTCCTGTTGGTTACAGGTCATGAAATATGTAAATACTAGTGTGCAATGACTTTCACACATGGGACTATGATACATAAATCCGAACTGCAGAACACATCTCTGTCCAATTCTCCTCGTGAGCAAAAAGAATCTAAAGCCTTTTGTCTTCCTTCTTTGTTTGTTGTTTATTGAATATTCAAGATTGCCTGAACCTGACTTCAAGTGATCTTATAAGAACAACTGGATTTTCACAATTAACTTTCAAGAAGCAAGAATTTTACAGAAACCAACTTGCACTAAATTCTCACCAGGAATGTCAATCTGCTGGTGTTTTGTTTTCACTTTAGTTAATGATAAATGATATCTTGGTTCAATATATATATATGCAATATATAAGTAATTGCACTCACTATTTTCTCATCTTCATTCCCAATCGCGGTGTTAAGACAATGTAGTAAAACTTGAATCGCCTGTTCCACCAACTTCATTTGACGTGTGGCTGTTGTGTTCAGGGACAAGACATTGGTGTTTGGCAGCATTCATTACTTTATAAAAGCATTTAATTAGTTAATCACTACTCCTGCGAAATAGTAATTGAGTTAAGAATTGAATTCATTCACAATAATATTAGCTCAGACTCCTGAAACCACTTTTGTTACTGTAATAAAATTACTTGTGATCTGTTTCTTTGCATCTAATTGTAATGCATTGCATTGGTAATGGTCACATCCTTTCAACTGTGGGGAAATGAATAATTAAATAATGAGAAAAGAAAAAGGGAGTTACTTAATACCATAAGTACTAACGGTGTTATTACAAACACTGTTGTTTGGTGCAGTGTATGAGTGATGAGTGAGCGTATGAGTGAGTGGTCATCGAATGCACTTCGAGTCAACTAACGTGAGGGAATACAACACTTGCTTTCATTTACCCAAACAGCCATTGATATTTAAATCCAAGCAATAGAAAAGTCAGAGAATTCATCCTAATACATTTATTTTGCATCCCAAGAGCCATAACAGACACAATAATAGAAATACAACTGCCTGTAATTATACACTTTGCCAGTAGATGCCACGTGAGCTTTGAATATGGAACCTTTTCCGGAACCATTTGACTCAAGTAGTTCAATGTCTCAGGGAGGTTCATTTCACCATCACTAGCATTCAGAGTCCAGAAGGCAGAGTAGGACGGCATGCGTTTGGGTAGTCAGGGGCAGAGCCGGGGCAGGGAGAACAGGAATGAATGTGAAGAATCTTAGCACAAGTGAAAAACAATCTGATGTGGATTAGCTGGAAGATGGTTATATGATGGGTAAGTAATTGGGTGTACATGGTGGTGATTGGACTGATTAAAACGAATGTAGTTAAACAGGAGGGAGAATGAGCTGACTGGGCAAGCAGGCCATTACATTTATCAAAACAAGGGGATAGTACAATTATTTAGCCCTTTTCATCAGAAAAATATTAGACTGTAAGTCATTCAATAACAATATTCTTCTTCTTGTGCATTTAATACTTCTAAAAACATTTTTTCTGCCTTGACTGATGCCACATGTACTCAGAAATCAGGAAACCACCAAGCATTGCTCATCTTATGATTGTCACATGACCAAAACCAGAAAACGTGTATAAATATAATCATCCTAAATATATCCCCTTGGTGAGAGACAGGACAGATTTTATTTGTGTGTGTTTGTACACAGGCACATAGTGTAGTGCATCGGTGTAGTGCATCATAGTGTAATGTTCAACTGTGTCCCAATGATGCCTTGTATCTTCAACCTTCTCCCAATATTCCTGAAACACATACTTGGGTACAAGTCTTTATCGCACACCAACACTTGTGCTGGTAATCAGCGAGGTGAACCCTCTCTTTTGCCAATCTCCCCCACCGACTAAGACGCACTCTAATCTCAACTGTTGCACATTTAATACTAATTGGAATTCTACATCTGGGTCACTCTCATTGTTTAAGCAAGTATTGTTATGTCAAGGGAAAGCATATGAAACTGAAATTGCACTCCCCATTAGGTTCCACTATTATTCCCTATTCAACTGGAGTAGTCATGATAGGAACTCTCACTCAAATGCCTGTGTCAGGGAGAGAGAAGGAAGGGGGTGATAGATGATAGAATGATAAAAGAAAATAGTAAACTTTAGGAATAACACCATTCTTTACACTGAGTAAATATTCTCATAGCTTTTCACGTAATATCATGATTTTTGATCATAGAGGTATGTGGTCTGCTGAAAAAATAGGGAAAACATAAATGTAGAGGATGAAAATCATAAAATCAGGATGATTTTATGATTTTCATCCTCTACATTTATGTGTGTGTGTGTGTGTGTGTGTGTGTGGTGTGTGTGTGTGTGTGTGCCCAGTACTAACTTGACATTGTGGTTGCTGACCACTGTTTTTTGCAAATTACTGTAACTGGATGGAAACCAAAGCTACAAAGGCACACCACAACATATCACTAATACAAAAGCATTTTTCCCAACCAGAGTAAAAACATAAAAATAAAAAAATAAAAAATGCTACAGTGCCACACTGCCTTTTGGTTTTCACTTGATAGTGGCATAATACATATTCATGAAGTAAGCAACTTGTGATCCCAAACAAAGTAAAGCCCTGGCTTAAGCAGATTGGGCCCGCCGTTAATGACTTCTTCTTTTAAGCGCTCATAAGAAAGCCCCCAATTTCCTTGCGCTTGTAGTCCATGAGAATATTTAATACCGTTATTAATCATTTTAATCCGTTTGCTTTTAATTAAGAAACAGCATGTTGCAGTCCTATCAGCCTTTGCCAGCACACAGATTAATTGTCGTTTAAGATAGCTGGCCATGATTGGCGCACTGTATTAACTAACAAGCTCGGCTGCTCAAGATACTTTACCCTACCTTGGGAACTTGACACCACTCTAGGGCTGATCATACCCCTTCACTCCCTTGTTCGCACACAGACGCATACATTAAAGCTATTGTCTCATATGACTTCCTGTTTGATGCCATTCTCTGGTGTCTTCTATAAATCTTTCAAACACAATTACTGATGGAGGAATATGGTGGATATTGGTTTTGCTTACCATCATAGACTGCAGGTGACACACTTAACCTGCAATTGCCAATGACGGGTAAATTCAAGGTTTGTTCACGTCTTCGGTTTGTGTCAGAGAAATTGGCTTAATTTTAGTTTGATTATATACTATAGAGCACAGTGATGCAGACTGTATTAGTTTGTCGAAGTGAAAACGGAGCCGAGCCAGAAGCTCTCGATGTTTCAGTCAACCTACATTTTGTTTTTAAACCTAAGGTCATGAGCTGTGGGTTGTGACTCCAAAAACAAAATCACAAATAAATTCTGCCAAAAGAAGAAACCTAAAAGGTGACAGTGATCATTCGAAAGGGCTTCTCGTCATATCTTCCCCAAAGTCCGGAAGGAGTCAGAGGGGCAAGTTGCAGCTATGTATCTTCTCAAAGCATGTTGTTGTTGTTTATCTCAGATTGTACAATAAAGATATTGTGAGACAAAGCGTGGATTACTTTATGCAGATGTAAAAACATCAGTGCATGAGCAGCTCACCTATATAGCAACAACTTAAAAAGTCAGCATCTCTCATCTGATTCTCAAGCAGGAATCTCTATCAGAATATTACATAACTTCAAGCACCTCCAGCTCCACAAGAGAGAAGGCAAGTATCTCCAGGCAACAATCTCGCTTTAGGTTCATTTAGGTTAGCTACAGTAAGTAGTCAATTCATCTTGAAGAAATTAACAGTGATTTGTTGCTTACCAGTATAATTACTGAACTGCTTTACTTTGTGAAAAGAAAGGTTGGAGAATTTTCATGTCAGTTTTCATCGGAATTTTATCCACTGATATGGAGTGGTTGAATTCATCATTAATTAACACATTACTCTGTTGGCTACACCCCCACCCACTCTCAAACTGCTTGCATCGTGTAATCCGACAGATTAATGGCAGTGCGTGAAACGAGGCGATTTCTTTACAAAAGTTGAATATTGTCGGGAAGAAAGTACAGATCGGCTTTGGCATGTGGATTATGCCCTGTGAAAAAAAATCCTAATGCCAGCATAATTTACCAATTTGCTGTATGTGCACTGCCTCTCTCTGCCCCCACTTTGAAACTACTTAAATCTGCCCCACCCCCACATAAAACATTGACATACACAGACAGATGTGCAAAACCAAATCCGATTTAGCTGCTGTACTTCTGAGGAGGATGAGAAGTTCTTCGAGGTGGAGATACATGACAGTAGGAGGGATGCCTGGGACACCTAACTCCCCGGGTTTAACATCACATTGCTCATGTCACACCAGGCCTTTATGTCATGTTTGGATTTGCGTAATGTTAGCATTACAGGTACAAGAAACGTTGAGGAATTTTTCCATCTTATATGTTGATGAAGAGAATAATTAACAGACCGGGGATGTCAAAATCATTGTTGTTCAGTGGCAAATGATGTCAATATATATAAGTAGACGTTTTCTATCTTTTTATAATTCACAGCTTTGTAAATTCATTTGGAAAATATTCATATTGTATAAACAGACCTTTAACTCTTTCAGTGTCAAGCGTCATTGAAAAAGGACACAACAGAACAACAGAATATTGTGTGCTATGTCTATGTAAATTTGGGTGATATCGTATAAACGATTGACTTCCATTCTTCAGTTAGACTTGCATGTTAATAACAGCTGCATTGTAAGTGTGGAATAACTGCTTTCCAATGGTTAGTTAGCACTACAGTGCTCAACTGGCTATTAGGTAAGCATTAGTCAAGGGTCACAGCTCCACTCCATAAAAAAAGACCACAATTTTATTATTTATTATGGTTATTACTATTTCAAAAGATGAGAATTGTCATCCATGGCACAGAATGAGTTAAAAAAGCAAAAAATTAAAAAAAAACATGTCAGATGTCTTTAGAAAAACATATGTTGCCTCTGGGTGAACATGTCAATAGTCTGGTCTCTTGGGTTTCAACAAACCACAAGAGGCTTTTAATTTACAAGAAGGAACAGGAAATTATGGATGAATATCTTTCACTGTCATCCAATGGACGTTTCAAGAAGAACCCTCAAAATGACATACAAAATCATAAAGCCGTATCAATAAATATATATGACAGGAATGTTGTGCTACTTGAGTCCTACACTCATTCCTCCATTAATAATCTTGTCATCTTTCCTATCTGTCTGCAAATTAATCACCACAAGAACATTTATGATTTAATCTCAGACAAATCCCCCTTCTTGGGATTTGAAGTGTTCCGGCACCGTGCCGGATCTTCAGCATTGGACAATGATTCAGAAGCAAAAATAAACACACATACAAACAGGCATTAGCAATGGTGTTGATGATGTGTTCATGATAACATGTATAAAATGGGCTTCTACACGCAGAACTGGAATTGAACAATGAACAGTGTTAAAATCTGAATTTAAACCATGCATACATTAACGATGGGTAAATAAAGCTTCATGAACTGATTTTGATCAAATGTTTTTGCTGTTTTTGCTTGGTTTGAAGATGCAGTGTAAAATTAATGCCTTTCCATTGAACTAGCCTTTATTTTAAAACAAGGGCACCATCTGGAGGAGGGGGAAAAATGAAAATCACCATACCTTGGCTCTCTCAATTGAATCAGCTGGAGACATCATCACTTTTGAGTGATCCTTTCCGTTTCAGTAATATTCCTGTGCATGAACAATGATGGACCCGGACAGTGGTTCAATCTGCTCGCTTCTTTTATTGAAATCAATGCCGTAAACACCTCCGCTAAAATGAGCTGCTGTTAGCTGCAACAGGCACCCGTTATTATTCAATATAACATTTATTTTTAAAACAAAGGCACCATCTAGAGCAGGGAATAAATCACGAGCTTCATGAGGCTTCAGTTTCCCTTCACTAACATATTTCTTCAAAAATAAGCGTATATGTTTTCAGGGTTCAATAAATTGGGACAAAATGCTACACTTGCAGATTAAAATGGAAACATACTCTATTGTAGCTTTTATTTAGCCCATGATGGTGTAAAATTTTGAAAACACCCTCCAGAGTGGCCAAATACACAGGCAAAATGCAAAACTTTTAAAAACCTTAGTGAGGAGAAGTGGCTAGAAAATGGATGGATGGATGATGCAGAATGAACTTAAACTAGGGGAAGGAAGGACAGATTACACAGATCTTGATGGTTGACATCCCACTGTCTTCAACTTTAATCAGATGTGCAAAAAAGTCTTTCATCCTCTATCTTCCATGCCATCCCGTTGTCCGTCGGTCTATATTTCTGTCACCGCCCTCTGTCTGCCCAATAATGGACTATTTGTAATGCAGGAGGGGAGCTCCACATCAATCATTCTCCACCGTTTTTACCCCCACCTCTAACATCATCATCAGCTCCACCACTTCGTTTTCAACTGCAATAAATATGCAAATCGGCAGTGGCAATCCATTGGTAATTTCAAGCTTGAATCACTGATGTAAAAAATGGACACAAATGTATTAATTGCCAGAAGCCAGAGAAAATCCCATTTTCTATGAACGTTGATTATAAAAATGGGGTGAGTAGCTGTTTAAAGTTTGGACGGTCCTTATACTGCATGTTTGTCATGAGGTTGAATATATAAATAAAACCATGGTGGGCTAATGGATTTTACATGGACATCGCCCAATTCGTTTTCCATTTACTGTATCCGAATGATCTTTCCTTGCACTGCCTTGAAGTTATCTCCATAGTGTGCATGAAAAGTGTGTTTAGAATTCATTCCCACTCCAACGCCTCTCAAAAATAAATGGTTGTGGTGTACTTCCCACCAATAGAGCTCCGGATGTCATGGAACTGATCCCCATTGGTAAAACAAAATGGCAAACAGTTCACTCAGAAAAACAGCACAAACGATTAACAAAATACAAACAGGGTCGAAAAGGAACGAACAGTAGTGATGGCTTGATGAAGTCTCAAGAAGCTTTCGAGGACTCATGTTGATTTGGGAAAAGAATAAATTTCTCGTAACTTTATAAAAAAGCCACACAAAATACTGTACATCTGCTGGTCAACTAGAGTCATCGCACCTGCAGCTTGCAGCCTCAAAATGATTCACTTGTTTTGATAAATATTCAAACAAAACACCAATTTCCATTGCTAATAAACACAAACACCGGGAAGAAGACTTAAAATACTGACAATAAGGACATAATCATAACGATGACTGAAAACAACAATGAGCCAACAAAAGAGGAAAAACTGCAGGGAACATGATACAAGTCTGTTATTGGGACAGAGAGAAATTACCTGGACAAGACACAAAGTGTTGGAGAGAGCTGATTGGATGACATTGAACCAAGTTAACAAGCACACCTTGTGGCAATTAAGCTAAATAGGACACTGACACAAAGGACAAGTAAACAAGACAAAACGTGACAAAACTAAAATCCAAACAAAACAATGTCCATCAATGACAAAGTGTACTGCCTTATAAAAATGGGTAAATGACAACTCGTGAAGCACTTTTCTTTTTTTTTTTTTTTTTTTTTTGCTCCTCTAGATGGCACTCCTGGTTAATCCAGCTTCATTTTTCCCATCAGTATCCATCCATTCATGCATAAACCTGCATTAAGAAAAAGTATTTGTATAAAAGTATGAAAGGACTACTGATATTGACCCTGTAACAAGCACTCATGACAATTGGCGTTTCAAGCTAACCTAAAAAGTTTCACGTTAAACTAATTCTCCACAGTTATTATTTAGCTTAATATGAATGTCATCCTTTCTACGGTGATGTAGACATCTTGGAAAACCATGCAAAATGTTAATGAAATTTACCATAAGCATGAAAACGTCAGGAAAAAAACATGTCCTGTCTTCTAACAATGATAAATGACCGCCAACCGTCATGCATGAAAATCAAGAAGAGCCATACATCACGCATTAACTTTAGTTGGCAAATAGTGACAGCCATGCTGTATCACCCCATAACAATACGATAACCAGACCTCATTTTGTTTAAAAGTTTGCTGTGATTGTTGCTGTAATTTTATTCCATGCTTTGTTCAAATACTTGGCTGCTCCTAGCTAAATTAAATATTACATTTTAAAATAACAGATTGATGGAAAAAAAATATTACTGCCGATTTATCCTATTGAACGCAACGGTAGATTCAAGTAGGACGACTCGATTAAAAATGCATTTGAGTTTTGTGATTTTTTTTTTTTTTAAGTTTTGTAAGAGCCTGAAATTTGATGTTGCTGCACGATAATTTAATTTTATTCATGGCCTCTTTCAAATCTCTTGCAAATGCAGTCCCCTTAGTGCTTGGAATAGCAAATTTAGATCGTCTTCAAGATGGGTAAAATTTGAGCACACGTTGAACTTTTCTTTCCTGGAAAAACACATCAACTGGATGCATTTCTCTGAATTCTTGAAGTTATTAGACCATTTTTCATCAGCAAATAATTATCAGTCATCACACAAATCCTCTTGCAGTTTCAAAATGGAATACGTTTATTTAATGGTGCCACATCCTTCTGATCATAAATCATGTTTTCACTTTGCACTTGGTAACCAGGCACAGATCAATAAACAGGTAATATAGTTCCGAAATAATTGATTATTTTGGTACTTAAGTACTAAGGTAATTACTTACTTTAAATAGTAATAAAATATATATTGCTTCAGTTCCCAAGGTAGTTGATTACTTTAGCACTTAATTGGCTAAAATCAATGATTACTTTAGTTTTTCACTCATTGAGTACCTGCTAGTTTAGAACCTTCTTTAGCCAAACACTTGATTTTTTTTTTTTTAAGATAAATGCAAAATGCAAGCAAAATGACACAATTTGTCACCAGAAGGACACATGCTGTGACATTACCTTGAAAGACATCCTTTCACTTGGTTTTAATCCTTCCCTGTAGACTCGGGTCATGGTGGTCTCCATGGCGACTTCCTCTGTGGTTGTGGGCTGCAGCACCCCTCTTTTTTTTTTTTTTCTCAGATGAATCCTCAGTACCTTGCCATGTATCTACATGGTCAATTAATACGTGCAGTGTGTGAGTGTACATACGAGTGTGTGTGTTTGTAAGTGTATGAAGGGATCATACTATTTAAATATAAATTATTTTAACAACAAAACAATTGCACTGCATACTGTTGCACAACGGCTTAAAATTATATTTTTCATAGACAGAAATGACATCCTACCCACCAAAAATCTGCATGTTAATTAATGGAGAAACGATGCAACCCTGTTGCCACAAATTTGGTCACTGTCAGATGATAATCATTTTCTCCTAATCTCTTTCCACCGGGCTCTTTGAACAGCAAGCAAAAAGGTGGTAACCACTTTAACCTGAAAGGAGGACAGTTTCTTGGGAGATAGCTATGTTATCATTAACATGACTTAAATGTATGCATGAAAAAGGGAACATATATGTATGTAACACAGCTTCATTAGAATGAATAAATAAATAAATAAATAAATAAATAACATTGCCTAAAGGGCAATTGCGTCGAACCCAGAATATACTTTACCTAATAAAAGTCATGTTATCGTTTTCTATTAGCAGTAACACCAAAGTCCAAAAGCCCTAGTAATTCTTTTGCATTACAGTCTGGAAATAGTGGGGTTAAAAATAACACAATTTGGTGGAAAAAAATGATTGGAAAATTATTGAAAATAACTATAATAATTAGGGTTTTTTTTGTTTGTTTTGTTTTGTCAAAAACAACCCAAAAATGTGGGTCAAATTAAAACATTTTACAGTGGACACTTCTAGAATTTTCCCTTCTAGGGGCGCCACAGCTACAGCTACTTTGTTCTAACCCTTGATCTGCCAAATTCCCAGAGGAAACTAGACTTGCCCTGGCATGAAAATGAAGCTGCTCCATTTTTTTTTTGCAACAATCTGTTTTTGAATATACAGTAGAGCCTTAAGTCTTTAAATTGAATCAAAAGATGTCTCAAGAAAACCTTTGATTATGTCATTCATGTATCCATACATCTGTTTAGCAAGAGCATATCAGAAAGCTGTTTCCTCCCTGGGCTTGTCGTCAGCTAACCTCACGGAAAATATAGAGACAATAATTCACAATTAGTTTCATACCATGACATGTCCACACCAGTTTCAGAGAATCGGTAAAGGTGTTCATAGTTTCTGTTTTGTCCAAATAGAACTGGTGTTTTGGGAGCCCAACTTAAACCCTTCCTTAACAGTAAATGGAATGCACGCTTATCGGCATTAGGAATATTAGCTTAGCCCTTCCTGGACAACGTCTCCAAAATGTTATCTAGCGACTACCCCACGAGCCCCAAACCAAGAAAAATATCTTTACATTTGAGTAATCAACATAGCTCATTCCAACAACAGTAACTAAGTTTGAATGCTTTAATCATTGAGAAGATAGTGAGAGCAACATAAACCTCTTAAATTGGCCACTCCTAGAAAGGCCGCGGCACATGGCGTGATGTCACAATGTTATCGTCCACTGCAGCATGCACACCAGCTCTAATATATATATATATATATATATATATATATATATATATATATATATATATATATATATATATATATATATATATATATATATATATATATATATATATATATATATATATATATATATATATATATATATATATATATATATATATATATATATATATATATATATATATATATATATATATATATATATATATATATATGTATGTGTGTGTGTGTGTGTGTGTGTGTGTGAGACGCCTTATGAACCACTTTGGATATAATTTTCACTCCTCTAGGTGGCACTGTTGGTTTAAAGGGTTCATGAGGATGAATTTTCCTCTCACTAAGATAAGATGTAACATGTCTTCAGTTTGCTTTTAGCATCTATGTTCATTTTAAATTTGTTTTTGTTATTTTTGCATATCACACTATGTCATGCGATCTACAAATGCTCTCTACGAAATATACCGATTGACCGAGATCGACGCGTTGAGCACCCCTTCGATGAACTCTAACCCATGTTTTTCTGTGTGAGTACCTGTAGAAATAACAAGCAAGCACACATAGTGCAAACTCCATGCAGGAATCTCAGTCAAGATTTGAGCTCCAATACGTGAAGAGTGCTGCCTACACTAAGGTTTAGAGTTAAAAAAATATATATTGCGGCGAGATGCATATGAGTCGAGGCCATCTTACCCAGTAGCAAGTGGTGACTTTTACAACCCAGATGCTGAGTTTTCATTGAAACCCCCTGCCACGGCTGCAATAAAACACATGTACACTAGAGTTTGTGAACATTAGAACATTTGGAGTTACAGTGTTATCAAAAGTAATGCAATGACTTTAATTGTTTTAAGGACATGTTATAGTTTCAAATTATTTCAAGGTCAGTTTGCACCAAGTGTTGATGAGTAATCAATAGGGGATTTAAATTTAAAGCGGCGTGGCCATGGGGGCGGTGAGCCTGCATGGTTCTCAGTGCTCTTGATAGGGAAAAAGTGCAGGGGCTCAGCAGGCTCACTGATATCCTTCCACAGATCCTCCATGACACTTGGTTAAGTCACCAAACCATGATTAATTCATGGTGGATTACAGTCCGAAGAACGGAAGAAAACTGCGATTGTGGGGTTGGTGAGATAAACTTTCCTCTCGGTATGTTCTCCTTTTCCGCAACTGCCCCCACTTGTTTTGATGCAATATTGAATGCATTCTAATCCTTCTGCGAGATATCATGCCTGCGTTTGGATTTTTACTGATTATTATTACTACGGCTGCATTCACAGCCTTGCATTAACAGAACCGCCCCCCAAGCAATCTGACCAAACAACAGGAAGCCTTAGCTGCAGGGAATATACCAAGCAAGATAATAAAAAACATAAAAAGCAGGAGTGTCCCAGTCACCGCAATCATATCATTGTCCTTCACAGTTGCTCATCTAACAGCTTATGATTTGGAAATGACCTCCAGTAAGCTCAAGAAGGAATCAGAACCAAGCAAAAATGATTGGAGGAGAAAAACAGGTTTGTCTGTATAAATTGGGATTTTACTCCCTCTTGTGTTATTGTGAGACAGTTGAGTTTTCACTGCAGGGCGAAAAGGAAAAATGTTTTTGAGTTTCAAATTTAACATAATTATGATTAAATATGGCAAATTGTCACGCAAAAAGAAGGTTAATAAATGTGGGTACTTGTGCCATAACAACAGTTGAATAAATACCTGTAATAAAACAACAAAATACAGTTACTATTTCGAAGCCCTCTGACATGAAATTCAAATCATACATGATTCAAATTTTAAAGAAATAGGATAAACTTAAAATATGCTGTTAGCTATAAAATTATGTGCATTCCAGGAAAGAAAAAAATAGATTTAGTGGCTGAATGTTATGCTTTATTATTTTTCTGATGTTTCAGAGGAGCCCAGTAAGTCAGCTCAAATGTGGCTATAAAAAGCAACATCGGTTTTAAATTCCTCATCCTTGTTCGCAATGGTGAAACATTGAAAGCTCACTGAAATTGAGTCAGAATGTCATAATAACAACTTTATGAAGCAGTCTAGAAAATTCTTAATGAAAGTACTGTTTGCCCATCTTAACACATTCTGACATTCCAAAGTGATGATTTAACAGGCTTTGTGCTATTGTCAGATTTGGCAACTACTTACTGTATGCTCGGTTCATTTTTTAAAACCATTTTCTGTAAACAACATCTTGTACAAACAAGCACAGTGAACCACAACCTGAAGAAAATGTATTTTCTTCATACAATATAAATGAACTCAATACAAAAGTTTGGTTGGTTGCTTGGTACATTTTACATGGACAGGATTCTAAAACATAGTTTTCTGGACTCCTGAACTTTAAATCGATTACGTAAACAATTGACTGTTTTAAGTCCCATTTAGAACCCTAAGTAGAGGATTTTTTTTTTAAATATAAAGTAGACTTGTTTAACATTTCAAGTTCTGCTCCATTTTAAATAAAGGGTTTGTAATCCATAGAGGACATTTTGTTGCGTTTGCCTTTTTAAGGCAGCTTTCCCCAGATTTGAGGAAAATCTGAAACCACAAAACAATGTTACAAAACTCCGCTTGAAGGACCGTATCATTTTCATTGCCTGCAGAAACATGGTGTGGAGGATCCAATATGGTGGGGACTAGAGAGGCAAAGAGAGCTTCCGGGTAAATACGAGGAGTAAATCTAATGCCCGAAACATTAAGCACTGTTCAGCCCGTCTATGCGTCACTTAGTGCACAAACAACCTTTGGCCGAATGGGTTTCTGTTTATAAAGCTATTGATGTCTTTGACGGGAGCTAATGATATTTTCTGTGGTCTGGACATACAAAAGAATCGTAATTTATCTCCTAACAATGATGAATACTTTGTCATGCCAAGCTACCGTCAAACAGCGGGATGGTACCTGCCTCATATGCACATAGAATAATGCAGGCTGCCTGTTCAAAAGTGTCCACTTTTGGGTTAGTCTCATATTAATAAATAATAAATAGGAAATTATACCCAAATAAAAATGTTTTGTGGCATTGCCCTAACCCTGTTGATATCCATGCCTCAGCTACAGCCCGCAACACAATTAAACCCAGCTCCGAAAATTTCAGGATCAAGAGTCCAGTCCCCGAAAGAGCTACCACACAGTGGCTTCGTTCATTTCCGTGGGTGGATGTGACAAATGGTTGTTGTATCCGCTGCCGTTCAGAGACAGTGAGGTAAAGGGTGGGCTCGGGCCAAAAACCTCAGAGGAGATATTGTGCAGAGTTCCTGGGATGCCAGGCTCTGGGCTAGGAGAGTCGCCGGGGTGGTGAGACATAATATCGGAGAAGCGCTGCACTTCGCTGGATGGGTGGTGCCCTGGTAGAGGGTGGTCCATACCGCCAAGGGGTGTACCGGTGGGGCCCGAAGAGGGCACAAAGGGGAGATCGACCGGGGTCTGGGCCTGCGATGACGGTGGCCCCTGAGGAAAGAAGTCATAGTTCCCTCCAGGACCAAAATATTCACTTTGATAATCTGCGGAAAGAAAAAGACATTAGGTTGAAAAACAATTAGCGAGGGGCATTCAAATATTAATTGAATGGGCATATCTTTGAAAGGTTTGGAAACCTGAACCCGTCTGAAATGAATGGTCTCTGTTGTGTCAAACTATGGGAAAATGTCAGAAAATTAGGCTGCTATACTGAATTGTCCTAATCATTTGAGCTTTTGTCCTCAGGTTGGCAGTTCAGAGCTGCTCAGAGGAGGACGAAAACACATCAGGGAATTAATTTATTTATGGCAGGAAAGGAAAGAGAAAGCGGTTCGTGAGCCCCCCACCCCTTCGCTTGCCGCAGTGACTATAAATAAGGTCATTATAAATAGAAATTGTGTAAGTATACCTTAAAATGTACCCGTTTTTAAAATTAACATAGTTTTTATTTTATTTTATTATATTTTTATTTATTTATTTATTATATTTTTTATTTTTATTTTTTTCTAATTTTTATTGGATTAACACAGGTTACTGGTCAGTCTAAAACAGACAAAAATAATTGCATCAAAATGCCTGAAATTAAATATATATATTTCAATCCTTATTGAAACTACAAACATTTTTAACAAACTGGACCTTTTGATTCTCTTTCTATTAACTCATTCCATCACCAAAACATATTTATATCATTACATAGTCCAGACATTCATTCACGAAAGGTTGTTTATTATTTATTTATTTAAATAACAAGGGTAAAGACAGGGCTTGAAATACCAGGCACTGAAATCCCAAACCCAAAGACCCAAAGACATATTTTTATGTCTCTATATAATCCAAACATTCAATCCAAAATACTTATTTACAGAACTTTTCTTTCCAAACAATATTGTAAAGAAGCTGGCGTTGAATGAGTTAAAAAAGAAGCCGACCCCAAAATATTTCTTGACAATAATATCTTCCATGCGTTCTGACTAGTCTAAACGAAGCATTCTGATTAATATTGCGTTTCTGGAATAGGAATTAAGACGAAAAGATTCTTGTTTTTTCAAATGCCCTTCTCAAGGGGACAGCCATTTTGTCACTGTCTGTCATCCAAAAATGACATCACAGTTTCTCCAGTTCACCTGTTTGCTGAGTTAGCTCATATAACATTCACAAGCTGAGCCGTGATTGGTTGTTACCTGAGCCTGGTTCAACTGTTATGTCATTTTCAGTTGACAGTAAGGGGAAAAATGGCAGCCCAAAATATTATATTTTCTGACTTTTTTTTTTTTTTAACAAGAACTATAGATAGATAGCCGTTATTATCGTTACACCTGCAAGTACAAGGCATAACTAACTCAATCAGAAATACTCCCATTATGTTTTATACACTTCTACACATGACTGTTCAGACCAAGAGATTCAATTAATACCGCAAAATTAAATTCAGCCCATATTGCTAAGCCTCTGTAGCAGATGAGTCTTGAGCAAAAATATGGAAAAAATATTTACATGATCTTACATTAACTGTATGTAAAAAAAAAAAAAGGTACATTAGTCCAAAATGTAAAGTACTTTTGGTTAAAAACGTTTTTACATAGCCTATTAGTCAGATAATTGCATATTTATACATGACCTGACAGTAGGTCTTGACTTATTTGAACCATTTTAAAAACCTTTAAAAAAACGAAATGCCATCCTCACACACCCTCTTTAGTGTCCTTATTAGACTACAGTAATAGCGTTAAATTTTTTGGTGATATAATGTTATTTTCTATCATGTTTTCTAGAATTTTTGTAAAGGTTACTGTACATACTCTACCGTAATATACTGCACTGAAGCTTCAGTTGAAAAAAAATGGCAAATCAAAACAAAATCAAAGAAAATTTGCAATACATTATTTTCTAAAATCTTTCAGCCTTAATTTTAGGGGCATGAGGTCATTAAAATATTCAAAATGTCTCAGACTTGCAAAATCCGTATGGAATCTCCCGTGGAGTGAAAGTCAAACGCACCTCCGTAATAAGAGAAAGGTCCGTTCGGGATGAGCTCTCCGGGTTCCAGACGGTCAACCAGCGTCCTCATCCGCCTTGGGCTCCTGAAAAAAGCGTGCCTCCGGGCTCCTAGTGCGCTTAATTGCTTCATACGCCTCTCTTTGGAACGACGGTTCTGGAACCAGACCTGCATGTGCAATTCACACAAAACCAATTAACAAATATTTTGATTGTAGGAAACTAGGAGTGGAGAAGGAGAAAAACGGAATCATATCATATACGCCTCTGATTTTTGCCGTCATTTGTAGTCAGTAAATTAGTAATAGGCAATTTTTTTAACAAGTATTGTTGCCGTTTCCGTCATTGTAATTTGATCATTTAATCACCAAACAAAGCCTTTGAGTTATATTTGCCATGTGGGTTTATGCAAGTTCATTTGTTAAATCTAGAAAGGTCCACGTTGGCGAAGACTGCAACGATGGCGAAATGAAGCCTCATGAATCATTTTTCATTTTTTTTCACTCCTCTAGATGGCAGTCTTGGTTTGAAGATGCAGTGGAAATGTCATCCCTTTTAATGCTACAGTAATGCTATTACTGTATTTTTGTTTTCGTTTTATTGCCTGCTTCATTATTTGCTCAATTATGGAACGTAGACTGTTTTGGGAAGTGAACAGAATAAGACTTTCATTGTGTAGTATTACTATGCATATGACAATAAAACCCATGAATCTTGAATAATGATCTGTAACTTCACAGCATGTTCATGTTAACTCATGATACCAAAGCTTGTTTACTTATTAGTATAAAAAAATAAAAATGAAAACTGTCAGAATTTCAGATTTTGTGCTAATGTTCAATCATTATTTACATTACCGGAGAGGTATTAATTGAACATTAATATGACTGAATGACATGGTGAAGGGAGTTTTTATTAGACTGTGTGACAGAGGGTAAAGATAGCTTCTGTTTTTAATTCTCATAACCACAATTGGGGGTGGGGTTGAACATTTTACAAATTGTTCTTAAGATTCTTCTACATAACTTTTTGTCCACAAATGGAAATATTGCAAAATTAGCAAATGCCATTTCTCTCAAGTATAAATTCGAGCAATTTTCCGAGATTTTTTTTTTTTTTCCACATATACCGACATTTTGGACCAGGAACATTATAATGACTGTTTATGGCCATTTTTGAAGAATTATGATGGCTTGTAAAATATGCATATCCTGAGAATCAATCACTTCAGCATCACTGAACACTGAGCCTATTATTTATACCAGAAACTTATATTTTAGTTGAAGATGCATAAGCGAGCATTTCAAAGTGTACTATTGTTGGAGAACGTGACATGGATTGTCATCAGTTACTTTGCAGGTCTGAAAGAGATTAGCATTCACAATTTTTTTAAGCATAGTTGCAATACTAATCACTCCTTTGTATAACTTTGGTAGAAATTTGTAATGCAAGGCAATGGCATAGCCAGATGTTTTTCTGTAGAGGAGCCAGGTTAACAAGGAGGTCATCATTCCATTCACAAATGTCCCCACAAGATGAGAGGGTAGACATGGAGTATAGTGGCCATGGCCATCCGTGGCCACCACTACGTTTTGCCCCTAGTCTCAGAGCGGAACATACAATCTACTGTACAATTCTCAGTTTATTGTTATATAAAAAGTGGGATCTAGGCTATATCGCGGATCAAAGGACATATAAGGCACTGCATTAAAAAAAGAAAGTTTTGTTAAATGTAAACCTAAGCCTTGTATATAGGCGGCATAATAAAGCCCCCCCTTCCCTGGTGGGCATGGAGGCAGCCAGGTTTTTTCATACAATAGAATGTCTGCAACGTGTGCTTGCAGAAAGCTTTAGGTAAATTCCTCCTGAGTGCCCTCTAGGTGTTGCCATAAGCACGCAATAATTTAAGCAATAAATGTGTTTCTTTCAAATACCTATACATTTAACAATATGTGTAACAATCTTTTTTTCTGCTAGATAACATTTTGTCTGTCTATGAGTCCCTTATATTGCATTTTCTGTAATGTATATTTTAATCCATTTCGTATAATGCCACGCGATAGCCGATAACACAGTGTTTCTCATCGGCCAGGACAGATATTGCATATTATTCTCTCTCTCTTTAATTGGCTCAGTTAACCATTTATACTGCAAAATAATACACACATTCCAAACGTGTAAAATACAAAGAATACATTTATATTTTTTTCACAGTAATTTTGATAAAGGGACGCACATCCCGTTACTGGGTTATTTGACGACATTATTATTGCCCTGGAGCTGTATGTTTTGATTCATCATGATACTTGACATGGAAAAAAAATCGTCATTGCAAACGACCAGCGATTACAAATGTTTATGTAACTTTTTAAATGTCATTGAAACTAGTGTCTTTCCTGCAAAGAGGAAACGTGCTGTGATGAAGTCTGTCTCCAAAACGTTTACAACCTTATTTCACTGGAAGGACATTTGACACGTTAATATCAATCCAACACCAAAACAACAAACGTGTTGTAAAAAAAATATAAATATATAATAATCATAAAAAACGCTATTAAAAGAATAGCATTCAAAACAGAGCATCTGTTGCTTCGGTTTCACTGAAGGTGCAACCTATTGGATTCACAGCATGGTTAAATATGGTCGCAAAACGTCAGAGCAGCTGTGTTATGCCAAAACTCCCAGCGATTTCAGCAGGCCGCTGCCAGTTGGCAACTTTGCCCAGCAATTTGCGCCAGAAATTAAAATAAAAAAATAAAAAAATACCGCTTTGCAATCAAGCGCACCAAGCCGCCACTTAGCTTTAATGAAACCCACGTGACAGGCAGTTTAATGGAATAGGCTGTTTGTAAGGGGGAAAGGGGACAAAGGAGAAGTGTGGGGGCTGTGGAATTTTGCGTGATTGGAAGGCTTGTGCAGTCACGCCAGTTTGGCGGCTTGGTTTGACACCTTTCCATAAACTGTTGCATCACACCTATTAATGAGCGCGTAACACATAAGCCCACCCTTCAAGGCTGACTACCCGCCGATTTTATTTCCATAATGTTTGATGCAAAGCTTTTCGGACGACCTTGTTATTTTTCGTTAGTGCTGAACCAATAGATACTGCTGTCCCAATTCTTTCCTTGCAGTCACATCAAAAACACAAAAATACAATTGATTTTTGTCATCTTGTAAAAGTGCAAATGATCAAACGATCCGTTTTCTTTTACCTGGATGACCCTCATGTTAAGACCAGTCTCCTGTGCCAGTTGCTCCCTGATGTGTCTGGTAGGTTTAGGGGTCGCAGCAAACGCCGCCTTTAGCGTCTCCAGCTGTTTGGCCTTTATAGTTGTCCTCGGGCCTCGCCGCTTGCCGCCCAGATTCTGGTCGTCGTTCTCGTTATTTACAGTTTCCTTATCCGAGAGGGCGGCTATCTCGGTTTCTTTAAGAACCACGTCGTCCTGGAGGGGGTCTTGGGAATCCGGCGATAAACTGGGATCGCTGCATGCCGTTACTAAAATATAAAAGTGAAATGAGAGCTGAAATGACGCGAAACGTGCGCGCGTGTGTGCATTCAATGAGTTAATCAAAGCAAGAGAAATATGTATATAAATCTTGAAAAAAAAACTAATTTAAGAGGCAAATTGGTGGAATAAACCAATTGCCAAATATAGATGTTATTTGTTTCACGATATTTCCTCAAACATTCCAAAAAAATAGGTATAGACCGTTATTAAACCCAAATGATTTATTAAACGCTACCCCTTGTCAAATAAAAATTGAATAAATTCAACCAGCATTTTTTTCAGTGCAGATGCGTCAATCACACCAATCACGTGAATTTATCGCGTCTCTTGAACACACACCACAGAAAAACATGGCATACACGCGTACTCCTTACCTGATAGGAGGTTTGTGTCTTTTACACTGCTGTTGCTTATGTAATCATCTTTGCATACGAATTTGTTTTCATCGATGATGTAGAGCTCTTCGCCGGTGGAGAGCTGCTTATTGCACATCATGCACGTGAAGCAGTTGAGATGAAATACTTTGCTTCGAGCCCTCCGGACCAAGTCGTTGGGTGAGATGCCCTGCGAACACCCGCCACACTTGGTGCCGAACCGCCTGGACAAGAAAAATAAGCTTGCGTTATTGCTGACGTATCATCTTAAATTGCATTTAAATTATATGTTAGCATTTTAGTTTTTGGCGCTTGAAAGGAGACCCAGAGCGATCACATTCGACCAGTATTTTGATCTGTACAAATCATGATATAAAATACGGTATATGTTAAGAATAATTTTGTAGCACACTGGGCTGTATCTAATGTTACCTATTTTAAAGACTCAACTCCGCAACATTATCGGCATTTTTTTATAACGGCGTCAAATGCTGGATTGTGAAATCGCGTGATTATACAAATAAATTCACATCCAGAGAAGTCCATAAAGTATACATCTTTGTGTATTGGCTGCCGCCTTGTTTGTGGACCTGAATATTTTCAAACAGTTTGCTATTTCAAATCCACTTATCACGTCGCGGCCGAACTGAGCAAACACACCCGGTTTGATCCTTGGCGCTACACGCGGCGTGTTTGTTTTAGGTGTGATTTCCTCCATTTCCCAACAAGCCTCCCTGCTGAGTCAACGTACACGCGCGTAATGGTTCAGATGTTTTGCATGAGAATCCAAATTAGGAAGCATTTAAATACTCCCCCCCTACTCTAAGCTTTTTATTTGTCTTGCAATCATTCAAACTTGGCCTTCACTCATCTGCTTTGCGTTTAATGTATTAAAAATATTGAATATTATTTTCTTTTATAGATAGATAGATAGATAGATAGATAGATAGATAGATAGATAGATAGATAGATAGATAGATAGATAGATAGATAGATAGATAGATAGATAGATAGATAGATAGATAGATAGATAGATAGATAGATAGATAAAGTGTTGCCTTTTCTTGTTTGTTTTACGTTTCTTTGCCCTGCAAGTCATATATATATATTTTTTTATTTCAAACTCTATTAGTATAACATAGTAATAACACAATTGTAACATAACATTAATAAGATGGAAAAACAAGTCTTGCGGCATTATTAAAAAAATAATTGTATATTTTCCCAAGTAACAATAAGAATGTTTCCTATTTATTGATTGAAATCATTTGAAGGGGTTCCTATTTTTTCGGGGGGGGGGGGATATGGCACAATACAATTTAATAGTCACACGTGTTGCTAAAATCATTCGGTGTAGCTTACCTAAAGAAGTCATTTTTGCAGTATAGTCTCCCCTCTCGAGAAAAACATTTTTCTGTCAAATTGCATTTGCACTCGCAGCACTGGACGCACTTGACGTGCCAGGCTCGGTCCAACACATTGAGCAGAAAGCGGTCCAGGATAGGCCTTTCGCACCCGGCGCAGTGCACCATGGCTTTGGCTGACTTACAAGTCCAATAATGGTGCTCACACACGACACTTCAGCAATACAGGCCAAGCTTTGGCCGGCTTATTAGCTCTGTCATGCGCCTGGGGCTGGCACCCCGCGCGCGCTCGATCCGGTGTCACCACTGATTTCTTCCTGCATGCGTAAAAAAGCTTTAGCGTCCAAAATACAGAAAAGAATGGATATCGTTTGCGCTGTAGCTCATTGAGGGGGTAAGAAACACTCCTTCATTGGATCCGGAGGAAACCTAAAAGTGTAGATTTCGGCGCCTGGCTCAGAATAGCAGTGTAGCCGGGTGCACTGGACCTGCTTCGGCTCATCTGCTGAAACAGACGCGAAACGGTCAGTGGACCAGTAGACCTATTGATTAAAAAAAAGAAAAAAATCAAAATGCTGATATGTCACGCAATCAAAATAAATCAATGTCCACTGGCATGGTCGCGTATCCGCTGCAAAAAGATCCTTTGTGTTCTGTTAGTTAGCTAAGATGCGCTGCAGGTGACTCCGGTCAGTCTGCAAAAAGCATGCAGTCTCCTTGTCCGCGCGTCTATGTTGCGATGCCATAGATCTGAAATGCAATGCCTACCTCCGGAAACTCCGACTGGACCATATTCCCAGCCCTCTGGCGTCATTCATCGACTGGACCAATCAGCGTAGCGTCATACCAGTAAGCATCCAGCAGCTCCACCTTAACTCAACAAGCTGTGGCTGCTATTCAAGCATCCCGTCACCAAGTATCCCCACAAACTCATCATATGTTAGTGAAAGTGTATGAAGGGAGCAGAGGCGGCTGAGGGCGAGCCGCCATGATGCGAAGAAGGTGACTCGATTCGGCTTTTGAATATGTTGTCCTCTGGGCGAGGGGGGACTTGGAGGAACATGAGCAGGTAGAGTCTACATGATCCGGGAGCGGAGGTGCATGTTGCATGTTTGATTTATTCACGTAAAATTGATACACACAATATATCACGGGTTAAAATAAACAATTGCGGGTCATAAAAGGTCCCATTGGATCCATTTGATTCAACCTTTTTTTGGTTCATTAACAACTCAATTGTTTTTATGTACTATACAAATCGACCCAATTTTTAGTGCAAAACAATCTCGAAAGCAGGCTCCAATTGATTATTGGGCTCTTTTTTTAAGCCTCAACTAAATTTATAGCTGCCATTGTCAATTGGATTAGAAATAACCCAAATATGGCTACAACTAACAACCGACCCAGTATTTGCAGCAATTTGGTCCAATTTTCCATATCTGGGTCTTTTCTTGCACAGACACCGCATTTGTGTGGGGTGTTTTATTTAAAATAACGCGGAAAATTGAATCAAACCGGCACAATTATCGGGTCAGCCCCTATTCGCCATAATTTGGTTATTTTTTTAACCCAAGTATCTTTAAAAAGAAAATAAACAATTTGCTGAGGTCTGGTGAGACTTTTTTCCCATTGTATTTTTCTTTATTCAGTTTAGCAGGGACTTGAAAACTTCTGCAATTCACCACCGAAACCTTAATCTATACTTTTAAATTAAGTCTTTAACTGCCGGTCATTTTTTGAGTCTAAATAATCTTTTTAATTCATTTCATTTGTAATTTTATACTAGCCTACAAATCTTTCCAAACTAATTTACAAGGACAATGCATATACATTTTACAGTGTAAAAACAGTGGGGACAAAATTAAACAAATTATGGGTCAAAATAGTGCTGTGCCAATAGTTGGGTCAAGATGACTCAACTTTCTGACTTGTTTTATACAAAACTACAATTTTTTAGGTGTCCTCTGCGAAACGATAATTTTTAGGTTGTTTTGAGCAATACAAAAAAGAAAGTTTAGGCCATCCTTTGACCCACAGGGCATTTTTTAACTCAGCTGTTTTTATGGTGTAAAATCAAACTCCAATATAGTGTAGGCAAACGTTTTGGGGGGTGAAAATAACGTAGCAAGATCGCACGAAGTCCATCGTCAAAAAAGCGACACTGAGCCGCATTTATCAACTCAAGCCCTGCAGCATCCCTCTACATATGAGCTACTTCTCATGCAAACCTCCCTCCCTTTCCAGTCCTGCTGCCTCCCGGCGCCTTGGGAGCACCCCCTTTTACCAAGACATGTGTTAAAGGGCTGATGGAAAAGAAGGCCGATAAGGCTTAAAACATTCATTATTCTTGTCGCTGCTCAATGACGGCCAAGCAGCGAGAACTATTTTGGAATACTTCTTATAAGCCCTACTACCATATTCCAGACGTTGGTCTTGCACCAGGAACAACTCGTAAGCATGTAAACAACACAATATGCAGGCCTATTTGTAAACCTAAAATAATCTCTGACTGATTTAGAACCCCAGAGCCAAACGCGAAGATGCATAAGAGTTACAAATAGAATCAAATCAAAATGGATGAAAACGCTTTAGATATCAGTACTATCCTCGGGAAATGTCCTTTAAAAATAAACAAATACATAATAATAATAATAATAATAATAATAATAATAATAATAATAATAATAATAATAATAATAATAATAATAATAATAATAATAATAATAATAATAAAGGGAGGAGGATAATTAGAATCCCCAATGCCCGCAAAATTAATTGGTCGGATAGTTCTTTTTTTCTAGAGCTTCTAAATTCCTTTGGTTTCTGTTTTTACAGTAATAATTGTAGTGCAAAATTGCTTAGAACTTGGGTCACACCGTTGTAAAGCACGAGCCCGGGAGATTTAGTGTTTATGAAGTGCAGACAAGTGAACTGGCACACGGCGAGATAATTAATCTGAGATAATGAATGAGACGGTGAAGATGCATGCAATCATGAATTCTTATGACACGTTTATTTGTCTCTCGCCTGCTTCCCCGGGCTCACTTTCGAGATCAAAATCATACCACGATAGAGCGACAAGCAATGGAGGGAGTTCGTGCATGTGGTATCCGCAAATATGTGGGAAATACAATTGAACTGATTTTGTATTTTTCCTCAGCAGGTTGAGAAAACCATGTCAGTGTCTTCACAAATTTGTGCTCGGGACCGGAGGTGCAGGAACATTAAGAACGTGTTTTTAAAGGAAGGAAACAAAAACACGATCGTGTTTCATTTTATTCCGCTATTTAATAGTCAACATCAGTAATATATCAGTACATTAAGTGAAAATGTTAATTCAATTTCCTTCTATTTTAGAATCCATTAAAGCGTGCAGTTTTTCCTCTCGTCATGCACGCCCTTGCCGAAAACGACTGAAATCGTCGTTGTTTTTAACTTTTCTTTTTGTCCTTCTTGGAAAGGAGATGTCCGTAAAAATATTTCGGTTATGGAAGTATACTATCGCACCGGCGTATGCTCCTTTCTTCTCTCTCTCTCTCTCTCTCTCTCTCTCATCCATCATGGGCCGCGATGCTCACCCAGAAAAAAAGGCCACATCAGCTGAGTCGTTTGGGGGTCAGTCAGTCTGTAATTGAGCAAGCGACAAGACTGCAGAGGAGACAGCAAAGTATGCAGAGTCTCTCAATCGACCCCTCCCATCCGTTTGCCCCCACTTCTGTGGATCACCAGTCAAACATATGCTATATTGAGTCCACAGTAACTCTACGCAAACATTTTCTAGACTGCATGTCCGCCTCGGTCTGCACTGAGAGAAATCCAATGGGATTTATAAACCGTCTATGCCTACAGCTGTCCTCTCCGAATCCACAGTCAGACCCCCCTTTCCCCCTTCTCACACACACTTGAACCCATATTCAAAGGTTGCCGCGACGAGGCTGCACGGCGACCCTCTCTACAGAGGGCGAATACAATCCGCCCAAAAAGAGGAGACAATATATTTTTGAAATTCAACTTTCAAAAATAAGACTGCGTATTGCATTTGTTCAGTGTAGCACCACTGGGTCATTTAGGTATTCATTACTGTTTCTTTATTGGTACTGGTAGATAATATAGTACTTTAATGTGTCAACCTAACCATAATCCAATTTGGTGGCGATATAGACCCATTTCATAATGGATGGAGGCTGGTTCTATAGAACCAATGGATGTTATTAGGCTAGTTCGAAGTGATTCTTCTGCATAATGCCACTGTGTAAAACCTCTATTATGATGATTATTATTGTTATTATTATTATTGTTGTTACTCTTATTATTATTGTCGTTGTTGTTCTTGTTGCTTGTATTACGAGTATTTATTTATTTAGTTGTGTGTTCATTTTTATTACAGTATACAGTATAACGCCCACCACCAAATTAATTTTGAATGAATGGAATAAATCCCGTACAAATTTGACTGACCATTTTGATGCTTTTGAATATTTATTCCGATCCACAAAATGTCACCAACTAATTGAAAGATTGAGTGATTGATTGATTGATTTTGTACTCTAAAAGCAGTTGGGTAAAAAAAAAAAAGACCCAATTTTGGGTCAGAAAGGATTCAAACCAATGTTGTGTTCAATTTAACACACCTTTCTGGGTTGTTCTATACAAAACACCTCAGTCGTGTTATTTGTACAAAATGATGCATTTTGGTGGTTGTTTTGTGTAAAACTACCCGGAAATTTCAATCAAATCGACCCAAATATAGGACCATTCCCCTTTTGACCCATAATTGGATTATTTTTAACCCAACTGGTTTTAGAATGCTCCTTATAGAGCATATTCATATATTAATGGCAAATCGAGAAAGCTCACGATGTATCCACAGAATGCTCCAGGCATGTGCACGAGACTCTTAACGAAAGCAGAATAGTAAAAAAAATACTTAAACTGCTGCAATAAATCCTCATATCACGCTGCAAAACTACCGAAAGCCATATTTGTGCAATACGAAATAATCCAAACTCAAACAGGAACGACATCACACGATGCGTCTACGAAAAGCTTACTTTAGATTAATGACATGCTTATTCTGCAGTCGAGGGTTAAAGGGCTAGGATCACCAATGATTATAATAAAATGTGTGGCGATAAGCAAGCCCTTTTGAGATATTATCGCCCGCTGGCCAATGCTCAGGGGACGAGCTGCATGTCTGTAGAGCTGCAGATAGATGCAGCTTTACTGCAGCGACCGCAGCAGATTTCTGCGCTCTGACATGAAAGCCCAAGCAGGGAGACAGCGAGAGCTGGTCGCTGCTGATACCTGCGTTCAATCATACGGCATAAAAGAAGGGGGGGGGGGGGGGGGGGGGGGTACGTGTAAAAATGTTGCTATAGTTTACCTCCGATTTGTATATTGTAAAAAGTCACTGTCGATAACTATAAGCGTTTGAGAATCAGATCAATCGGATGAGGGAAATTTGCGAGAAACACAATTTGTGAAATAATTGGATAATAATTTAAATCGAATACATACGCCAAGTAGCAATTGAAACACTGTTTGTATTAGACAAAGTTTTTCCTGCTTGCGTTTCTTTGAGGGAATGATTTAAAACTCGGAGAATACTTAAAAAAAGAAAGATTAACATGAAAAATGACCAACTTGTGCTTTACAAATTTGTTGCAAAACACCCATTCACTCATTTCCCGGTACATCTGAAATTTGGTGGCTGACAATATCAGGCCATGCACTGTTTTATTATTACAAATGTCTAGTTACATATTGAAATATAAATCGATTCCCACCGATATTGTGTGGGATGTACCTGATGTTCTACCAAATTTCATAGGCACTATTACAAAAAGTCAACTAAATAGTTAGAGCTGATAGTGTGAATTTTCGACTATTGAGCAGGCTATTTAATAATATAATTATACGGCACGGTATTTTCCAAATATCCGCAGTCTAGACAATAAATTATCCCAGGTGCGCAGTGCATATTTTACAGAAACGTGTCACAAATCTTCTGAAGCATGAATCCCGTTACAATTTTCGCCAATAAAGCCCGCATAATTCAATACGCCTGCAACTCGCATAATAATTGACCGTCCTTCATTCATCAGTTAAAAAAGAAAAAGAAACTGTGCAGTCCCGAATGTCTGGGTGCGGAAAAAAACCCCGAGAGGATATGAAGCAGGAGGAAGAAGTAATGAAATGAGTGAAGCCATGCAGTGTGCTGGCTGTGCCTCGTCCGATGCAGCTCTATCCATCTTCATTGAGCTTTTGTGTGCGTAAAAAGCAAAGGCGCGCATAAGGTAAAGCTCGAATCAAAGCCGCGGCTTTAGGTTTATATGCAATAGATCAGCAGGCTGGCAAAGCTTTATTTTCGTCAGGAGGGAGATATTTTACCCCTGTCTTACGGTTTTATGTTGGAGAGGTGTCACCCAGGGGAAATAGATGGCTAATGCATAGGCAAAGCCCGGATCGCTGCACGTCGTGTGTGTGTGCGTGTGATTGTGTGAGTGTGGGGAGGGGGGGGCGTGCTGGCCCATCATTGGGACTGAGCAATGACTTGTATCAGTATCAGTGCCCTAACTCTACTTCAACTCGTAGTATCTTTTGCATCAACACTCACAATAGGTAAACGAAACAAAACTACATCAAAACAATTGGAGAGTCATTCTAGAAGTCTTAATTGATTTAGAAAAAATGACACGTTGGAGGCTACTTCATCCCAAATGCGCTGTTTATGAGCTCAACGTCAAGATCATTCATCATTTTTTTTCTTTTCGAGTAATAATCACATTCACAGTTTTACAACACCTAGAATAAACGATCAGCTGGTTGATACAGTAAAATGGAATCCTACATTCATCACAGAGGACATTGTTTAAATGTAAAAATTGCATGACCATATTTTTAGAGAGGCAGCTCAAGATAGTTTCCACACAGCGCAATAGGATTTAGACCACACAGCAGGACCTTGACCCCTTTGCCGGGGGTTGAAAGGCAAAACCCGCTTGTTGGCTTTGCCCATGTCTTCCAGGCAAATTCCTCAAATCTCAATATCTTTATGAGTCTGCATCTGCTTACCGAATTTGGTGGAGTAGGACCCAAATCCTCAATATGGGATTGGTAGTCATGTCCCTAGTCTCTTGGCCCGACATGCTCAGGATGTAAAGTGGCCGTCAATGCCACGACCCCCTGGTCGAGAAGACTCAGCGGATTTGGATATAATGACATTGCTGTCGCTATTAAGATTCACATTTACCATTGCACCACATGCCCCCGTTTTCCTTTGTCCTTGCCCCTGTGTCAAAAGCTTCAAAGTCTCACTATCTGCGCTGATATTCAAACAGTCAAATCATTTTGTCTGACTGAAATTTTGCAACCGCTTTACTGTAAAGGATAAAAGAGATCTTTATATGCACATGAAAAAAAAAATCATTGAAAGAAACCCCTGTAAACAATCACGAAACGTTTGGCTGCAAATATACATTTCCATTTACAAGTTTGCAGAAATAGCACACTTTTTCTCACAGACTTGAAAATATATACAGCACAAAAATGACTTGTCGGTTTCAATCCGTCTCCCTCCTGTTCTCAATGTCTCACAAGTGCACATATTCCCCTCGTTACTTTCTTTTCTGCCATTCAGTCCTGTGACTGTAGGCGGCAGGCCAAATTGTTCCTCTCCCAGTGTCAAGGCTGCGTGGAGGGGATGAGACTATGAGAGCAGCCCATGTGGCTGACTGATGGCTCCATCCATTAGTGCCACAAGGAGTCAGATCCTTGAGGTGTGTATAGCTACTAGGGGCGGGAATCTTTGCCTGCCCTGTGATTTGATTTTATTCAGATTTTGATTCAAAATGATTTTCAATTACAAATGATTTGATTGACAATCAATTTTGCTTCAATCTAAAAATGTGCAAGGAATCTTCACCATTTACTCCAGTCTGCTTTGCAAAACAGATTGACAAATGGCGACATTCAAGTGTCGTTTCTTCTTTACATTCATTAGGTTATGAGTTGTAAAGAGAGAATCTTTTCCTTCAACTAGCATGGAAGACAGGGGCTTTGATATTTGATTAATTGAATCATAATTCCAATGTGAATGGATTCTTGGAAAAACAGACAGGTGCCTGTGCACTCAGAAGTGCTCAAAAACAACACTTCTTCGTTTTTTTGCCTGTTTTTTTGTGTTGTGAATTTGATAGACACAGCATCCCAAGCACATGAGGCAATTTGGTGACGGAATACAGGCTAGATTTTCGACTCAGAAAAAGCAGGTCCAAGTGGTGGCGTAGCTGATCTTAGGCCCTAGATACCCCAATCTGATGTCGAAACTCTGAAAGACTCCGGGGGTGGGTAAGTTAAGTTGCTGTATAATTTTAGTCCACACTGAATAGAAAACATGACCATAAATGTCAGAGTGGTTCACAAAAGATGTTCAGCTCAGGGTGGGGGTTTTGGTGCCTACCTCAGGTGCAGTTACAATCAATGCAGCTTACAATTGTATTTTGTCATCCTAAAGGTTATTCATCATAACAGATACATAATCGATGACACACTCCTCACAGAACTCAGTTTTGAGAGGGAGGTACTATTTCATGACAAAAAGCGAAACTGATGTCAGGTATGTCATTTATTACCATCATAGCCAAAAGTGGAGCTAAAAGTACTGTACGTAAAAAAAAATTCAATTTGCTGAAATATGGCCCAGAGTCATTTAGTAGTAAAAATTATTTTCACTCATTAAGTCAATACTTTATACTGTTTTTTTCTAACCTAGGCTTTTTATTGTCAAAGGCTTTTTAAATTATTATTATTATAACGCCTTCTGTATAAAACTTAACAGAAGCCTTAGGAATACATCATATTGCAAAGGACTCGCGATAAACAATTTAGCAATAAGTTGCTTTACTTTCCAATTACTTTGTTCTCAATTTGAAAAATTCTCTGTTTTTACAATGGTATTGAAAAATATGACATTTGACTAGTGGATACCTGCAGAAACCCTGTTAAAACATTACAATAGTTGTTTCAGGAGTACTCGCACCTTGTTTTTAAAAACCCTGCTTTGTACAACGGACTTCATGCACTTGTCAGCTAGTGCATTGCTCTATGCGTGTTGCAAAACATGGCGGTCACATTGCTATGCATAAATAGCCTTGTTCTCCACCTCATTGCAAACACGATAACCAAATAATCAAGTACATTATGTGCCAGAAATAAACATTGTTTGACATGTTTCTGTGCGTGTAATTACAATTTCAATGGCAAAATATTTAGTGTGTCATTTTCACAGTTGACAGGTGGACATGAACTCCAGCCCCAGCCAATATTTTCCTTCTCACCAAAAATTGGGTCTTAGAATTCTCACGCGGTGAAATGATGTTGTGCGATCTTTCAAACTGAACATGCAACTAATATTATCATTGAGGAATTTTAACATACCCTACCTTGCTGATGTGTTCCGTTTAATTTACATGATTCTCTTTTTCTCCTCTGCTCATACAGACAATCTAGTTATGCCACTCCATGGAGAACCCTCCTTCTCCTTTGACTTGCATTGCCCGCAGATTAGTTGAAAGGGTGAAGAGGTCGCAACCTTCCTGGGAGATGTTTTACGATGATATGGTTGAGAACATCTGATTTGTCTCTACTGGAGCGTGCTGCTGGCATCATCTACATGCAAAGAGAGAGAGTGAGAGAGGAGGGGGGGGGTGTTCTTGGAGGGATGTGTGGAGGAGGGCAAACTGTAAATTAGCCAGCTTGGCAGACTGATGGTCAGTGGTGGTTAAAAAGACTAGCACCTTCCTTGAC
The DNA here is from genome assembly GCF_059441005.1 of Hippichthys cyanospilos. Classification (NCBI taxonomy): domain Eukaryota; kingdom Metazoa; phylum Chordata; class Actinopteri; order Syngnathiformes; family Syngnathidae; genus Hippichthys; species Hippichthys cyanospilos. The sequence continues at coordinate 8,925,596 of NC_142379.1, read as the reverse complement.
CTCAGTTCAGGAAATGCAGCTGAGCCAAGAATGGGCGGTCGACTGAATTGTGGTGTGGTGGTAAATGCACAGTACATTAACTTTAGCTAGCTTTTATTATGTGCGCCCAGTTTTTTTTTTTATTCTTTAATACATTTCAAAATATACATTCACGTTTAAGAAATGCAGTCTGCGTCAATTATTAATTCAACACAGAGAGGATTGTAAAATATTTGCGTATAACACTGTTTCTTTGTGTTTACACTAAGGATGCGCCGAATTTTTGGCCACTAAAAAATTCCATCCAAAAATTGTGAAATATGGCGAAATGGTGTGTGAAATACATCTAAAACTGACTCATTATGTCCAAAAATTGATAATGATGCGGGGGAGAGGAGAGGGGAAATTACTGTTAAACGTTTTAGTAGGGCAAGATAAGAAACTGCCAAGCTTTCACCTCCTTTCTTGGACTATGAGCAAGCTAAAAAAAAAAAAAAAAAAAGAATCTACCAAGGAAGACAAACAACATTTCACAGCATGTTGAAAAGGCCAATTTTAAGATAAGCCTACCAAATATATGAATGCAAATGCCACGGACATAGAAGGCTTTTATTTTGGGGTTAGTCTTTGCAGCTTTGGCTAGCTAGAGTCTTCGGACTCTGTTTTTATCGCCGTCATATTGCATCTCTCTCTACAATACACCGTCACTAAAATAAAAGGTCATACTCACTCAGTGATTCAGGATACTAAGAAACCACTAATCTATTTCACTGTAAGTGATCATTGCATGATATGGCCCAAGTCTTCGGCGTTAGCACTAGCCACTAAATGTTTGCCCTGCATGTGGTGCATTCAAACTCAATCGTTCAAATTCGTTTCAAATTCAGATCAAAGCATTAAATGTTTAGAATTTCAAATGTTTCAATAATGTGGGCTTACTTTCAAGATATGAACGCTAAACTATGGCAAAAAGAATTGTGAGGATGAGATTAAATTGATATTTTACTTAATTGGAATAAATGGCCCTTCTAATCACTTATGTTTACAATAACCAATCAAATAACTAGGCTTCTGTCTTCCATTTAAGTGGTTGGTTTGTCCGTGAGTCGAATTAAAGAATGAACCTGACTTTGTTATATTAAATTTCTATGATATTTACCACAGAAAAACTGGAGCACATTCAATTTTGTCCACTCTAAACAGGTGTCAAAATAGTATTTTTTTCCCATTTTCATTTTGGTGGATCCCTAATTGTGTTTCTAAATGAGTAGCAATAAAGAAAGTGTGCATAAAATGTCATACTACGGTGCTAAAAACATTATGCTGGTGCAGCTTGCAGTATTGCCCTCTGTCCTATCCTCATTTAGATCCTATAATGTGGAGATTCTGTTATATACATTTAATACTTGCTCTAAAATACAATGGCAATGTTTTTAAAAAGTGTGTTTTAATAAAATTCATCCTGTGTTTTTATTTTTATTTTTTTTGCATTGAGTGAAAAAAAAAGAATCCTTTTTCTATTTGTCCTGGAAGCGACAATCCTTTCTTGTCAAGTTTCGTTTCTTCTTTTTTTTTTTATCGCTGCAGTCTCCATTTTAAAAATGGACTGGAAAGGGCCACACAAGGATCATGCAGTGGGGGGTGTACTCTGTCACCTAACACTGGTGAGAGTGGTGTGTTAGGGAAGGCAGAGCTCAGAGAGTATTTCTGAAAGCTCTCAAGAAAACACCACAGTCCTGCTGCCATCTTCTGGTTAAAGAAAAATAATATCTTATTTGTACATTCCTAATTTCTACTGTAGACCATGGTAATGACTATTATGTTAATTTTACGCCAGAGGCTGCGGGTACGTTGAAACTTGAACGGGGCTCACATTTGGCCCCTTGCCTGGACTTTGGACATGGCTGGTTAAAAGAGAACACAAAATTTAGCAGTCATTATCAGGGATGGCACTAAATCAGGTTCTGTGTGTCATCGGTATATATTCTGAGAAAAACCAGTACAATAGCTAATTAGTACTCAGTATATATTTGAACAACGTGGCAAGGTTAATTCATAAAAATGTTGTCATTCGTCACATTTCGGCAATTTGCTCTTTCCATTGGAAAAAAATGTCAAGTACAATGTATTGTTGTTTTTTTTGAGAAGGATGACCAGACAATCGGATTCAACCAGGTTAACCTTTATCCTTGTGTCCCAGCAGATATTTTCTAACTGTGGTTAATCCCACTTTTACACGAGTTCCATCGCAGCATCTCAAATTTCATTTTTATCCTGTCAGTAAGCCAAATGTTTGGGCCTTTTGTTTGTCAATCACACAGTTGCGATTAACAATTAACAGTTAAAATCCATCTTATTTACCTTCACATTCATTTTTGCTTCATAAGAACCAAGACTTTTTCCTGCTACCATATCTAAGAATCATGGGAAATGCAGTCAGATCGATCATTAACTGAACGTCTTTGGTAGCTTGTTTCCAATTGAAACACCAATGGAAGCATTTTTCTGTGTTTTGATTTTCAGGTTTATAAACAAGGTTTTCTTTTAAAAACAAAAAAATATTTGCATTTCACGCGAGATAGTTACATTGAGAAACAAAAGAAAGCAAGTCCTGAACTCTCTCACATTACTCGATCAAGTCAAGTTGCATTCAATGACAACTGACACGGTCGAACATCTCAAATGTCCATTGAAGCTGTCATTCATTGTGCAAAAACAAAATGACTAGTATGCAAGCAATTGCAGGGGGTACTGGAAACAATTCAAAAATTATCTGGTGCACTAAAATCAGAAGAGCCACAAGTCAATTGAAGTTGCAGAAGAAACGACACGACATTTACGACATTGGCACAACCTTGGGACCAATCAAAAAAGGTTGAACTCGTTTTGTACTTTTTAACTGTCAACTATGATAGCATTGAGCATTTGCAACCACTTACCAGAATGACTGGCGATTAAATCGGTAATAATTTTGAAAATCTGGTCATCCGATGCTGTGGTTCTCTGAAACATTAAATGGAACTTATTTATTTTGTATTTTGCTATTTTTTGCTTTGGGCAAGCACTAACTTTAACTTTACAAAACACGAATGACTGACGTGAAGCCTGCAAGAAACC